>NW_024080720.1:3610481-3929367 GCF_003009895.1 Hyaena hyaena | reverse complement strand
GCAGGCTGAGGAAAGGGCCATCATGGCTGGAGGACTGGCCACACTGAACAAATAAGCCAATTTATCAACAAATTCAATATACTGGGTTAACAGAAGCCAAACTTCTCACTTCTGGAGTAGATTTTACAAACAGAGAAAGGAGAAAAAATGAAAGGAAGCCCTAGGTGTTGGACTGAAATTGGAGGTGAACTCATGGTACATGAGCATATAAATATAAATATAATCAAAGATCTGTACTCATTAAGACCATCGAGGACCTGAAAAACAGGGAGACTGAAGAAATTTTCCAGGTTGAAGTTTTCTGAAAATGAATGATAACTAAATGCAGAAGTATTCTGGATAAGATCCTGGAGTGGGAAGGCAAATGAGATGTTACAGGATCAGCTGCTGAAATTTGAACTGGTCCATGAGCAGATGGTAAGGTTGTATCAGTGTACGTTTCCTGATTTGGTGTGTTGTGTTCTGCGGATTTCAGAGAGCTTTCTTATTTAGGGAACACGTTCTAGAGTGTTTCAGGTGTCATCTTATAGCAGGCTTTCAAGAAGTTGAAGAACAAAGCTAATGGTAATGGGCACATAAGTGAGTAATTATGGAAACGTGATAGCAAGTTAGCATTTGGGGAATAGGGGTGAAGAGGTTATAATTTGCTTTACTATTCTGGCAAATTTTTGTTAAGTTTGAAATCTTACAAAGTTAGTTAGAAATAACTAACAACAACAACAACAAAAGAACTTTTCCATTTAAAATACTGTGTCTCTGGATTTCAAATTGGATATACTTTGATATTTTTTACTAACTCCAATTAAAATGTATATTGCTTTAAAAAAAAAAAAAAGAGTCAGAGCACGCACAGGAGAGGGGCGAGGAGAGAATCCCAAGCAATCCCTGTGCTGTCAGCACAGCCCAACGTGGGGCTCAAATCATGAACCATGAGCTCATGACCCAAGCCCAAATCAAGAGTCAGACACTTAACTGACTGGGCCACCCAGACGCCCCTGCCACTTTTTTTTTTTATCCTTAAAGATTATGTTTCTCCAGAGCCTTGAGCTGACCCCTCTCAGACCCCACCGACCTTTAAAGGGTCACATGTCTCCTGGTAGAATTAATTGAGCACAATTGCTTATGGTTCATTCCTTGGGGTTGAGGAAGAAGACCATTTTCTACTCATATACTGCCACTCCTTGCCAGGACAAAACCAAGGTTCTGCTATGAAGACAAAGGGGGGTCAACGGCGATTAATTAAGGATAGACTATCGAGAGCATCTGTCATAGGAATTCTAACCATTCACAATACAGGGCGACTTATTAGAACCATGAGAATAAAACCATCCAGGACATCCCCATAATGGGAAATGGAGCTAGCAACCTCCACTATTAATTAAAATACAATAAAAATAAAAGACAGGGAGAGGAGGAAGAGGAGTTTGTGAAGCAGAGCTAGGAAGGGAACAGAGGTGGGTGAAGTATCGGAGAGACAATATGGAAGGAGTGGATCACAGAGCAAGGTGGCGGCCAACAGTGTCAAATGCTATCGACGCTAAGTAGGTGAAGGGTGAAGATGGCACCTGCATTTGATGATGACAGTCAGTCCCTTCCTTAGACTTATGAGAGCTGACGCCAGGACATCCATGTGAGAAACGGATAGCCATTGAGAGAACACAGAGAGGGTGGAATCTACTTTCCAGAACTTGAGCTACGAAAGAGGGGGTGTCATGTGGTATTATGAGAGATGCTACAGAAAGCTTTTTGTCCTTAAATCAATGATGGGATGCTTGGCTTTGGACTGACGTTAAAGACCAGTGAAGAAGGGAATACATGAATAAAGCACATGATCTTAGAAGGTGAGAGTTAGGGATTTGAGGCAAATATAGGAACTAACGAGACAGGAGTGGAGGAATTAGGGATTCATACCATAGCTAGCAATTTTTAAAATTTATACGAATGGTAATAACAGCCTGCGGAGCGCTTTCTTTTTGCCACTCCCCTTTTAAAGACCCTGGTATCATCCCAGGAGGCCTCACACTGCCCTGTGAACAGGCACCATCACCATCTCTACCTGATGGAGGAGAGAACTCAGGTCTAGTGAGAGGCAGAGAGAGAGAGAGAGAAAGAGAGAGAGAGAGAACTGGACTTTCTTCAGGAAGCCACCTTCCTTGACCAAAAGAACAACGTGGGTGGGCCAAGAATGTAGGTAGGGTAGAAATCTCTGAAACAAAAACAAGGAGCCTGGGAAAAAGAGCTGCCGGGGGACAAATAAAAGGAATGAATTGCAGAGCCGAAGGCCTCGCTGAGGTTAGAAAGCAGAAATTTATAGGCACCCCAATCTGCATTCTCTGCTGAGAGCAGCAGAGCGGAATAAATGGATGATGGGATTCACCCTGGCTCGCAGACTGGTCCGTGAGTCGATGATTTAGACCCAGCCCTCCGATGTACTGCCTATGGCATAAACAGTTCTTATTCTGTACTTCTGCTTTTTCTTTCTCTCAACGGGATGGCCAGGGTAAGGAAAGCCCTTATTTCCAAAGCTCTTTCCCCAGCATTCTCAGGAGCCCATCTTGTCCTGGGCATCCTTGATAAGCCCTCCCACTGGGATCAAAAGGAAGCAGTCTTTTCTTCTGTAAGTGATGGGGGAAAAGGGGATCTCTTATTCCATCAGAAAGTCTTACCTTTGATCTCAGAGAGCCCCCTTGGGATCTGAAGCCATCATCTCCTTCTTCTTGAGTCAGAAGGAACTAAGGTGTTTGCTAAATCTTGCTGTTTGCATGAGTTACAGGAAAAGAGTTATACCACGTCCGCCCCCGCCCCCCAAACCATTTATTGCAGTTTTCTTTGTTTGTTTATCATCCCAAGGCTGTTCCCATGATCTCAGTGACAAACTGGTGACAAAAGCTCAAAGCCTGAAGACGTGTGCACTTAGGGGCAAATATTCTTGATTACAGAGACACCAGTATAATTGAGTTGCAAGCAAAGATGCGACAGGCGGATATACCGAGGGGGGTTGAGGCTTCCAGAAATTGTCTAAGGGGAGAAGACCAAGGCCCTCCACCCAGCGCAGAGCAGTGTGAAGGCTACCGTGTCCTGCCCCGCCACTGCCTCTGCGGACCCTCTGTAGACGTAAGCAGGACTGGACGTGATGGGCTCTCAACCTTCCGAGAACCGCAGCTGGTCGTTTTCCCCACCTCGTTCCAGCCTAATTCTGGAACTCCAGCTCCTCTCACTCCCCATTTCCCAAGATATTTTGTGTGTTTCTTCCAGGTAGGGAGAGGCTAAAAAAAAAAAAAGTTAGAAACATTCAAAAAGGTCAACCCTTCTCTCAAGTTGAGACTTTCAGAATGTTAGCATTAACCCAAGGAGCTTAGTGTGTCCCGTGCAGCCCTACTTAAGCCCCACAGATATGACCACAACAGGGAGGTATTGGTTCACTTAGAGCCAGAAAGATGCTGGGGTGGGGATCCTTCTCACCCCAAACACGATAGACACGGTTCTAGCTCTAGTCTACTCATGGCCACAAGGATGACCTCCCAACCTCCCAGCTAGCCTTTACTGTTCTATTTCAGAATCACCCTTTTCCAATGATCCAGAATGGTTAATGGGATCCAAGCTATTCAAACTGACATTTCCTGGGCTTAGAGACAAGGTGATGAAAATACTCCTTGAAACTGTTTACTGTGGTGACCCAGGGCAGGCTGTCTCTCCCACAGCGTGGTACCCTGCCATCGTGGTTTCACTTTAGTCATTACGTCTCCGTAAAACTTTGGGAAAGTCCCTCAAATTCCCAAGTCTTCAGAGTCCCCGGCTATAAACTACAGGGATAAGACTCGTTGATTATCCCCGACCTAGAAGACAAATCTACATTATTGTCTAATCCAATATAAGATGTGTGAGTGTGTGTGTGTGCTTTCGTGTCAACTATTATTGACTTTAGCACATTTTCAGAAGAGTTGAGTTTCTATTGGTTTGTTGTTTGCCTTCTTGATCTATGAATCAACAACTAGCCAACAGCTAAGGGAAGAAAGTCATCCCTTGCCCTTGACCTGAGACAATGCAAGGAACTATAGGTGGTGGGAAGTGAGGGCTGTGTCTGGAAGAATTTATGTTCCCTATTAAGGGGCTTGGCTATGGTCAGGCTGCCTTCTGGGAAAAGATGATCCTTGATGGCAAAGTCCTTCATATACACTTCTCCCCCACCCCCAAGCCCTAGTAGCCTTCTTAAAACAATCTTGTATTTTTCATATCTTTTGTGCTTTCATACCTCTTTGTGCTTTAGCTTAAGTCTGGAGCATAAGAATAGGCTTTTGATTCGGGATGAGGTAAAATGTTGCTGGATATGGTCTTTAGCGCCCTAAGTACGTAGTGGCCTTTCCTTTCCCCCGGTGGGTTACCTCCTGCCCCAATTTTGTGTTTTCATAGTACCTTGGGCATCCCCTCTCACAATAGTGAAACCTTCTCTTTATGTATTTCTTTTGTGTCTGTCTCCCCCCCGCTCCCACCCCCCTCCTCCGCTGCCCCCAACCCCTTGGCTGGGAGCTCTCTCAGGTCAGCTTCTCTCTCTCTCATATCTCTTTCAACTGCCACTTAGTCATCTATACATATATTTGTGGACTAAAAGCTGGAATGAAACGTGATGGACTCTAGGGCAGTGCTATAGTCGTTCCTGTATTCTGAGACACCAGAGATTCTTGTCTGTCTTCCGTCAGTGGACCCACATCTCCTACATTTCTTTGGCCTTCATTTCCTGCCTGGGTAACAGATGACATGCTCTGATTACCTTGCCACATCCGATATTTTCACAATTAAAAAAAGTGGTTTCATGTATCTCATATCTTAAAATGACACATCCTCACCACCGCCCTACTCTGAGAAGCTAGAAATCATATGAACGCATCCCTCCCCATCCCAAGTTGTTAAATAAAAGCCTGAGGAATTCCCCAACCCAACTTTATTCCCAGAAAAATTTAGGAACAGGCACCTTCCCTGGTTTTCCACCTTTTTCTGTCTTCCACGTGAACTTCAGGAGTCAGAGCTCCAGGCACAGAATTCATAGTCCGGAAGCTTGAAAATGCCGTTCCCATTTTTATCTCAAGAGGATCTGTTTGGCTCAGTTTGGAGGAGCCTTGGTGCCCTGCTATGTCTAAAAGAGCCTTGAGTGTGGAAAAAGGGAAAGGCCACAGTGAGGAGCATTTGTCTTTGTCTGGGGTGACGGGATGGTCCTGACCAGTAGGGAGAAGGTTTGCATTTGAAAGCCTGAACTCCAGCCAGTCCCGCGCTACGGAGGGCCTTTCTACTGGCCTGAGCTTTGAACAGGCTCAATGTCGGTTCATTTCTCTTGACATTCTCACAATTGTCCAGTATGAGTAAAAAGAGAACCTTGGAACTCTATAAAGACATATTGTTCTGGAAGGAGTATTGAGAACCTCTTCCCTTTTCTTTCCCTTTCTACAGCTTCATCACCATCATCATAACCATCATCACTCTCATCACCATCATCTTCACCATCATCACTCTCATCATCATCACCATCGTCCTCACTATCATTACCATAGTCATCACTATCCTTTATATCATTGAAGCTCTTCATTCTTTCCAAATACCCTCCATCTATTAATTCATTGTAATTATAGAATCACTGAGTGGTAGATGGGATGCGGATTAAACATGCCCATTTTAGAGCTATGAAAACTAAGGTTTAGATGGTCAAGACATTGGCAGAGGCAAGGATAGAACCTGGCCCCCTCTGTCCTGACAGCAGTGAGGCAGAAGGTTTTTCTGGACACTAAGGGGGCTGAGGGTGGTCAAATAGGAAGGAGCAGAAAGGATAAGAAACGGGGCAAAACTGAAGTCATGGTTTTCACATACAGCTGAAAGAAAGGTAAGTGGGAGTGCTGAATGCTTTTGCCCTCCTTGCTGTTGTTGTGAGCTGGCAGGTCTAGTGGCAACACCAAGGCTCTCATATGCTTCGTGTACAGAATAATACAGGCTAAACGCGATGCATATGGGAGCAGGGACAGCTGGGCTACTGGGACGGAGAATTCTCCTTTTCTCATTTCCGAACCACACGCAGCAGCCTTTCCAGAGGCGTGAGCTGCCCATTCTAGGGGGAAGAGGGGAAGAGAAAATTAAATATATTTTATGCTTTGCTAATTGAAATCAAATACAAAATTCAATCTCCTGTGAGTTGCGATGCTCACGTTTAAAGAGGGCGGAAGTATTATTAACCTGACTCTTATTTTAGCAGGTTGACTTAGCTTTTCTGAAAGGGAAATAATTCCTTTGTCAAGTTTCTCCCCCTGCAGAAGGGGACACGGCTTCCTGGCTCACTCCCGGAGTCACGAGGATCAAGCAAGAGTAGACACTGCAGAAAATAGAACTTAAACATGTCAAGTTTGCCTTTCTTTTCCAAACCATGGGCTTTCAACCATATCGCCAAACAGACCCTAAAAAGAAAAAAACCTTCAAGCTCTCAAGTGTATACATATTTAAGGGGGGGTCCCCACTTTTATTTTCCAGGTGATTATGGCCTATTAATCATTGGCTCACCATGTTAAAAATGGATTTGCTTGTCATATTTATGTGAGGACACCTAATTACGAGGTTTCTTTTTCAGTATCACATAAATGTCGATGTTTGGGTTTATAGGGATAGAGAGACAGGGAGGTGGAAAGTGAAAAGTAGGTGTAATTGATGGGCTGAGTCAATGTATGTCCAGCCAGGTTAAAAGAGATTAGGGTCAGGGTAGGCTAATGTAATGGCCCTTCTTAGCTGGTAGACAAATATCTTGAAAGCTTCCTTATAACCGGATGCTCCTTTGACGGTGTAGGTGGAGAGCTCATCCCTTATCTAGTTGCCACAGAAGTGGAGAAGAAAAGAGAGACTATGTTTCCCCCAGGAAGCCATGAAACCCTGGGGACCGCTTCTCCTCGGAGTATTTCCCACGGAAGCATACAAGGGCAGGAGGGAGCATGAGAGAGCAAAGAAATACACAGGCAGGACTCTTCTTCTAGCTGTTCTCAATCCCAGCTCCCATAAGAATATTTTTGAAAGAGGGGCACCTCAGTGGCTCAGTCGCGTAAGCATCCAACTTCAGCTCAGCTCATGATCTTGCGGTTCATGGGTTCGAGCACCGCGTTGGGCTCTGTGCTGACAGCCCAGAGCCTGGAGCCTGCTTCGGATTCTGCGTCTCCCTCTCTCTCTGCCCCTCCCTGCTTGTGCTGTGTCTCTCTCTCTCAAAAATAAATAAAATATTAAAATTTATTTTAAAAAAGAATATTTTTGAAAGAACAGGCGTCTGAGCTCTACTCTGGAGGTCCTGATTCTACAAGAAGTGTGCAAAGGAGCTCAGGAGGCTGTAGCCCGAGGAGCCCATTGTTGCCCCTGATGGGCAGCCAGACCCAAGTCTTCTGCTTGTACTTCAAGGCCCCAATCAGCCAGCCCTCAAAGCACTGTTCTGCACCAGGATGCATTTTCTTCCTTCGAGGTGGGTTTATATGGGCATGTGTGTGCGTGTACCTGTACCTTCTATTACTTTGGTGGTAAAAGTATGTATATACGTGGCCTTCAGTCGATAACCACTTTCTTATCCGGCAGAAAAATTATTTGTGAGGTTGTTTCTGAGCCTAGCCCGTCAGTCTGTTTCTCGCCAGGATGAGTTAAGAGAGAGAGAGTTGAGCTCCTTTCCACAGTCACGTCCTTTGTGCTGTTGCAAGAATTATCCGACCCTGCAGACAGAATCCCATGGCAGATTCTCAAATCAGGGTCTTTCTGGCCACCTGGAGAAGGGGACAGTCCCAAAATTCAAGGGGAGGGGTGGGGTCGGAGATGACCAATACAAACACGGCAGCGGAGCCCATTAATCAGGTTGCATTAAGCTTTATAACAACACGGTTTTCATTTAGCGGGAGAAATGACAGTTTAATATCAGCTGAACAGACTTAGCTCCCCCCACTCATACATCTTTTGAAATTTGCTAGAACCATCCCTGGTTTGGGAGATCTGTGAGCTGGTGCTTGATGTCAAGTGCTGCGTTTCAATCGAATCGAAGTAACGGGAAGGGGCACTTTGTTCGGCAGCCCCTGGAAGGGGTGTCTGAAGACAGCCCTTGCCCTTCCCCCACATCCCCAGATGGGATCTGACAACCCTCCATAGATGGGGCCCCAATGTGGGCCATCTCTGAGAAGAGCACATGAAGCGTCAGATGACCACAAGGGGGAACACAGTGAGGCAAACAGAAGGGTGGTGAGCAAGGCCCCTGTTCGTTGTAACAGAAGACATGCCCGCTATCCGGTCCTTGCCCCTCTGCGGACCCTAAGGGATGGATAAACCACCCGTAAAGCATTTCCCAGAACCACAGTGCTAAGGGTCTTCACTTATGAACACCACCCCCCCCAAAGGTCTGGCTTTCTATTTTTCACCCCTGGAAAGAGCATTTATCTTTATCAACCTCAGGGCTCGGAACTCAAGGGCGATCGCGCTGGTCTGAGAAGGGCTATGCAGGCCTGATTCTCAGCTGACGCTAAGCTTCTCCACGGCCGGGGACACTCCTGAAGAGAGAGAGAGAGAGACCCAACCCTTGTCAGAGGGCTCTTGGAAAAAAGGCTTCTAAGGGTGTCAGCTTTTTTATTTTTTATTTTTCTGGTGAGGAACGTGCATGCCTCCGCCTTCATGAGGTGGGGAAGGGGGAAGTCACAGGGTTGTGGCATGAGACCTTTAAGGAGAAGGTTAGAGACGCCTTAGACAAAGGGCCTTGCTCCCCAGGAGTCCTGGGGCACCCAGCCACAAGTAGCGTTCTGGAGAGAGGCGGAAGCAGAGGTTTATACAGCAGAGGGCTGTGCCAGAGTCAGGGCTGGGGCTCAGGCTTCTAAAGTGACCAAAATAGACCTTCCTTTTTTTTTTTTTAATCACGTAAGCAAACATTCCCGGCACTGTCTGTGACCTTGACAGCTATTTAGCCTGTCTTTAGACTCCATTAATTAGCAGGAGACAAGAAGGAACAGTGGCTCCTGGTGGCCATCTGGTCAACCAGATGCCATTGCCAAGGCAAACCTGTTGCCTCCAGGAGGAGGCCACGGGACCCACCCCTCTGCCCAAGCCCACAGCGTTGGAAGCAATCCTGGCTGGACAAAGGAGGGGATCTACTTGGTGCTCCAGCAAGGCTGAGGCTGTAGACCCCCGGGGGTAACTCAGGACTCAGGTAAGGAGCCTCCTTAGCTATTCACTGGCCTTCCCTCCTCTTCCCCAGCCTCATTTGTCAGGCTCTTCCCGCTCCCACTGGAAATCTTGACCAGTCATTTGGTAAAACATCATGTTGAAGGGTTTGTAGAATTTCTGCAGTCTGTGGATCACATCCGGGTCAATGCGGGGATGAGTCCGACCCTTGCTCTTGCCCAAGCATCTCGGGGCACTGCTGTCTTCCGGCTTCTTTAGACAAGGGAACCCCTTGGTTTTGTTGAAATAGAAATGCTTTTCAGTCACAATGCGCTTGAGGCCTAGGAAATCCTGTACTTTGGCCATTTCCCCGGCAGGGTCCACTATGAGGCGCTCCCCGCTGACAAAGAGGATTTGGGAGAGGGGGAAGTACTGGAGCCAGTTCTCCAGATGCAGAGCATAGATCCCTATCCGAATGGCACTCCAGGAGGCGTCGATTAACCCTAGGGTCCGGTTTTTGAAGGCCAGCACCTCGAAGGTGGGAATGTCGGGTTTCTTTGACAGTGTCTGCGTGTAGTCGGAGATGGCCCTGGTCACAGGGTTTCTCACCACCACGATGAGCTTGATGTCCTTGGCCATGGCGTGGATGCGCCTGGGAGCCTCGTTTGTCACAAAGTAACTCGGCGTCTTCTCCATGGTCACCTGCCCATCCAAAGTCTTAGGCATCACATTTCTGGAAGAGGGAGGGAAAGGAAAGAGAGTGGTCATTCCCATCCAGAAACCTTTTATTCATTTTTTAAAAATTTAAAAATTTTTTATGACATTCCTCCAGGAAATCCCTACCTTCTTCTTCTTTTTTTAAATGTTTATTTATTTTTGGGAGAGAGAGAGACAGAGTGTAAGTGGGGGAGGCATAGAGAGAGAGGGAGACACAGAATCCGAAGCAGGCTCCATGCTCTGAGCTGTCAGCACAGAGCCCGACACGGGGCTCGAACCCACGAACTGTGAGATCACGACCCAAGCCGAAGTTGGACGCTTCACCAACTGAGCCACCCCGGCGCCTCTCATCCAGAAACCTTTCAACATTTTGCACAAAACATGTGCCACCAAAAGCCTGATCGGGAACTACAAAATAAAATTCATTGATAAACCCTAGGAGTTCTTTTTAACTCTATGCCCACTATGGTTCTGATCACAGTATTATCAGAAAAGGCAGCACAAGGCTTCTGAATCCATTCTTGGGAACCTTATGCACCTGGGTTTACATGTGCTGCCCTATATCTTTAGCCAGTTATGGTCAACTGAGATATCCTCTTAATTTCTCTATGTATTTGTTTTACATAATCTCTGACATGAAGATAATGATAGCACTCCCTTCACACTGTAGTCTAAGGATTAAGGGAGATAAAACTTGTAAAGCATTTAGCACAGAATCCAGCACGTGCAAGAGCTTAATAAATCAAGGATATTATTGTCACAGCAGCTCTTGGAAGGTGTTGGAGCACACCAAGAACTCAAAGATTATCTACTCCAAGGGTTGGCCACCAAATACCTGCCCCTTGTTTTCGTATGGCTCCCAGCTAAGAACGATTTTTCATCTCTAAATGGTTGGAAAAAAACCAACATAGTAATAATAACATTTTGTGATGCATGAAAATATGAAATTCAAATTTCAATGCTCATAAATAAAGCTTCACTGGAAAACAGCCACACGCATCCCCTGATGTACTGGCTATGGCCACTTATGCGCTACAACATGGGGACTACTTGCCCCAGGGACTTAATGACACCCAAAGCCAAGCACGTTTATGGTCTGGCCCTCTAGGAAAACACTTGGTGAGCCTTGACCTAGTCCAAAGGCGTTGTGGTGGAAAGGAAGAAACTGAAGCCCAGAGACGGGGAACCGGACAGGGTTCGTGACCTTGACAAGCTGAATCACATCCCCTCCTTGACCTCCTTTGTAAAATCCTAAAGCTCACCTTGAGTACAAGTTCAGAATAAAATGACATACCTCGTGCATGCTTCTAGCGGGGGTCTGGTGTTACAAATGGAGTTCTTTACCTTGCTCCTGAGTTTGCCCAGCGAGCAAGTGGCAGGTCCCACACCATGTCTCTTGGTTTCCTCCCCAAGGCTGCACCTCCAACCCCCCACCCCTCCTTTTGCGTTCACCTTCAGAGTGGCCTTGCCTCATCTGGGAGCTTCAAGATATCAGAGGAGTCTGATGCTATTTGCCCCCCAGTCCCAGCGTGGCAAGCTTATCAATGATAAAAGAGGCTCAGGATCCTATTATACAGTCAATTTGCTATAGGCATATGTAGACCAAAGTTAATTGACGATAAACCTGTTATACCTGTCGTGCAGGAGGCCATCTGCCACCGTGTGCCCCATTAAGTCTATTCACTTCTGAGCCCTGCACCAAAGTGGTACATTTAGGATTACACGAGACCTCTTTGTTGTGATGACATGCTTTTAAATGTCTCAGCTAATAAAACTTAATACCGACCAAGATCCCTTAGCTTCCCCTACCATAATTAAATTTATTTACTATCGAGTGTGTAGAGAAAGAACGACTTTTCTTTTATCTCTAATTCACATGCGCCGTCAATAATTAATTGCTACTGGGTTTTGAGCTCTCTTGGCAAGCACTTTTAGGAGGCAGGAGGAATCTGCCTGGTAGAGGAAACTCACATAGAGTCAGATGTTGTTGGAGCATAATGGCCGGACGGCAAGGAGTGTCCAGATCAAAGCCAACAGCCCCGGCCATAGTCATGCTCGTCTTGGACTAACATATTCTCCAAAGTACTTTGAACGTCTTGATGCGCCTGTTCGGGTCTCGTCAGATTGAACTGTTTCGTACGGAGGGGCAGGGCTCAGGGGCGCAAAGCTCTGGGACTCAGATGTGCAGGATTGCAGTGTCCAACCACCCACCTCACTAGGAAGCCGATAAACCTCTAAGTTACTCTGAAGTCACACAGCCCTCTAGGAAGCATCTTTAACCTACACAGAACCCCAACTCTCTCACTTCAGAACACAGGGTTAACAAGAGCCCCTCCCTTCTAGGATGGGAATGAAGATCCCATGAGGTCACCAGGGTAAATCACTTAGAATAGCACCCGGTGAATGCCGGGTGTTTTATAACTTACACCAGGCGTATACAAGACCACTGACACAGCAATTATTAGAGAAAAGCAAGGAAAAAATGCTTCTATCTGACCACATGGCAAGCTGAACAACTGCACTAGAGAACGGGTCTAGGGGAAAAAGGATATTTTGACTCAAGCCAATTACCACCAACTGCACGGCCGGCCCTGACCTGGAGGCTGGTGACTGAGTTCAGCCTGAGTTTAAGGAACAAGTGATGTCCTACTTTTATATTGACTGGAGAGAGATATTCTCTCTCTCTTATTAAAAAAAAAATCATTTATTTATTTATTTATTTTTGAGAGAGAGAGAGAGAGAAGTAGAGAGAGAGGGAGAAAGAGAAACCCAAGCAGACTCTGTGCTGTCTGCACAGAGCCTGATGTGGGGCTCAAACCCACAAACCATGCGATCATGACCTGAGCCGAAATCGAGGGTTGGAGTCTCAACCAGTTGAGCCAGCCAGGCGCCCCAGAGAGATACTCTCTTCGTATGAAATGCGTGTCACAGTACGAAAATATTAAATAACTATTAATGCAAGAGAAAATACCTGCAGATAGGTATTTTTACATGGCCCTATCCAGATGTTTAATCCCTCGCATGTACTGTTGTTGCCTGTGTATTTTGTGGCCTTTTTTTTGTGAGCTCAGGAGCAGCTGCTCCGTTTTCCTTTTCATTTGTCCTCTGCCATTCACTTCTTAGACCCCAGCGTTTGTCTTTTTATGGGGCCCCTTTCAGCTTCATCTCCTGCACTTCAGCTAATTGCTACAGTCTGTCAAGACGTGTGTGAGTCTCAATCGAGTCTTCACCTGAAGCATCTGGGATGAAACAGCACCCATCTTCCAAGCCAGGGTGTTTAGGAGACGATGTGTGTGCTCAGGTCAGTGCTCAGTGCAAAAGGGAGTGAGAGAAGGGGCGCTGGAGAAGGTGCTGGAGAAGGCAGCGGAGCCTAAAGGGCTTTGATCATGTGACAGAAGAACTAAAACATGTCACTCATGGAGAGGCCCCCCATTTGGGCACCCATCTGTAGGAGCATCTCATGTGGTATGAGCTAGCCAGGATTCTTGCCAGTAAGAAGATACACAGATTCACAGCCCAGGAAGTAGCCATCTCTCCTTTTCCGAATCAATACTGAATCAGTGATGTTCATTCATTCATTCATTCATTCATGAATTCCTCTCCATTCCTAGAGTCCTTGACAAAGGCCTGCATCACAGAGCTTAGCGTGCTGTCATAATAGGATGCGTTCCCAGGCCCTTCATGGCTACTCTCAGTTGCTGATAGCTGCAGGCGATGTTTTATTCACCTTTGTATCCCTCGTGTCGAACACAGTGCCCGCCACATATGGTAGCTGGCCCCCTAGCTATTTGTGGTTGTCGGACAGATACACGCATGACAACCACATGAAAGCATGATCCTTGGACGTGAGGAGAACTGAAGCGGTTTGGAGGGCCTGACCCCTCTAAGTAGGTCTCCCACGCGTGAAGGTTCAGCGTCTGTGCGATCCGTGCCGCCCCCTCTGAAAGACCCTGCACTTCAGTGTGGACCATATGGCAGGAAAACACCGCAGCTGGGCTTGGAACAGCTCGTTAACAGTATCTGGGGTGCTCAGAGCAGCCGTGACATCAACGTCAACACACAGTCCCGAAGCAAGAATCATTCTGCAAGATCACACATCTGCTCTCACAGCCCCAAATGTTTATGAGCCACCACCCAACGCGCTCCCCATCCTCCACTCCCACGCCGGGGTGGCGGTGCTTTGCGAAGGCACCCGTGCCTGGGGGCCTCACGGGAGACAACGCCAGCAAGAATGACCAGGCACCGCTCACGGAGCGCCCACTCTGTGCTGTGCTTCCTGCTCCAAGAGTTCAGATTTTGATGCCGGACCCACTTCTCCAAACACTTTCAGGCATTGGCCTCTCCAGGCTAGCTGGTGAAGATCCTAGACTCTTGACTTGCTGAGTCTGGATCCACTTATTAGCTGTGTGACCCCGGGCCAGTTACTTAACCCAATTTTTTTTTTAATGATTTATTTATTTGTAGGAGAGAGAGAGAGAGACAGCATGAACAGGGGAGGGTCAGAGAGAGAGGGAGTCACAGACTCTGAAACAGGCTCCAGGCTCTGAGCTGGCAGTCAGCACAGAGCCCGACGCGGGGCTCGAACCCACGAACCGCGAGATCATGACCTAAGCGAAAGTCGGACGCTTAACCGAATAAGCCACCCTGGCGCCCTTAACCCAAGCAATTTGCGTCCCCGTTTCCCTCTCTGGGAAACAAGCCTCGTACTAATGAGATGCATCTCCCAGGGATTTTACGAAGATGGAATAAGTTAATAGGTAAAAGAGTCCCTTATACATTGAAGGCCCTCAGTACATTAGCTGTTCATGTTCCAACCGCTCTTAAGAAGATACTACTGTGAGCCTCATTTCACAGGTCGGGAAACTGAGGCCCAATGAAAGTGATTAGCTTGTCCAAAGTCACCAGACATGGCATTGGAATTCAACCCCAGCCCAGTCGGTCTCGCACCGCAGCCCAAGGTCTTTGCTGCCGCCTGACGATGCTTAACGGAGCTTTGGAAGCTCAGTAAGGTTGCAAGACTGGCCCAAGGTCGCTCCGCCAGGGGGCGGCGGAGCTGTATGTAAAAATGACACTCATGACACGTGTTGTAAAGGTGGGCTGTCGCTGACTTACCACGGGGAGTTACGGAAAACCCAGGCCAGAATCCCCAGAAATTCTTGCCAGATTAAGCTACATCGTTCAATTTGTGATATCTCTCTCCGGGGCCTCCTCAGTGGAAGCAAATGGATACCATCATGGACGCCGAGGGAGAAAGCAATCACCCGTGTTAGATGTAAAGTGCCCATTCTCTCTGGAAGGGTCAGTGGCACAGCTTGCCTCTGGCTTGCCTGAATTGGAGGACTGTGGGCAGCTCCCATTTTCCCAAATGCATTTTCTGGTGGAGCAAATGGCGCATAAATTAGCAATATTTTCTGAGCCCTCCTGATGAACTGTAACCCAAGAGAACAGTGGTTACAGCAAGGGCACGAGGTAGGGCCATTGCTTCCGCGTCGAGGAAACGAGGGCACTTAGAAAGGTAGTCGAGCCCCTGATGCTTGCCAGGCCACGCACAAGGCAAGTCCACACTTCCTCCCGGCCATGGCTCCCAGATACCACGGGATTCACGGAACCCGTTTATAAAGATGTGGCACTTGAGAGCCAGGGTGACCATGGGCCCCGTCCAAGGACGTATCAGGACTTGCCTTGCCCTGGTCTGTTGCAAAGTTCATTGTGCTTTTTAAAAATGTCCTAGTTATTTATTTAGAAGGAGAGAGAATCCCAAGCAGGCTCTGGCTTTCAGCACAGAGTCTAACATGGGGCTCGATCCCATGACCATGAGATCATGACCTGAGCCAAAATCAAGAGTCAGATATTTTACCGACTGAGTCACCCAGGCAACCCCAATGGGCTTTTCAAACCCAAATTCAAGGGGCGCCTGGGTGGCTCCATCAGTTAAGCATCCAGCTTCGGCTCAGGCCATGATCTCGCAGTTCGTGAGTTCAAACCCTGCATCGGGCTCTGTGCTGACAGCTTGTAGCCTGGAGCCTGCTTCAGATTCTGTGTCTCCCTCTGTCTCTGCCTCTCCCTGTGTGACTCTGTCTCTCTCTCCATCTCTCTTTCTCAAAAACAAATATTTTTTAAAATTCAGGAATCCTGGCATCTCTAAGGCAGAAATTCAAACCCTTTGAAAACCACATTTCTTATATAAAGCCCCAGGAAAAGTAGCATCTCCAGGGGCAATATGACCATCGGCTAAATCGAAGCAGAGAGAGCAGAATCTTGAGTTACAGCTGAGACTTAACAACTAACTTGCTGAATGAATTCAGGACAGGGATTTTTCTCATTGGACCCTCGCAGTGAAAGGGGTGTTAATATGAGTCCTCTCATTAATCTCAGGAAGCATTAATCGGTGCCAGTTACGCACTGGGTGTTGAGTATAAACTGATGGTCAAGCAAGGAAAGGTCCGAATATCCCATTTTGGTCCGTGGTTCGGACAGACATCTCTGCTGTGGGCAGACAGACGTCTCCTTTCAAACGAAACGATCACTGCCAAGTCTGAGCTGCACCCCCGCAGGCTCGTGCGGGAAGGTATGGGCGGAGGCAAGGAACGGAGGGAGAAGAGGTACAGCAGAGGGTGACGGAGATTAGAAGGGAGAGGAGAAACAGACAAGAAGAAAGGAAGGAGGGAAGAAGGAACTGGGCTTTGAAGATACACAAGTAATTTAAGTAACCAGGAAAAAATGAGGAAAGCACTGCCGTTTTATTTTTTTTATGTTTTATTAATTTGGGGGAGAGAGAGAGAGGGAGAGAGAGGAAAACAAAGCATGAGCAGGGGAGGGGCAGAGAGAGAGGGAGACACAGAATCCAAAGCAGGTTCCAGGCTCCAAGCTGTCAGCACAGAGCCCGATGAGGGGCCTGAACCCACGAAATAGGAGATCACCACCCGAGCTGAAGTCAGACGCTTAACCGACTGAGCCACCCAGGTGCCTCAAGCATTGCAGCTTTAAATGACACATGGCTGGGGTGACTGGGTGGCTCAGTCGGCTAAGGATCCACTCTTGGTTTCGGCTCAGGTCATGATCTCAGGGTTCATGAGTTCGAGCCCTGCATCGGGCTCTGTGCTGACAGTGTGGAGCCTGCTTGGGATTCTCTCTCTCTGCCTCTTCTCTCTCTGTCTCTCAAAATAAACAAATAAGCTTAAAAAAACAAATCACATACTGTGGGAGAAAATAACAAACCCAGGTCTCAGGCATTTTTGTTTTAAACTTTGTCCCAGGCAGGTCTGGGAAGGTTTATGATGGTCTTTGTGAGACATATGTCACAGGGGAGGGAGGGACATGAGGGTGGATACTCCTCACTCCTGTTCTCAATGAACCAACTGAGAGGCTCAGAGAAGTTACATCCCTTGACTAAGGTCACATAGCTCACAGGTGGCAGGGTTGGGATTTGAACCCCACTCTGGTCCTCACTACTCTTCAATGTGATAAGGAGAGGAAGGTCCAGAGTGGAGCTGGAGCCTGGAGGAGGGCACAGGATGGCAGCCTCCAGGGGAGAAATGAGGGTCCAGTAAGCATTCATACTCAGAGAGAGACCCTGGCATCCACAGTTGAGAAGGTCTTGAGATTTGGCGGGACATGGGTGGGAGGAGGGCCAGAAATATTTACGAACTTCCTCCTAATGGCTTCGACAGTCCCGATGACAGAAGAGTAGGGCCATTTGCTAAGCTCCAGGGCCTTGGGAGTGGGGTTATGGGTCTCAGAGCAGATGGGGCTGGATGATATGTTAATAATTTCTGGATTATGGTGACCTACAGAGAAATCAACCTAATGTTTGGTTTTTGCCTTGGGAGACTCCTCTAGAGAAAAGGCAGGGAGCTCATCACTACCCTTACCCTCACCCCAACCACCATCACAATGCATCCCTTGGCCCTCGGGTTTCGAGAAAGGTTTTTATCCTGATACAAATGAAATGTGGCTTGAAACCCAGAAGACGAGTTTGGACAGAAGTCTTCTACTGATCAGTATTCAGAGCCACCACTGATACCTTTTGTAGAGCAGCCCAGGGTCCCAGGGGACACATTTCTGAAGCTGTCATCACAAAGGAATAAGGTGGGCGTTTAGGATATCAGCGGATGCCAGCAACCAGAAAATGGAAGCGAAGGAAGAGGAGAACATATTCCGCTATCAGAGAAGAATCATTTGGGAAAATGAGGACCTCTCTTTCCTCTCTTTCCTTTCCTCTCTTCTGAGGACCACCGAAGTGTCAATGAACCACATTGGGTGGAACGTATCTCAAAAGATCAGAAGTTAAGGAATGCTGGGTATACTAAGTCCTTCTGTGGCCAGAGGCACAAGACAAGACAAAGAAAAATGGGAAAATGGAAGACCCCTTCAGGCCATTTCTAGTTCTACGGCTGGAGGACACACACCTCTCCAGAGGTAGCTCTTGTTCTTCCAAATGAGTACAACGAGGGCTTCACGATTTTTCAGGACGCCAATGGTGTTTTCACTCCCTAAGGAGTGAGGAGCTGGTCGTGTGGAATCTTAAGGTCCCTCCCTATATGCATGTTCTTGGAGCTGGTCTCGAAGAAAAACTGGGGTGGTGGATTCCGGGTTCACATCATCTCTGGAGCTCAGAAGAAGATTTAGATGTCTAGGTGTGCCCAGCCTCCCCTGGAGGGTGGAGAAATGCAAGCCTATCACAGTGAGTTCAACGCCTTTACTCACAAGCCCTTAATGGATTTCAAAATTGATCTCTTATCCTACGTATGTTTCCCTTCACTGGATCTAAGTTTTTGAACCAAGTTACCCAAGTAATTATACATTTATTATTTTATAGTTTATATATCAGAACTATATACAATTGCTTATTAACTGTTTCCTCACGGGAGACAGCTGAGATCACTAACTGTGCTGGAAAAAAATCTTAGCCAAAATGAAAAAGAGAGAAAACTGTTGATTCATTCGCCAACTACCATGTGCCAGGCACTGTGCTAGAATCAGGAGATAAAACCAAGAGCAAGATCTTGTCCTGAAGAAGTTTGTATTTTTTGAGAGAGTAATAACAATAGTTTAAGAAATCTGTCCTTGTCTCTGAGACGTCCATGAGTTCCAGGCTGGGAATCACTGGTGGGGGGGGTCACCTGAATTCCAGCGTCCACCATCACCTCCTTCAGAAGCTTTGCTACACACATGCTCACCCTGGCAAAGGTGTGCGGGCATGCATTTAACTTCGGGCTCCATCTCTGAACCACACTTGCTCTGAGCAACTCATTTCGCGTCTTTGATCCCCAATTCCGCCATTCATGGAACGGAGGTTAACACCTCCTGTTCGTTCACAAGCAAAGGTATCAGGCATCCAGTACAGAGCAAGCATCCGTACATATCCCTTTTTGTTATTGCTGCCAGTGTAATGGAGCACATAGTAGGTGCAAATAAATCTATTTGTTGAGCGAGTCAGAGACAACAGCCCTGTCCAAATTCTGAATCTGTAGGACTATCGCAGGTCGCTAATACATGAACCCCTATGTAAATAATGACGCTGAGTCCCAGAAACCCATCTCTCCAAAAGGTGTAGCTATAACCCACTCTTAGAGCACCACACAGCTCTCGTTGGGCATATATTCCAGTTAATTAAGAGATCTCTGCTTCTCCTAGCCACCCTGAGGTTGCCCAAGCATTTGGGAAGCCTAGAACTTGACCACTTTGGGGGCTGTGCCTCATTGTACACGACTTACAGCCATTGCTTTTATTTCTCCCTGTTGTCACTGACTTTTCCAGTGCCACTGTCGTCTTTAGGATCAATGGGCCATCATATGACAGAAGTTCACTTGTTCATATGGTTTGATTTAGAAAGCGCCTATGCACAGAAAACAACTATGAATTCAACAATCCTTTAAAATGAGTTCATGAGTGAGTCACCAGTTAACCTACTTTTTAGAAAAGCTGCCCTATGAACGTGTGTGCGCGCTTGTGTTTATAGGAGATTTTTATTGATTTACTTTCTACTCCATGTGTGGTATCTACAGAGACATGGAAGTGCTTTGTAATAATTCTCAAGCCCACAGATGGGAAGCATGGTTCTAAAATCTAAACCAATGCCTGCCGAGAACCTCAGCGTCCACCAGCGCCCTTTGCACACAGCTGTCCCTCCAACCCTTTCTCTTTGGTTATTGGACAATCTCACCCCAGAAGTTCCTTGATTCTCCCAAGGTTACAAGACACTCCCTTGACTTTCAGTCGATGAGATTATGGAACACATTTCACCTGGATCATACTCCTCTGATACTTCATTCATACACAGTCAGGGAGTGAACCCACTGTGGGACCTCATACACCAACCTCGATTAGCTCTTTCATTGTGTTTTCTTTCTCCGGGCTCAGCAGGTGCCACAATTAGATGATGATCATGGAGTTGTCCGCGTGCTCACGATGTCACGGACGGTGAAAGGACAGGTGCCCTCTGGGGAAGCCTGCATTCCAAGTCTCTCCACCTCCCACTGCACTCCCAGCTATGGGTCACTGCACCCCTGCCCCCCACATGCCAACAGCCTCCTTTCTTCTCTCCTGCATCCTGAAGCCCAGCTTGCTCCCGCCCCGTGTATCTCTCTCACCCCTTTGCATATCTAAGCCTCTAACCGTGTGGGCCACCGCAGCCCTCAGCATCAGAGTGACAAAGACACTGGTCTTTGTGAAGGTGACACCCGGTCTGCCAGGCATTCATTCCAATCTTGCCTTTTCCTGGACCGCCCCCTCCCTGCTTCGTTCCCCTGCTCCTCAAGACACTCATGTGGCCCCCGGGTGGAAGCCCCATCATCACCTGCTTGCCTAGAGCATCGTTTGGCCACATGTGGCTGTGCCCCCCCGAGCCTGACCTTCTTTCTGCCCAGAAGGTAAGGTCCCCAGAGCTGCTGCAGCGGACATACCTGCCGTCACCCCGGGAGCCTGGTGTACTCTGCTCTCCTCCACCTTTACTCTAAAGGACTTTGGAAAACCCCACTTTCCTGTCTTCCTTTGGAAAACCTCCACTGTATACAGTGGAGATCTGAAGCAAGACCAAACGCAGGGCATATTTTATGAAGATTAAAAGGGCTGGGGCTTCTGAGGGTGCAGTAGGCTGAATGTTTGTGTCTCCCCCATTCATATGCTAAAGCCTAACTCCCAGTGTGATGGTTTGGGGGTGTGGGCTTTGGGAGGTCATTCGTAATAAAGACAAAGCTCTCATGAATGGGATGAGGGCCCTTGAAAAATAGGAGCTCCCTGCCCACCAGATAAGGGCACAGCCAGATGATGAAAAGACCAAGATGCTGGCCCTCACCCGGCACCGAATGAGCCAGCCCCTTGCTGTTGGAGCTTTTGGCTTCCAGAACTGTAAGACATAAATGCTTGTTGTTGAAGCCATCCAGCTGATGGTATTTTTGTTACAGGAGCCTGAAGAGACTGAGAGAGATGTACTCAGCGCGGTGCCTGGGAGTTACGAATTACTCAGCACAAGGGCTGATTTTTGTTGCTGTTCCGTAGGAAGCCTATTTATTGTGCATTCTCAGAAGACGCCACCTAGGACCTGTACTCCTAATGAGATCATTTAGTGCTCACCTCGTGTGCATCCTTAAAATGAACTTTGCTTTGGCAAATAACGTGTACATGCTTCTTCCTCGTGAGCCAAGGAACCTGGTCAGCTAGACGGATAATGCTCAAAGCACTTGATGTTTTACTGGTGAAGGGCTTGTTCGGGTCAACTCACGCCCAGCCACGGAAACCTGTAACATCCGTCGGTCGCAGTGGGATCATCCATTCATATTGAATGGCAGCTGCGAACAGTGCTGTGAGGAATGAGGTTTCCTCTCTGTGCCCTGTGCCAGCTCTTGTGTGTGCTGGCCGCGGCCATAGTGCCGAAGAGACCTTGTAACTCTCTGCGGCAAGAATGCAGCCCAGAAGCCCCCTCATCCCCATACCTGGCCAGGATGGTAGGACAGACGGCTTCTTCTGCAAAGCACCCGGGTCAGAGCCTTCCATGTCGCCCTTGAGAGATTTGCATCCCCAAATCAAGATCTCCAGCTTCAAGGATGTTAGGCACAATCATAAATTAATTAGCGCTTCCTACAGTGCCCGTATTTAGATTCGACTTTCACAGCTTGAGGCACACAAAATACTAAACAGATTTTCAAACTAATCAATCTGATCGTATAGCAGATGGAGAAATGACAGATAGATGGGAAAGGAGCTCAGCACACACCTAGAGAGATATATACAAACACGTACACGCTGTGCTATCCGGACGGAGAGTTCTTACATTATCAGATGTTCATGCACACCAGTCCCCTGCAGGGTCTCTTCCTGATTCTGTCTGTCTCTTTATCACGCACACACACACACGCACACACACGCACGCACCCCCTCCACTCCTCCTATAATTGAGTCCTCATTATTCAGGTTTTGGCTCCAACATCACCCCCCTCAGAGCACAATCCCCTTCCCCAGGCACCGTCTAAAACTACACTCCTTCACACCAGCCCCTTTGTTCACTTCCCAGGGCTTTTTGTTATATGAAATTATCTTGTTTATGTGTGTCTTTTCCTGCATGTAGTCTGTCTGTTGCCCGAAAGAAAGCAAAAGCTCCAAAGAGGAAAGGCGATTGGGCATTTCTACGCATGGCCGTCTCCCCCGCGTTGCACATGGTGCCCAGAATTAAATAATCTCAGCAAGGATTTTCTGGATGATGGAAGAAAGGAGGGAGAGAAGGCCCACCTAATAAAATCTAAGTAAATTTTGGCTATAATTAGTATATTATTGTTGCATTGTTCCTCTGCTGAAATACTTTCAATTGTCTCTCATTACATATATAGTTTTTTTTTTTTATTTTAGAAAGAGAGAGGGGCAGGAGAGAGTGTGTGTACATGTGCATGTGAGCAAGGGAGGAGCACAGGGAAAGAGAGACAGAATCCCAAGTCAGCATGGAGCCTGACATGGGACTCGATCCCATGACCCTAGCATCACGACCTGAGCCGAAATCAAGAGGCAGATGCTCAACCGACTGAGCCCCCATCTCTCATTATATTAAAAAACTCTAACCCCCTCTTTATGGTCTCTGAGGCTCTCTATGGTATGTCCCTAAACTCAATCGCATTTTCCCAACGTCCCAGCATGGCTGTCACCTCTCTCTGTTCCCTTAAGCACTTCAGATCCTTTCCCTTCTGCATTGGCTCTGTCTTCATCTTGAAATGCTATTTCCCCAGGTCCTTGCACAGCACGCTTTTTCTCACCTTTCAGGTCTTATATTAAATGTCTGGCTCTGCACTGTCCAATATGGAAGCCACTAGACACATGTAGCTACTTTAATGCAAATTAATTAAAATAAAATAAAGTTAAAATGCAAGCCCTCCGTGTTGAAGAGCAACGAATGGCCAATGGCTACTGCATGGGAGGCACAGATACAGTATATCCCAAGGTCATCATGTTCTATTGGATGGTGCTGATCTGGCCCATCAGCTGTGATATCTGCGGTATCTACACACCACTTAAAAGTCATTGCCAGCCAGGCTTCCCCTGATCTTTCTACCAAAAATAATGTCCATCCCAAGTCACTTTCTCTCTCGTTGTTCTGCTTTTTCTTTATTGCACTTTATGACATTGGTGAAGACCTGCAAAGATCTAATTTACTAATTGGTTCATATGGTGGTACTTCTCTACCTGGACATAAGCCTCATGATGGCAGAACTGTGTCTCATTCATCAAGTCTTATATCTATCTATAATAGAGCAGGGTGCACAATAGGCAGTCGATAAACAACAAATAACTGAATGGCCCTCTTGGAAATGAATGCATACATTCACATTTTCACTCACGTATACACTCATTTCATGCACCCAAAGAGGCCAGGGCAAGACAAAGGAGGTGAAATAAGGTTGAATCTGGTGCTAGGTAGGTCTCCATCTCTTGTCTACCAGCTGGTGACAAGGTAGAACAGGCTCAGGCTGGCCCACCGATGATGCTGATGCCAACTCAGACCTAGTTAGACATCGCAAGACCTTAACCATGAAATGCACGTGTAATATGGAGTCACCCATCTCCAGCCTCTGGAAAGGTAAACTCCTGTTTACTGGAGTTTGAACCGATGGGTCAGTTCCAGAGTCACACTGCTGGTCAGGGGAAAACTTAAGCATGAAGAACAGGGACTGGAATTCAGTGCGGGTCTCAGCCTGTCCCCTTCTCAAAGTCAACCACCTCCCCGGAGGCTCCATTCTCTGGAGGAGAAACAAGCTGATTGAACTCACTGGTTGGTTTGTGGTTGTGGGGCTTGCATACAGCACCTTCAACAATTTCTCCATCCGCAATTCCGCGGCAAACAGATCGATGCCGTGAAGTCGCACACCAGTGACCTCAACTCCAGAGACACATTAGAATTCCTTGGGACCCACGACTGGGGATTCTGATCAGCTGGTTCGTGATGGTGCCTGGCCACTGGTATCTTCTAAAACCTCTCCAGGGCACTGTAATGAGCAGCCAGGATTTAGAAACGTATCACTGAACTGAATCCCTTGAAAGACAACAGCACATCTTTCCCATCTCTGCAATCTCAGAGGACCGGGCAGGGCTGGAGCTGGATTGATGTTGTTCCATGAAGAAACAGATGGACGGACAATTGGGACACACGTGATGCTTGGTTAATTTTATGCATCAACTTGATTGGGCTAAGAGATGCCCAGAGAGACGGTAAAACATTATTTCTGGGTATGTCTGTGAGGGTATTTCTGGGCGCTATCAGCCTTGACATTGGCAGACTGAGCAAAGATCTGCCCTCACCAGTTCAGGTAGGCATCATCCAATCTATCTAGGGTCTGAATAGAACACAAAGGCAGAGGAAGGGCAAATTTGCTCATTTTGCCCATCTTCTGCCCTCAGACATCAACACACCTGGTTTTGGGACTTCCATCTGGTTCTCAGTGGTTTGGGCTTGAACTGAATTATACCACTAGCTTTTCTGGTTCTCCAGTTTGCAGATCATGGGACTTTGCAGCCTTAAGAATCTCATACACCAATTCCTATAACAGTTATCTCTGTCTCTCTCTCCTGTCTTTCTCTGTCTCTATCTATCTATCTATCTATCTATCTATCTATCTATCTATCTATCTCTATCATCTCCCATCAATTCTATTTCTCTGGAGAGCCCTAATGCAGACAAAAAAATGAAGGAACAGATGAGTGAATGAATGAAAAACACACTGTGATTAGTACACCCCAGTAACAGTGAGTATCTCTCAGTCTCTGGACCACACTCTGCCACTTCTGGATACCCACCTACACTCTTGCTATCAGGGACTCGATATTTTTCTTTAAGCCAATTTCATTCTTACTGGATTCAATGAATCTATTGAATACAGAAACTGTAGGTAAATGCCTTGAAGGGAAAAACAATTACAACTGCTGTGTGGCAGACAGACTCTGACACAGCTCCCAATCACCCCCACCTCCTGATATTTATGCCTTTCTATACCTCCATGTGCCGAGCACCTGGGACTTGATTTTAATCAACAGGATGTGGCAATGGTGGTGTGATATAACTTCCATGTAACTCACATCTTGCTGGCAGACGCTCTCCATTCTCTCTCTCTCTCTCTCTCTCTCACTGGCTTTCATGAAGCAAGCCACCATGGGGACAGGTACACTTGCTAGGAAACAAGAGGCCACACTCCAGTGAACACACGCACAAGAAGCTTAGGCCCCCAGTCAACAGTCCACGTGGAACCGAGCCCTGCCGACAACCACACCATTTTGGAAGCTGTTCTTCTCCAACTGAACTTCTGATGAGACCCCAGCCCGGACTCTGCCTGCCCTGGACTGTAAGTCTGAGATCTCCTTTTCAGTAAAGGAAATTAGCAATGTTAGCTGTTAAAGACCTATTAGCATCCAAAGGAGATCTGCTCCTTTGACCTAAATGAAATCTCTTCTCGAAGATTGAAAGGGAATTATTTTCTCTTCCCGATCTCTAATTGTATGGTTCACTCGTTCCTAATTCCTATATCCAAACACACCTTTCCATCGGTCTCCAGCTGCCAGATGACAAGTACATCTCATTTAGAATGGGACTGTGTCACCACTCTGGCTGACCCTAGCAGATGGAGCCCAGAAATAATAGATGGCCTCCGCCGGGGTACCTGTCACACATACACGCACCTGGGATATCCTGTCTTTCCTCCATTTCTATTATTTCGGTTCTATCTTTTCTACCCACGTGGGTGCAAAGCATTCTAACTCACCACTATCATAGAAGCATGTACTGATCCGAATCTCCTTCACTGAGGCTCTACACCTTTTTTCCAGACTTCTCTGGGCTGGACTCAGAGTCTCAGCCAAATTCTAGCACTTAGGGGAGAGATCATCAGGAAGATCCCAGTACGGGGGGGAGGGGGGGGGAGGTGGTGGTGAGGGAAGGGTAGCGTGGAATTGTGCGGCTGGTTGGTGGGGGAGGGGCATACAAATGTCACCGCTTTTGTTGCGTGTCTGATTGTGTTGCCTACACTTCTTCCTCTCACATCTATGCACATAACCCTGCAAGCATTGCACCAGCATGTTAAGAAAACGTCACTTTTGGAGAATGTGTTTGGGGTGAGTTGTTATCCCTTTGCTGTTTCCTTTTCACACGCCTACTTGGACCCTCTCACTGTGGCCTTGGCAAAGTCAGAGTCTGCTTTGCCTGAAAGATCACAGGTGAGCAGGACATTGTCCCCCAGCTGACTGTGGATCTCATCTCCTGCCTGGACTCATTCTGCCTGGTCCACAGAACTTTGCCCCTCTCCGGAGCTCAACACACATCTGATACACTGTCTCAGGGGGCAGGCTTCCTCCTTCCTGGTCAACCCCTCTGGATAAGTTCTCAGTAAGCTTCAAATCCATGCACCTTGGGTTGGAGTAGATATGCTACTCTGATTCCCGGGAAATCAAATACTTCCCTTTCCATGTCCAAATGGCTGGCTTAGTGCCGAGAAAAACAAACACCATTCCCTCCTCCCCGGATAGACATTACTGCCTCCAAGGGATCGCTCCCCATCAGCCTTCAGTCATGTCAATGCTCTTTCATCATTATTTTCACAGCCTACTGCTCTTGCTCAGAGCCCTGGGTGCGAGTCTTCTATTGGGTGAGTGCATGCACATGTGTGGGGATGTGGGCACAAACAGTATCAGATGCCATGCAGCCTTCTAAAACCGCGTTTGTTTTTGTTTTTGTTTTTTTTACTCAGTAACACTTCTTGGGATCTTTCCAAATCGGTGCGCATCTCATTTAAAAATGGACGTTACATTTGGTGGTATAGGCAAACCACTATTTATCTGGTCATCCTTCTGTAGAGGACCCTTTAGGTTTAACAGATGTCCCGTGATGACAAATAAGATTGCGGTGAAGACCACTGCACGTGCCTCCGTATGCACGGAGGGGAGTGCGTCCTTCACACAGCCCTGGAGAAGCTGAATCGTGGGACCACGGGAGTCTGTGTGCAAAGGTTTTCACATACTGGGCGATTCGCCAGTATCTATGAAATGATGAATTGGTGAATGAATTGGTGGTCATGCCAAATTATGTGTCCCACCACAGTGTGGGAGAGTACCCACGTCCCATTACCAGCTCTTAAAGGTACCAAACCTCTTACTGCCACCAATCTTGGTGCTGATAACCATCCTCAGGGCACAGCTCATGTGACCGTTTTTCTCCACACTGGAGGGGCACGTCCCTCTGCTCTCCTCTGTCTGTGGCTAACTCTGTTTCCGTTATTGAGACACATACCATATAGCGCATGCATATTTCCTTGTTTTCTCTCCTAGACTGTAGGTTCCTTGGGAAATGGGCCAAAATAGGGTCCTAGGAAGTTTGCTTAGCTGGACCAGATGAACCCCCTGCTTCGTCCAGATGCTGTAACATGCCTTTGCCAGCAATTCTTGGCCCCCTGGAAGCACCAGGGACAGGTGGAATTTCAAGTGATCTTTGGGCATTAAGAATTATTCACGTGAAAAAAATTTCATGTGGAAATTAATGTGGTTGGCTGCAGCTGCACAGAAATAGGAGAGGGACAAAATTCAAAAGAAAGGCAAGAATAAATATTAGCCAGGCCTGAGGTCCTGGGGTAGAAGAGTTCTGAGCGTGCCTGGGCATATGAAGGCCAGTGGGGCTGCAGACCATGAGAGGGGGAAGCGTGGCGGAAGATGAAGTCAGAGAAGTATTGGAAGGCCTGATGCTAAAACTTCACTCTGAGTGAGATGGGAGTCCTTGGAGTTTTTTGAGCAGAGGATGGAGGGTCATGGTCTGAATTAAAATTTCCCAGGACCACTTTACCTGCAGCATTGGGATGGACGGCACCCCCGATGCAGAAGCCGGGAAGCCGCCCAGGACAGCAGCTGCTGCAGCCCAGGTGAGAGACGGCAGTGGGGGGCAGGGGAGGGGTGGGCAGAGTCAGGACGTGTTTGTTAGCAAGAACTACCAGAACCCCCTGGCGGATTACACATGGAGCGTGAGAAGAAGAGGGATGCCAGGGTGACTCCAAGTCATTTACGGAGTTGAAGGAAGACGCAGAGAAGGTCCGGGTGTGGTGTGGGGAGAACGTCAGGCCCTCGGTCTCAGACACGCGGTATTTGCCACGCCTTGTGGACTCCCAGGTGGAAATGCCCCGTAAGCAATGAGTCTATGAGTCTGGAGAGATCTGGGGGGAGAAATGCCCAAGCAGCGACAACGAAGACAGACAGCACACGCTGCAGTATACGGAGAAGAGAAAAGGTCCAAGGACCGAGCCCAGGGGCATCTGTGCGAGGATCTCACGGGTGGGAGGGGAACGTGCCCGAGATGAACTTCAAAGAGCAGGCGCTTCCAGACAGACTGGTCGTTTCCTCCCCACCTGTGTGCCGATTCTGCAACACGCTGTCAGCACGCGGGCGCTGCGCTCGGCTGCTCCCGCCCTTCCCTTCCTCCACCCCTAGACGAATTACTAGCGCTAGTAAATGTTTGCTCTGGCTCATAAATGCATAATGCCTACCACACAAACCGCGACTGCCTGTAATCGAGGCTCACGCACATGCGGAAAAGACTGTACGCTCACAAGATATAAATGACTCTGTCGCCCGAGGTTGCCGCAGGAAACAGGGCCTCTGGGATGGAAATTGTATCCCGGGTTTACTGCCGAAACAACCTGCCTCCCTTTGCCACGGCCACCCTGGAAGGTAGAAGGAATTAGCTGTAAATATTTTACAGTGGGTAATTTGCAGGAGTAAATCACAGTTCGTTTTGCCAGAGCGTGCGCTGAAAGGGCTTGAGTTTCCTCCTCTTCTAGGGGTTATTTGTGATGTCATCTTACCGGTTTCATCCTGCGTTTAATCTAGTCCGCCACATGCTTATGTCTTCTGATTCTAAATTATTCTGTGTCTTCTGGAGGAGTTGGAGTGGCGGGGCGGGGTTGGCAAACTGGGTTCCTTTCAGCACTCTAAGACTTGAGCCCATTGGGCCCCAGTACTCATTGCCGGCCATTCATTCATTCATTTACTAAGCAATTTTTTGGAGGGAGAGAGTGAGCAGAGGGAGAGGGGCAGAGGGAGAGAGGGAGAATCTTAAGCAGGCTCCATGCTATAGAGCCCAATGTGGGGCTCGATCCCACGACCCTGGGATCATGACCTGAGCCGAAATCAAGAGGCAGGCGCTTATCTGACTGAGCCCCCCAAGCGCCCTTCATTTACTAAACAACTTTCTCACTGATCACTGTGACCAGAGACTCTGCTACATCTTAGAAGATGAAGATCAGGATTTCCTGTCCCCTGGGCACCTGGGGGTCTCAGTCAGTTGAGCATCCGACTTTGGTTCCAGTCATGACCTCACAATTCATGGGTTTGAGCCCCACATCAGGCTCAATGCTGACAGCTCAGAGCCTGGAGCCTGCTTTGAATTCTGTGTCTCCCTCTCTCTTTGCGACTCCCCTGCTCTCTCTTTCTCTCTCTCAAAATAAACATTAAAGTTAAAAAAAATATATTACCTGTCCCTAATACTGCCTATTTGTAGATCCCCAGTAATACCTAAAATTTACTCATACCAATAAATATTCACTGTTAATATGTACTGAGATCTTACTATGTGTCATGCATCATTCCAAGCTCCTTGTAAGATTAAACTCATTTACCCCTTACAACAATCTGGGGGTAAAAATGACTTTTATCCCTATTTTACAGATAAGGAAACTGAGGCACGGGGTAGTTCCATGATTTACCCAAGGTCACACAGGTGGCAGAATTGCGTGAAGGCAGCTCCATTAACCACTCTTCAAGGCCACCCTTGGTATGCACAGAAGGGAGAGGAAGCCGGTTCAATCTGATTAAGCATCTGTCACATAAGCTTTATGATGTAGGTTTAGATTCGGATTTACAGTGCTTTATAATGTAGATCTGTAAGGTGATTTCTATGACAACACATCCTTTCATTTCTAATTCTGGAAAATAAGCTCTATGATTTTACTCATTTTACCAAGAAAAACGAGGCTCAGAGTGTAACCCACCCCGCAAAGATACCCTAATAATATGCCACCAGGCTGAGGTGTGAATCCAGGATTTTCAGACTCTTGCACCAAGCACATTTCCTGCTGCTGTGTGCTGAGAGCTGATGAAGACAAAGGTATGTTTGAGGCACTGTGAGGCCAGGAGAGGGAAAAGCTGACCCCTGACACAGGGTGAAGAGGGGACACCTAGTCTAAATTGTGAAGACAAAGAACATTTTATTTATTTAAAAAAACTTTTTTAATGTTTTTATTTATTTCTGAAAGAGAGAGAGAGACAGCGTGAGCAGGGGAGGGTCAGAGAGAGGGAGACACAGAATCTGAAAAAGGCTGCAGGCTCTGAGCTAGCTGTCAGCACAGAGCCCGACGCGGGGGTCGAACCCACGAACTGTGAGATCATGACCTGAGCTGAAGTCGGACGCTTAACCAACTGAGTCACCCAGGGGCCTCTTAAAATTTTTTTTTAACATTTATTCATTTTTGAGAGACAGAGCATGAACAGGGGAGGGTCAGAGAGAGAGGGAGACACAGAATCTGAAGCAGGCTCCAGGCTCCGAGCTGTCAGCACAGAGCCCGATGTGGGGCTTGATCCCATGAACCATGGGATCATGACATGAGCTGAAACCAGGAGTCAGTTGCTCAACCGCCTGGGCCACCCAGACGCCCCATCCATTTTCCCCTTCTTAATTCCTTACCAGGTCTTATTCCTCCTTTCTTTTGCTTCCTCTTCTGTCTCTCTCTCTCTCTCTTTTTTTTTTTTGATTTTTGTTTTTTGTTTTTTTTGTTTGTTTCACTCCGTGAGAGATCCAAATTCCTGGCAGAAAGTATCTAATTGTTCTGGTTTATTGTGCAAGTGACTGACACCTTCAAACCAGTGGGACAGAGGCAACTTCCCATGTGCAAACTGGGGTGTGTTTAAGCCAGAAGACCAGATCAAAGGTACCACCTGAACAGGGATGCCTGAAAGCCAGCTGTGTGGAGGGAGGCAGAGGAGAGTGGTGCAAAATTCTGGCCTGACAAAGGCATGTCTGGCACGTCTGGGGGTCAGGGAGGGAAGGGGCGGCATGACTGGGATGAGGCATGGGTAGGGGAGATGAGGGCGGGGAAAGAGCCGGGACAACGTAAAGCCTTGCTGGCCACAGTGAGGAATGAGGCTTTTGTCTTGAGTGACATGCAATGATTGGGTGGCTCTGAGTAAGGGGAGGATGTGGCTGGGCTTACACATTGGGAACCATTCTGACAGCCGTGGGGGGCAGGCTCGGTGGGGGGGGAGGGGTACTGACATAGGTGGGGGAGAGGTCATGGTGCCTGGGGCAAAGGTGGAGGCCACAAGAGCTGGATGGGACGTGGCAACTGCCACAGAATTTGCTTGTAGATTGCTTGAAAGCAGGAGAGAGAGAAAAGAATCAAGGACAGCTCCAAGGTCCCTGCCCCAAATGAAAGGAAGCTAGAGCCACCAATTTCTAAGAAGCCTCACACAAATGAGGAGTTTGGGGAGCTGAAAAATGAAGAGTTTGCTTGCAGACATGTTGATTTCGAGGTGCTTCTTAGATGTGCCCGTGGGGGTGTTGAGATGGCAGCTGGATTTACCAGCCTAGAGTTAACAGGTTTGGACAGGGAGCTGTAACTTAGAAATCGACATACTGGTAGTCTTGTAAGCCTTACAACTGGCTCGGCTCATAAAGGCACTGGGTGAACACAGAGAAAATGTTTGAGGATTGAGTCCTGGGGCCGTCTGGGAGCCTCAACTATCAAGTTCCTAAAAAAGGAATCTGCAGATCATTCAAAAGTAGCCACAGCACACAATGGCCACTCTTTGGTCACTTACTAAGGTCAGAAGACTGAGACTCACCACCGCCAGCTCAGTGGCCCCCAGTCCTTTATCAACCATCGTCAATCAGAAATGATAAGCAAGGCCACCGTTGGCTGTCAGCACGGAGACAGGGATGGATTTGGTGGAGACGGGATGGGTCTCCAAGCTTGCATTAGGACAGTCTAGTCCCTGCCATACTGGTAAGGTAACTGGTCCGTAGTACCCGTGGAAGTGATACCTTCAAACAAGGTCTACAGATGACCTAACTGAGCCGGTTTATTTAACCCAATTTCTCTTAATGAACAACCCACCTAGCAGTCTGTTCATGAAACCCACACTTCCTTTGAGAAGTTCTGTCGAGTCAAATGTACTCTTATTTTTTTCTCTCTTTAAACTACCACTATGGAACTTTAAGAATTTAAAAAATATGTTTAAAAGCATTCCAATTTTACTTTGTATTTTGTGTGCGTGTTTATCAAATTTGCACATTTTATGAAAGATGGGCTTTCTCTATACTGGTGTGGGCGTTGCCTTACATTTTAGCTACTTTCAAGCGCTTTATGTGGTTTTTAGTGACACTGATTAAAAAAAAAAATCTTTAAAATTTGGTTTCCAGGGAAAAAGAATCGGATACAGAAATGGATGTGAAACACTCAAGGGTATTGAATTTTAAATGATAGGGTCGTTAACTAAATTTATTGCCAGGCAAAATGATGTTAGGTTAATTAAGATGGGAAGATATTGATTAACCAGGTTACCAAAGTTTCATTCATGGGGAACAAATAAAGTAGTCAAAAGGATTCATGTGAAGGAGAGAAGATATTTGGGGAAGGATAAGTACCCCTAACCGAGATGCCCTAAGTAGCTCCTGTCCATTTTATGAGGCCAGTGAGGATTTTACTCCACATACTTTTGGCAGCCAACAGCAGTTTTCATGGTTATTTTGTGAGCTCCACAGTCAGATCTTTCCCTTCCTTAGAGAAGAGTTGTGATTTCCTGAGAAGAAAACTGAGTTGGAGTCACATGGATTTAAAATCAAATCTAGACCCTACAACTTATTAACTGTACCACTGATACGTTCTCTTCCATTTTGCCTTATGTCATGGGCCTAGTTTCCTCACTGATGACGGTGATAATAATGCCTCCTTTACAAACCCCATGGTTTTGAAGATTAAATAAGGTAATTGTATTACAACACCAAGTTCTGGGTGGCAAGGTTAGGCTAGCTACTGTCCAAAACCCATTTACTCCTTTCCCTGGGCAGATAACTGGACTACATTTCCCAGATTCCCTTGCAGTTGGACATGCTCATGTGACTGAGTTCTAGCCAGTGGAATATGCACTCAAGTGATATGTTCATCCCCACCCTCCCAGATCTGCCCTATAAAAATTTTCCATCTGTGATCCTCCATGTTCCTTCCTTTCCTACATGGGTACACGTCTATACTGGGAGCGGTCTTAGATGCTGGGTGTTTAAAATGTTAGAGTCTCCATCGGCCTGGGCTCCTGAATCACTGGAGGAAACCTACCCTCCCCTTGTTCAATAATCTGTAGTGAACAGCGACAACAACAAAAAGGGCTAAATAATAATTTATTTTTTTCCACTCCATCCTCAAGAAAAAGAACATGAGCAAATGAGCTGAAGCCCAGAGAGAGTAAATAACCTAACATTATACAAGAGAGACAGCACGCAAATATAATGCCTGGCCATTGGTTGGATGGCAGCTGGAAGGTACTTGTTTTGTACGGACCAGATCGTGAGTGGGATAACGAGCTGCATGGCCCCCAAGGGAACACTGTTTCAAGGAAGGGTATTTGACTTTGCTTGATTTGTTACCCAGTGAACAAGTGGCCAGGGAGAAAATGGGAACATCAGGGAGAAAGAAAGAGAGAGAAATTATGGCGAGACTGATAAGAAACGCATACGCTTTCTCCCACAGCAACACAGAGAATCCAAAGGACTTTTGAGAGCCTGCAGGATTAGCAGCAAATGTTCCAGCGGGAAGGAAACATCAGGACTGGGAATCCTGGGTGATGATTATGCCAAATACCGTGGAGACCTTCCTGATAAGGAAAATCCTAATGGTGACAACCGTGGGACCTTATTAAGACTGGATTTTGTCTGACTTCAGGTTTTTGAGCGCCACGAGCCAGTTTCAGAACTGTCTGTTATACTGACCCACCCACCCTCAAATGAACCACTTTCTGTATCTATAAATCAACTGTGCCTGCAGGTAGGATAGACTTTTGTATTCCGCAGCTCTTATTTTTCTTATATCCTCGCAAGAAGGGAACGGCTACCAAAAGAAATGTAATACATTTAGAAAATCGCCCATGTTATTTTGACAGGGCCTTACTATCGGGGTCACATGATAACTCTTGTCTATTAAGACAATACAAAGCTGAAACAAGATTTTGAAAGGAGACAGAGAGGTTACTGCAGAAGGAAAGGGTTGGGGGGGGGCATTACAAAAGGCATTTAAGTTGGGTTACTTGGCTGTGAAAAAAAATCTGTGAGATAACAAAGTAAAAACCATCTATGCATCTATCCATCCATCCATGCATCCACCCATGCATGCATCTGTCCATCCATGCATCCATCCATCCATCATGAATCCATTCAATAGCCAGTGATTGAGGACTATCTCTACATACCTTCCATCCACCTCCATCTATGTGTCTATGTATCTATCTATCCATCTCTCATCAGTCTGTCTACTCTATCATCCATCTGTAGGAAGTATCAAGAAAATTAATCAGGAATCCTATAGAAGAAAAGAAGAACACACAGATTACTAATTTACGTAACCAGCACAATGTTTCATTTCCTCCATTTGTGTAAGTCCATTCATCTACTCCACAAGGGTTCATTGAGCACCACCACTTGGACAACAGATGAGTTCTTTCCACGGAGGCTGCTCTCCAAGGGTGACTTGGTGAACACATGTGAGCACATTACAAAAGAGAGGACTGATGACATAGAGGCTTTAATGAGGAAGATAGTTGGGAAACTGCCTACTGAGGTGACAGTCATTTAAGCTGAGATCTGAACAAAGAGAAAGCTAACCCCAAGGAAAACCCAAGTCAACAGGGTTCTAGGGATGAGGACTAGCATGTGTTCGGGGCCCCCAGTCAAGATGACAAAAAGTAGCTGGCTGTGTGTAACTAGCAAAGGTTCTGATAAGAGCCTGCAGAGGAAGACAGGTGGTGCCCAGGAGTTCAGATTTCATTAGAAATCTGTGAACATAAAGGTATGACTGGAGGTGGGTCAAGTCTGTAAGAATCCACCCAAGCTGCTGTGTGGGGGACAGACCAGACAACGGAAGCAAGGAGTCGGCTTACGGAGAAAGATGGCAGCTTGGCCTGGGGAGTGAAAGCGGAGATGAGGGCGAGTAGGGCCAGGGTTGGAGACACATTTTGGAGTAAACAGGGTCTGCTGACAGGCTAGGTATGAGCAGTGATGGACACGGTGACAGCCAGGATGACTCCCAGGCTTTGGGCTCTGCTAACCAGGCAGATGGTCGTTCCATTTCCAAAGTGGAAGTCCGCGAAGCCCAGCCCTCATCTCCTGCCTTCAGCCCTGGCTGGGCGAGAGAGCTGCCATTGCCCCATCTGCAAAATGGGGATAATAATGGCTTCCTTAACTACCTCACAAGACCATTAAGACTATTAAGAGGATCGCACGAGATAATGCGATACTAATGAAAACGCTAATGAAGGAGTTACAGGAAGAGCAAGTCTCTCTATGATGCCAGGTGGCAGTTCCGGGAAATTTCTTTTCGGCCTGTGCTAATGATTCCAGTCCGGTTGGGGGAGATTTACAAGGCACGAAAATAATGCAGTGGGACTAATTTTCATAAATCAGAGGGGAAAAGTTTCCTCGTTGCGGTATCACTGCACCACAGATTGGGAGCAGGTGGAGGGGAGGGTGCAAATAAGTGCCTCAGAAGTATCATCCTGAGCCCTGCAGTTCTAAAAATCTGGGGCCACAAGCTCATCTTCAGAAGCCTCAGGGACAGGAAGGCCCCCGCTCATGAGCACGGATTTGGAGGATCTGAGAGATGCACCGCTCTCTCCCATAGCTTTTATCCTTGAGGGTATACAAACTTGTTCCCAATATGCCACCACACTGTGACCTTGAAGTAGGTACCCGACATTAAACAGTCACACCTCTTCATACATAAGACTGGAAATAATAATGCCCTTCTAGGTGTCACTGTTGTCAGGATGGGGTCCTCCCTTCCACACGGCCTCCGGGGTTCCTGTACTTTCTCCTTCTCAAGGAGCCCCTTGTCCTTCACCCTTCAGTCTGTCTCTCTTTCCTCCTAACTCTATCACCACGGACTTATAGACACATCTTTTTTTTTACAATTTTTTTTAAATGTTTTATTTATTTCTAGGAGAGAGAGAGAGACAGTGTGAGCAGGGGAGGGTCAGAGAGAGAGGGAGTGACAGACTGAAACAGGCTCCAGGCTCTGAGCTGGCAGTCAGCACAGAGCCCGACGCGGGGCTCGAACCCACGAACCGCGAGATCATGACCTAAGCGAAAGTCAGAGGCTTAACCGACTAAGCCACCCAGGCGCCCCAATAGACACATCTTTAAATGTACTGTCTGCCTCCCCCACTAGAATTGGATAAGGCCAGAGAGCTTTGTGTGTCTTGTTTTCCTCTCTGTTCCCACTACCTGGCTCATAATGGGCCCCCAGTGAACATTTGTCGGATGGCGGAATAAATGAGTGTGAATAAACATCTATGATGTCTGAAGATGACAGGTGTGGAGTGCACGCTGGCTCTCTCCTCTTTTATTCCCCACTGACTGCTGGAGCAATGTTTGCTGCCGTTCATCTCAAGGTCTGAGTACCAAGATGAAGCCCAACTGCCTGGGTTCAAATCCTAGCTCTGCCATTTATCAGATCTTTGATCTGGGACAAGTTATTTAACTGTTATCAACCCGTTTTCTTCTTTACCCATCAACCAGTCCACCTGTCTGTCCATCTGTTGATCCACCCATCATCATCCACACACCCAAATTTCTGTATGTCCAGCCTGACTATCCATCCATCCATCCATCCATCCATCCATCCACCCACCCAATAAACATTTACTGACCACCTTCCCTGTGTCCAGTCTCACGTCATATCTTAGAGGCTCCCAAGGTATATGCGTGTGATGCTTAATTTCATGTGTCAACTCAAATGGGCCACAGGCTACCCAGAGAATTTGTTTAAATATTATTTTTGGGTGTGTCTGTGAGGGCATTTCTGGATGAGATCAAATTTGAATAAACTTAAGTAAAGTGGACTGTTCTCCCCTATGTGGTGTGTTTGAAGGCCTCCAATGCCCTGGAGGTCTGGATAGGACAAAAAAACCCAAGTGAGAAAGTTCTCCCTCTCTCTCTTTGCCTGACTGTCTTCAAGCTAGAACACTGGTCTTCTTCGGTCTTTAGACTTGGACTCAGACTGGAATTGACATCATCGGCTCACCCGGCTTTCCAGCTTACGGACTGCATATCTTTGGACTTCTCAGCCTTTATGATGATATGTGCCAGTTCTTGTAATAAATAGCTGTCTCCCTCCCTCCCTCTTTTATTCTCTCCCCTAGTCTCTGTCTCTCTACATAGGCATGTGTGTGCATGCTCACGCTCGCGCGCGTGCGCGCACACACACACAATCTTTTATTGGTTCTATATCTCAGGAGAACCTCGGCTGATCCAATAAGACAATGTTTCCATGGCAGGAACTAGAACCAGGACCTGGAGACCCTACAGAGGCTGAATCATCAGATATATGAGGCCCTGGGGCAGGAGGCGCTGTACGTGAAGCAGCGGGACGCAGACTGCTCAGCTGTGGCAAGTCTCTGAGTGACATTCTCTTGATTTTTCCCTGATCAAATTCACACTGCCTCTCAGTGTAAGCCAGACAGAGCTGAGGATTGTTCTGTGGGGAAACCTGTGATGACCAACTGTCTGCCACGTATTTTCTGCCGAGGGAAATGCAGCCATGAGCGGAGTCGGATAGGGGCAAAAACAGACTCTTGAATAACGTCCCAGGAAGAGAGTTCTAGAAGCCCCGGAATATCATTTCCTGTGCTCACTCTATTCTGGCTCCTCTGAGGGGACCCGGGTTTACTACACACCATACACTCAGAGCATGAAAATAATCACGTTTCCAGATTTCATCCCAAACCTCTGACCTCTTGCTGTTCTATCGCTTCTAATTTACAGCACGATCCTGCAGTAGAGTTTAAACCCCGTGAGGGCAGGGGTTTTCATGACTGGATCCCCAAGTCGAGGGCAGCACTGGCCACGTGGCAGGTGCTTCATAAATACTTCTTGAAAAAATTGCATTCTTGAAATTGTTGCTTCCTGAATTCCACTTACATTTCTGGAGCCTTTGGTTTGAATTCTCTACGGGGAATGTTTTTAGCACACAATGGACACTTAACAATTGTCAATTTCTCCTCTCCTTCCTTCTTACATACTCGTAATATTGAGGGTCAGTGTCTGGGATTCCTGGCCTTTAGAATGGCAACCCAAATGAAAACATTCCATTACTAACTTCATTTCGGCATCTCTCCGGGATGGTTCAGCCCTCCTTCAGATCTCGCTTTGCTGAGGGGGTGGAAGGGTTAGCATCAGAGATGGAAGGAGGGCTGGGCACCATGGTATATCCCAGTATCAAGAAAGCAATGTCCAAGGACATGAAAGGCAGGTCATAATAACAAGTACAACCTTGGCAAGGCAGGAAGCAGCTGGCCAAGTTCCTTTCCGCTTCTTGAAAAAAAAGTGTGTATGTGGATCTGACCAGGCATGCTTAATATGCAATAAACACTCACTGAAGATCTATGATGCACTAGATCCTATGTTAGATGCTTTCAGTATATCTATTGATGAATCCATCCACCCGAGAGCATGCAGCGAAGGTAGAGAGGCTTAGTATTACCATAAATCAAGGCAAACCTTACAAATAATGGAAGAATGCTTCAAAATTTCCTAACCATTCTTCTCCTTTATTAGGGATTGGTTAATTATCTAGAAGGCAGGATGGTTCCAATGTTCACACATCTGCATACAGAATGCTTTTCTTTCTTTCTTTTAGCCTGGCTTAGTGGTTCTCAACCTTTAGTGTGCCTAAGAAAAACTTTACAGGGCTGTAGAAGCGAAACTTCCTAGACTGAGGTTTATGGGGAATTTACGGAATTCTCAAGGAGAACGTTGAGTCATGTGCTTAGTGAGTCTTGCGTGCTGACTTCATGTCCCCACCGCGGACTCGTCACCCATCTTCTGATGGTTCTCAGGGCCAGGGTGAAGGGGACCAGGGAGCTGAAGGGTCTTCCTCTGGCATCATGCCCCTTCTTGCTACAACTCAGTCTTACTGATTCTTCTTTGTTTTCAGTGGGAGGCCCAGCAATTCCAGATTAAAATCTCTAATGGTTATTTATGATTGTGTGCGCCCTTTGGGTGGTGGTACAAATCTTCTACACGCCCCCCCGCCCCCGGCCCAGGTGTCCATGGGGAGGGCTGCTCATGGCCCTGGAGGGTTATCAGGTCACCTTTATGAATCTAGTTGCATTTATGAGTTCAGTTCTCCGGACCTCATTGGTTCTTGACAATCTTATTTGTGAGGGAAATGAGATGCCCCCTTTCCACATTCCTCTGCAGAGAGAAAGGAGTGGACCATTCCCTAGGAAGGGCACTGAACATTCTGTATCCAAACCAACCCCCTTCCCCCCACCAGCCCGATGTTTCTCAGCCCACGCACCTTGGGGAATCCTAGCCAACATGGACACGGCTCAATGACTAATGACGTCCCAGGGTGGATGAGAGGACACCAAACATCCAAGTGCCAGAGGGTTTCATGTGGTGTCCTCATGAGGACACTGATCCTGCAAATGGATCCCATGCCTGTCCTTCTCATTTCCACTGTGTGATCTTGGGAAAGTTTCTTAACTACTCTGAATCCCAGTTCCATTTTCTGTAAAGTTGCCTATAGTCAAGTCGTGAAAAATAGAGGAAAGGAAGAAAAGGGACAGAGTGATTAAAGCGTTCATAAAATGCCTGATGTGTCAAGCGTATATACTCATTAGAAGCCTATTAACGAAGTCACGAAGTAAGAATTAGTAATAAAAATGACGGGAGCGGAAATGTCTGGTTTACTACAAGCCTGGTACCAGGTCAAGTGTTTTCTAAACATTTTCACTTATGGTTCACAGGACCCCGGGAAGTGGGTGGGGCCATCTGTCTACAGGAGAAGACTAACGCACAGAGAGGTTGAGGAGCTTGTCAGAAGCTGCACAGCCAACGGTGCTGGGGAGCCAGGACTAAGGATCCTGGGCGTGCTGTCCCATTTCATAGTACAACAGCTCTGGTTTTGCGGATGTGGAAATTAAAGCCAACGGGGACAAAACGACTAGCCTCCAGGGACACGGTTTGGAAAAGGCAGGTCCAGGGTGTGTCTGCTTCTGAAGCCGTATCTCCTGGAGTAAACGGCACTGGGTGTGTCAGTGCCAACAGACCAATGCCCGGCACGAGGGAAGCACGTATGTGAGAGACCTTTCTTCTCTCCTCCAAGCGTGTCTGTCTGTCCGTCTGCTCTCGGCAGTGTCGCTGCATGCCATCTTCTCTCACACGCGTGCCCCACCCTCTGGCCTGTGCATGAAACTCTCCTCATCCACGGAGCCCGATGCAGACATCAGGCTGGACAGAACCCGTTCCGGGGCTGGCAGTTCACACCCCAGCCCAGCTCTCAGCTGCCGCAGGCTGGGAGCCACCCTTCTGGCTTCGAGCAGCCACCCTTGGCAGCCTAGAGATGCCCACGGCCCCGTCCTCATCTCTAGGGTCAGGCGGCTGCTTCCTCGTAGGCACCTTCTCTGGGAGATGCTGGGCAGTGGGTTCTGGCCCAGAACCCCCAGGCTATACCTGCTCACGGACACTCCGGCCTCTGGGCGTGTGCACGCATGTGTGTGTATGCACGTATCGCGCACCTGCACACATCACACACCCAGACACGAAGCCTGCAGGGACCTTGGCGCCATTCCACAGGCAGGCAACAAACATAGAAGACACGGCACGTGTGGAATTTGCAGGGCATCACTGACTTAATACATAGCTCATGTGGCCCCAGGAAAAATCATACCAGGGGGGATCCGGGCAGGGGGTCCTTCTGGAGGCCCCACTGAGAAAGGCGGTCTTTCTCCGGAGCAGCTGGAACAGGAAATGAGAGGCTCGTGTGATTGCTAGCCGGAGGAGCCGTGGTGTGCTTGCTCCGCTGCCCGGGATGGCTCAGATGGGCTGCGCCTTACCGTCTGAGCGGAAGCTCCTAATCACAGGTGTTGGTTTGCAGCGGGCGACCTCTCAGCTGTACAGGCTCTGCCCTGTCCACTCGCCGAGCGTAACTGACAGGGACAAGCTCGGAGGGGAGTGTAGCTTAAATCAGAGCTGTGGGAACTCATCGGCCTCCCCCCTCCACACACACAGCCAACCACCTGCTACCAGGACCAGGCTCTCCCACGAGCAGCCAAGCCATACAAACAACGAGCATAACCAAACAACCAGTACAAGCAAACAAGCAATGCAGTGACCAACCACCGCCGCAACTAACCGCATGCCCTCGCAGCCGATCAGTCTCAACAGCCAGTCGTTCACAAGCAGCCACCACCATGGTCACACATTCGCTCAACCAACCACCTACGCAGCCAGATGATACCGTAAGCAACCAGGCCACCCCGTCACCCATAAGCACAGATTATCGATGACCATCTTGGCGACCCAAACATCACCATCCATTGCCGCCACAACCAACCAGTCACCTCTATCCCACCAGCCACCACCACAACCCAACAGTAACAGCCGACCAACCACTAAACATGTCCAATGGCCATCGTGATTAGCTAGCTTTTATTCAGCATTTACTATGTGCCAGGAGCGGTGCTGAATAATGTCTACGGATTAACTCATGTTACCGCTGCACGAACCCAGTGAGATAGACATTACTGCTGCTGTCACTACTACTACCACTATTATAACTACTACCACTTACATCGTATTACAGGTCTTACATCACATTATACCTGGATGCAATGATCATCACAACTAAGGAGAAGCTGAGGGGAAAGGGGAGAAGTCATCTGCTCAGGGTCATGCAGTTGAAGTTGCCTTGGGCACTCCTGACCCCAGGAAGGTCTGTTCACACAGCGAGGCCACCTCTTATCCACGCTGTGGTGGCGCTTAACGCTGTGGTGGGGGCTGGGAGAGGCAGCCCGCTACGGGCCCTAAGTAGCCATCATTCTTGCACAGCGCACCTAACCACAGACTTCTCTGATGGCGCTACTGAGCCCTGTCTACAGCTGGTCACCCCGGCGACCTAGTAGTCAAGGCAACCACAGTGTAGCAACCATGTACCTGCTCATTCCCAGGGGAGGGGACAGCCTTGTTGATGCCTGTCCTTCTAAAGGAGACCTTCAGGCCTGGGGTCCTCAGAGGAGTGACAGCATGGGCAGCACCCATCTGGGCCACCACATCACCCGTGGGACTTGGGAGTGAGGGGAGCCCAGTATAACTACACTGATGTTCCTTGCCATCTGCTGTGCCCCGGGTCCCACACAGTCCCTCTCTGGTCTGTGAAGCCTACCTGTCTACACTCAGATTTCTCCTTGCCGTCTTATGTGAGTGGTGGGTCTTCCCGGATGGTAGGAAATGGAGGGAAAATATGAGCCAGAGTAGATGGGGTCCTGCCCTCATGGGGCATAAAGTCTAACGAGAGAGACAGGCATAAAGTCCAGTACGTGAAAGAAATGTAATAGTTACACCTGCAGCAGAGACAAAGCTTAGTGCACGGTGACAGCCTGTGATTTTGGGATGTGACCCAGCCGGGGGATGCTTCCGGGATCTGGGAGGAGGCCCCCCTCATGAAGGATTTCATCCTTATCTGCAAGGTTTTAAGCCACGGGCATGGGAAGGACACTACTCAAATTATTTTACATTTTTAGACCATCACTCTGGCTACGACAGGGAGAATGGTTTGGGCGGAAGTGGGGCCAGAGGGGAATGGATCGATGCGGGGAAAGGAAGCAGGGTCAAGGCTACTGCATTAATCCAAGCAAGGGATGGCGTCAGCTTGGCCCGGGGTGGTGGCGATGGCGAGGAGAGATCTGAGAGGTACTTGAGGGTTTGGATCGGAGGGGCTCCTGGTGGCTCTGGTGTCAGGGGAGCGAGGGAGCCAGAGGCTGGAGCAGCAGAATGACAGGTGGAAGCCCTGCTCTGCCAGAATTCCAACCCCAGTACCAGCCCGTCCTTCAATGGGAAAGAAGAGGCCCCCGGCGACCAGACGGTTCATTATTTACTCTCCAGTGCAGCCCCGGGCTTGCTCAAACTGAGTTGAGGTGATTGAAATCCTATTCATTGTAACTAAATACATCAGAGCCGCTCAGAGGTGCCCACGCTGCGTGGCCAGCAACGTGCCCGCCGCTTCCCTGAATGGTCAAACCACATAAACTCCGGCCCCTTCAGGACCTTGGGAAAGAGAAGCCGGCACACTCGTGATTACCCTGCTCTTCCAGGTGTCACAAAACAAACAGATGCGGAAACCAACCCCCCAAAGTGTTTAAAGAACAATTAATCAGCATGTTCCACACTGCAGGCTAGGAAAAACCATCCCTGCACAGGCAACGTGGTCTGGAGGAAGAAACTGTTCACTTAACAGTGACAGTGGGGAGGTGGAGCACAGCAGGAGAGGGGCAGCCACTGGGACACTGCCTGCCCTGCATCAGGGTCAGGCGATCAGAGAATACAGAAGGTGGCGGGGGCGGGGGGGTGGGGGGGGGGCTGGGTGGCTCAATCGGGTAAGCATCTGGCTCTCGATTTCAGCTCAGGTCGTGATCTCAAGGCTCATGAGATCGAGCCCCCCTTCGGGCTCAGTGCTGACAGCATGGAGCCTGTGTAGGATTCTCTCTCTCTCTTTCTACCCCCCCCCTCACTCACACATGCAATTTCTTTCTCTCTCTCAAATAAATACACTTAAAAACAGAAGAAAATACAAAAGGAAGACCTAAATGTGCACTTGTATAAGACACGACTGGAGATGAGTTGGCGGAGAGAAAAGTGAAGAAAGGCATCGGTATTTATTAAAGTCAAAGGCTTTCTGCACTTCATTCATTCAGCAACAATTTCCCTCATCCCTACTGAGCGTCAGGCATTGTTTTAGGTGTTTGGCAAACAGGCGCAATATCCCTCCCCGGCCTGGTGCTGACTCACCCCCATGGGCGTAAGGACACTCCGGTGATGTTAAGGACGATAAAGAAGAATGAAACAGGGGACAGAGAGGGAAAGCCCAGCAATGCAGACGCCCCAAGTGAAGACAGGTATTGAGGTTAAGACACCTCCGTCTGCCGCTCATGCCCAATGGGTCCTCTTACCCCATTTTACAGAGGACATCGAGGGCCAGAGACGTGAGAAGACGTGAGGCTGTAAAGCTTCTGGTTGGCAAAGCTGAGGTGTGAACCTGGACTTGTCTGACTTTATTTTTTTTTAAGTTTATTTTTTTTTTGAAAGAGAGAGAATGTGAACAGGGGAAAGGGCAGAGAGAAGAGGGAGAGGGAGAGAGAGCATCCCAAGCAGGCTCCCCACCATCAGCGCTGAGCCCGATGAGGGGCTCGAACCCGTGAACCGTGATTCCGTGACCTGAACTGAAGTTGGACACTTAATCGACTGAGCCGCCCCGGTGCCCATGGGAAGTCAGCTCTTCTCCCAACGACAATCCCAGCTCCCTGTCCACTGTGACGGTACAGTTAAGTTTCCATCACATAACGCAGGAGTTACGTTCCTCAAATGACAGCACGGAGAAGGCTTGCTTCAAGAGCCTGGTCTCCACTTAAGGGAAAGATGGAGGATGGGCAGGGACAACACAGGGGTCCCTGATTCGCCCAGAACCTTCCATGAGACTCTGGCCCCTCTGCTGCAGAACTTCAAGGAGGTCACGGCCGTCCACAGAATCTGGCAAAGGGCTGCCATGTGGTGGCTCAAAATCTGTTTGTCCTGAGACCCAGGCACACACACACACCCTCGTCGAGACTTCTCCGGATTCCCTCCAGGAGGAATTAATCTCTCCTCTTCTCGGTTTAAAAATCACCGTGAAAGCATTTATTTGTCTTTAAATACAGCCATAAACTGCACCTTTTTGGAGAATAAGACTAAGGATATTTATGTGGCCTTTAGAGGCCTCTGTGATATTCTTAAGAATTTTAATAAATGTCTTTACGGCTGATATATAATATTATATATTATGTAATTATTCAGAATCTATCGTCTTAGATGCCCCAAGGATCTTTTAGTATATGGTGTATATGACTCTCTGAAAACAAAAGTGTCTGGAACACGAACTAAAAACTCCTGAGCCACCCTTCTAAGAATCCCTCAAAAAAATTTTCTCCCAACCCCAGGAAGGCAAGGCCAAATACAACGAAGGCATCGTGCGGGCTACTCAGATCGCGTCTTCCAAAGTTTTCATCGGAATCAACTACCTTCCTAACCCGGACAGAGCTAGAGATCTGGAGATGACGGCATCTGGGAATTCTGCCCGGGCTTTGTACCTGAGCGGAGATCTCTTCGGTCAAGGGCACTGGTTCGAGAGACTGAGAGAGGGACCCAGGCTCAACGCCTCAGCGTGCTCCTGTTATGTGTCACCTCCAGCAAGTTCCGCGGACCCACGCAACTTCGGCTTTCGGATGGATAAACCGGGACTAACACACGCACTTCTCACGAGGACCGCCTGAGATCATTCCCGTGTGAGCACCATGTCCGGTTAAGCTAACAGGCAAAAGATGACAAGATGTTGTTCCTGTTTCTGCCCGGAGTGTGGGCTTCAGAAGGGCCGTGGCTGTGGCCACAGTCAGTGGATTGGGGCATCGCTGGGCACCTGCTGGATACAGGGCCTGGAATATATTAGACACTCAATAAACATGTGCTGAATGAATAAATGAATGCTTTCTTTTTTGAGCGAAAGAGAGCACAAGCAGGGGAGAGGGGCAGAGGGAGAGAGAGAATCGTAAGCAGGCTTCGTGCTCAGCACAGAGCATGATGTGGAGCCCATTTCAGCGACCCTGGGATCACTCCCTGAGTCAGAATCAAAGAGTCGGATGCTTAACCAACTGAGCCACCCAGACGCCTGTGAATGAATTCATTTTCACATGTGCTATTTCACTAAATCTCCACACAATGCTCGTGGCTACCACTACTCTGCCCCAAATTACAGAGTTGCTAGGGAGGAGTCAGAATCTGAGGCTAAGTTTTCTGAACCAAAGCCCCAAGCTCAGGCCAGCCCCCTGGGCTCCCGTCCAAGAGGCTCCAGAATGCTGGGTGGGAGACAAGCATCAGGGACACGTTCCATCAAAGAGCTGTAGCCGGAAGGCCACGTGCTGTGTCCCCCTGGGGGAGCCACGGGTGGATGAGAGCAACGATCCAAAGCGGGGCCTGGATGTAAAGCAGGGAGGCTCACAGAGTTATTAGCAATCAGCACTCGAGGGACTTATAAAGCACAAAGGAACCTCTTACGAACTCCAGCCCTCCGGTCGGCAGAGTCAAGGTCTTGGAAGACAAAAGGTATGATGGAAGCATGATCAGTCCTGAGAAGGGGGTGCACTGAATGCTGCAACCTCTACAGTCTTTCAGGGAAAAGAAACAGGACATTAGCTGGGCTGTGAGCTTTGAGACTTGACTTCAGAAAGAGAAGCAAGAAGAAAAAAGGGCCAAGGAAAGCGAGTTCTGGGGGAGAGGCTACTTCTGAGGGGTCCTGGTGCCTGAGAAGGACAAAGCTTCTAAAGTCTCACAGAAAGGACTCGGCTGGGGAAACTGAAATATCAGGAAGGGATTAAGCAAATTAGGTCTGTTTAGCATGGATAAGCAGAGCCCAAGGGGCGGTATAATAACCACTCACAGACATCTGAAGGAAGGAAATGCTTAGGAGGAACAGGCATTACAGAAGCTAGCCCATGGGGATCCGGCCAGGAACAAAGGAAAGCCAAAGCCAAGGAAATTAGACCATCAGGGCAAAGTCCAATTTGGCAGGGAGGCCATCTCATCAAGAGCTATGGATCCTCGTTCTGTTTGTCAATTACTTTGCCCATTCCTGTCACAGGACCTTTGCACTTGCCACTCCTCTATAATTCTGGAATCCTCCGTTCCCCCCCACCCCGCCCCAGAACCCACAAGGTTGTTTCAAGTTTATTTCACATGTTATCTCCCTCAGAGAGGCCATCCTGACCTCCCAGTCCAAATAAAGTAGCTTTATCACCCACCCCCACCTCACCAACCATCAAATTATTCCGTTGTTTCTTATTCAGGGCACCTGTTACATATAAATTATTGCCTTTATTGAACGCTTCCTGGTTGAAATTAATTATTTAATGTTCTATTTCATTTTTGAGGGAGCGCAAGTGAGGGAGTGGCAGAGAGAGGGAGCCAAAGGATTTGAAGCAGGCTCTGAGCTGTCAGCACAGACCCCGATGCGGGGCTCGAACCCACGAACCACGAGATGATGACCTGAGCCAAAGTCTGACGCTCAACCAACTGAACCACCCAGATGTCCCCACTCTTTATTGTTTTTTTTATTTTAATCTTCCCTGCACCAGAATATGAGTGTAAGCCCCTATCTGTTTAGATCAGAGATCAGTCAAGTACTGTCCAAATCTGGCCCATCTCCTGCTTTTGAAAGACAGGTTTTTGCAACCAAACAATACCCACCACACATGGGTCTTCTCTGGGCAGTTTCACTTCACAAAAGCAGAGCGGAGTGGTATGACCAAGAACTTAAGGTCTGCAAAAGCCTAAAACAGTTACTACCTGGCCCTTGATAGAAAAAGCCTGCTGACCGCCGGGCTACATCGCACTGAACACTCGGTGCTTGAGACGGATGTGGTAGATTTAATTAACAGAAAGAAGCAAATTTAAAAATTCTGTTTAAAAAACAGAAAGAATGGGGCGCCTGGGTGGCTTAGTCGGTTAAGCGTCCGACTTTCGCTTAGGTCATGATCTCACGGTTCGTGGGTTCGAGCCCCGCGTCGGGCTCTGTGCTGACTGCCAGCTCGGAGCCTGGAGTCTGTTTCAGTCTGTGACTCCCTCTCTCTCTGACCCTCCCCTGCTCACTCTCTCTCTCTAGAAATAAATAAAAAAAACCTTAAAAAAAATTAAAAAACAGAAAGAAGGGGGAAAATAGGTACCGGGTTCATGGTGGCTACACTGGCTACAGAAATAGATGAACTAATCCAGTTCCTCCTGGCGCGTGCAATATGTTTTCCCAAACGCCCGTTCTCATGCCAGGCCCTCTGCCGAGATGTGGGGAAGACATGGCAGAAATAATAGACACCATCCCAGTGCTGGAGACGCAAAGAGCTGGTGTGCGAGAGACACTAACAGATAAATTGCTGCAATTCTATGTGCCGCAGGGGTGGGGAGGATGTGCTGTCGGAGGGCAGAGGAGAAGCAGCCAATTATGTCAGGCAAGGGAACAGAAGGGGACGAGGCACAGCATCATTGAATCTATGTCACTTCACCTTGGCCTTGAATAACATGAATAGTCGCTTCCATTTATTGAGCATTCTCTTTGTGCCAGGCCCTGGACAAAGGCTTGTCGCGTTAAATCCTTACACTAAATCCCTCTGGTGGGGCCTGTATTTGAATAAGCGAGGTTATACTTCAGTGACACCAGCCCCTATACCTCAGTGTCTAAAAACAAACAGGGTATGGGGCGCCTGGGTGGCTTAGTCAGTTAAGCGTCCGACTTTTGCTTGGGTCATGATCTGGCAGTTCGTGGGTTCGAGCCCCACGTCGGGCTCTGTGCTGACTGCCAGCTCAGAGCCTGGCGCCTATTTCGGAGTCTGTATCTCCCTCTCTCTCTGACCCTCCCCTGCTCACGCTGTCTCTCTCTCTCTCTCTCTCTCTCTCCTAGAAATGAAAAACAAACAAACAAACAAACAAACAAACAGGGTTTATTTATTATTCATATAACATGGGCAGCACAGCCAGCCACAAACGAGGGGATGGGCGTAGGACCCCGGGTGATGCTCTACTGTCTAATGAAGCCACTCTTTTAACATGAAGCTCTGGAGTTGCTACTTGTAGGAGAGAGGAGGGGATGGAGAAGCAGATGTCGGTTCTTGACATCTTCTGCACAGAACTGACATGTGCCATTTTTCACTGGTCCAAACAAGTCACGGGGCCATACCCAACTTCCAGGGGGTCTGAAGCACACCAGAAAGAGAAACCAGAAATGACGGTGGCACCTCAGTGATCTCTACCACGGTGTTATTTACGAAGGATGGGACTCTAGCACAGAGAGGTTAGGTAATGTGCCCAAGTTCAAACCCAGAATGGAGTTCAATTAAAACTGGTGTATTAAACACCCAGTCCATCAGATGCTCCCATTGTTCCCTTAATCAAAGGGGTTAACAGTTCCCCAAAGGCTGGACAACAGAGCTTCTCAGGGAGGGAATGGTACAGAGTGGAGACGTGTCAAAGAGAACAGTTGAAGAGTCAGAGGGTAAAGATCAGCAAGCCTTTAAGGACTGATAGAAGACAGCACAGCCAACGCCGCACCCCAGACAGCGTGACAAGTTGAAGATCAGTTGTCGTTATGTCAAGGTTTGGAGAACTTGAAGGCCGTATAAAAGTAATTGACAGAACAGGACTTCCAGAACACATCTCCATAAACGCTATGCTTTACAGACCCTATGGAGCACCAATTCAGTTCGTTCCCACCTCCCTCCCATCTCAAAGAGTATGTCCCCTGAATTCAGTGGTGTCTGACTCTACTGGAAATTCCAAAATGGCTTGACGCTCTCTTTCTGGTCTCCAACTCTTGGCACAAGCTATTTCCTCACCCCCAGACATTCTTCTGGTTTCTCCACCTGGGTGAGTCCCCTGGATCCTTACGGACTTGGCTTCGCATCTCCTCTTGCATAAGCTGAGCACAGTCGTGCGCTCCAGAGAGGACCCCCCCAGGATGCCGTATACTTGCTTTATCAATAGACCTCTTGCACAGTATTTAAAATGCCTCAAAAACTCCTCGAGGACCCCGTCTAGGGTTTCTTCATCCCCTCACTCCTCAGTTCCTAGCAGGGTGCCTAGCACCTCTGAGAGTCTCCGAAAATGCCTGCTGAATGAATGACTATCTTTGGAAAAAAAATCCTATAGTTCAGGGCTTCTCAAACTTGGATGCGTATCCTTATTACGCATATTATGCAAAAAATTTAAATTTTTTTAAATGTTTATTTATTTTTGAGAGAGAGAGAGAGCACAAGCAGAGAAGAGCCAGAGAGAGAGTGAGACACAGAATCCGAAGCAGGCTCCAGGTTCTGAGCTGTCAGCACGGCTCAAACCCACGAACTGTGAGATCGTGACCTGAGCTGAAGTCGGATGCTCAACCGACTGAGCCACCCAGGCTCCCGCCCCACCCCCTGGCCTCCAGGGATATTTTAAAATCAGAGTTTGATTTAGGGGGGCTAGGGTGGTGCCTGTGATCGTACATTTCCAGTAAGCTCTTGGGTGATGCTAACAGATGCTGGTCCATGGACACACGTTGATTAGCAAGGCTGTAGCACCTGTACCCTTTCATCAGACGGTGCCTGTGAACTCGAACTTGACAGACCGCAGCTGTGCACCTGTGACTCTTTGTTGAGGTGTCTCTCTGGCCGCTGGCACCCACTTCGCCCATGCTGACGCACAGTGGAAGTGGCTGCGAGTTACCAGCCAGCCCCCGGGAGTGGCCAGCAATCAGCAGCTGATGAACACTAGTGAGTAAGGACCCCTAGCTCCCTCAGTCCTTGATTGGAGAAGCCCTGAGATGCTCCCCCACAGGGCTGACCCCAAGTTTCCCTGGGGGGCTGTGCATCCTTCACCCTCATGGCAACCTGCTTGACTGTGCGTTTGCTGTCTGCTTTCTTCTGTTCTCGCTTCCACATCTCTACTGGGATTCCCGGAGATGAGCACCCATAATGCCATCATCATCTCAGGGGCCTTCCCAGGGGAAACTAACTTAAGCAGGTTCCTAAAGCTTTGCTGTCTGTGGTCTTTCTGTCCTCGGACCTCCATTAGGTATTCATTCATTCATTCATTCATTCATTTCACAAGTGAGCATGTAGTGAAAGATCAATTAATACTTGAGGGTGGGGATGAGTTTTCTATTGTCTCTGGGAAACGTTGGCTGGTGAGAGAAGGAAGGCAGGAAAGAGCTTTCTGCCCTGATTTCTTGAGTCCGGCACTCGCCACGGTGGATGTGAGCTCTCCAGGCAGTGGAGCCAAGGACACGGAACGTTTCTGAAGGGAAGTGGAGCAGTTAGGCTGCCGCGCAGACAAATTCAAATTTCCCTTCTGCCAATTTCTCACAAGGTACTTGAATTCTCTGTGCCCTGCTGTCCGCATCTTTAAAATCAGTAGGACTGGGGCGCCTGGGGGGCTCAGTCGGTTGAGTGTCTGACTTTGGCTCAGGTCACGATCTCGCGGTTTGTGGGTTCGCGCCCCTCATCGGGCTCTGTGCTGACAGCTCAGAGCCTGGAGCCTGCTTGGGATTCTGTGTCTCCCTCTCTCTCCGCCCCTCCCCTGCTGCCACTCTGTTTCTCAAAAATAAATAAATGCAAAAAAAAAAAAATTAAAATCAGGAGGACCTCTCTTTTGGGAGTAGAGTTATTCATGAAGATTAAATGAGATAATGAACGAATATCAACTCCCCGCCACCACCCAACACAATGTGCTCAAAAAGTAGTAAACCCCATCCTGCTGCTGTTACCTTTGGCTTTCTGCAATCAGCCAGCCCCTGAGCTAAAGCCTGTATGCCTGGTGTCTGCGATGGAGTTTGGAGCAGAGGCGAGTGGCGGAGCGAGGTGCAGGGACCTCAAGAGGAAGCTCCCTCCCATCTGAATGTGAACTGTTCTACTGCAGAGAAGGTTCTGGAATCAGACAACCAGGCCTGGCTTCAAATCCCAGCTCTGCTGCTGGTGGGATTACATAACTGCTCTGAGCCTCAGCGTCCTCATCTGTATAATGGGCATACCAACAGCACCTTATCGTACCAAGGTGACCGTGATGTATAAACGGCATAGTGCACGAAAAGTACCCGAGAGCCGTCTGCTGGAGTCATTATTATTACCTCTGCTAACATCAGACTGATGGATGTTAGCACGCTGCCACCGCTTCCCCCTGTATGTATCCGGGAAGACAGGCTTGATTCCCCAGCTTCAAAGGAACTCTTCGTTTTCAAAGGATACATTTGATAAGTTTGTGAATTTGCATGCTGCCAAAGGCCCCCTGTGGCTTCTGTAAGTCCAGATTATTCTGTTTATTCCTTCAGTCACATCTGCCGATTACCGTGTGGAGGCAGCTAGTTTTATTATGTCTCGGGCTTCCCAGACGCCTGCTCGAGGCAGCCTTTGTAAACTGTGTCTGCCAGCCACCGCCACCGAGTGAAATGTTGACAGTGATGCCCACAGTCCTGGTCACCCACAGGGCTCCTGAGAGCATGTCAGGGCTGAGAGGCTCCTGGGAAGAGCCCCTGTTTTTCATCCTGCCTGGCACCCCGAGCAACGAGAGCTTGCCTGTTTCACTATCATTTTTCCGAGTTGGTACCAACAGCTGCTTTCATCCTTATACAAGACAAACATAGTCGTTTCCCTGTTTTATTATTAACACATTCTGGCATAATTGCTTGGGCTCTTGACTGTGACCTGTTAGAGACTTACTCAGCCGCGGAATTTTCAAGGGGAATACAGCATCATGGTTAAAGACCACCATACGCATTTTCCCCCAACCAAATCTATTTGTCTGTGAGCCCTCGAGTCAAATCTCTTGTTGAATTTGTTCAAACATAAATTAATCGTTTGAATTTACATAGATTTAATGTCTTATAATCTTTCTGGTCTGGGAATCTATATTCAAGACTAGATGCCTCGGCTCAGATATACCGCATTTAATGCTGAAAATAATTTTAATCCCTCCAAAGCCCGATTCTTTTTGCACATTACTAAACCCAGGCAGTCAATCCGTTCTAATAAGACGTGCAAAACCTGCTGCCGCCAAAGGATAAATACACATTTCTAGGATTTGGGCCATGTGCATGGGTCTGTTCAAAAGAATTAAAGCACAGACAACTTTTGCAAGGGAAATGCAATCGCCTGCTTTTCCTGGGTCCTCACCCCACCTCAAATGACGCCACTGTTTATTACTGAGGCTCAGTGAAAATGCTTGGGAAAAGCATTCCCATAACTACATTCACACAAGTGTCACTTGAATGAACTCAACTCACGCATGCAGCCAGTGTTCATGGATCCCGGAATGTGCACTGGCCTGTGTGCTGGGCAAACAGCAGTGAACAAAACCAGGGAAGCCCCTGCTGTCGCAGAGCTGACCTTCCGATCAAAGAAGCAGACAAGCAGACACACACACACAGAGGATGCCGGTGCTGCAGACACCACCTCCTTGAACCTAGAGCTGTGTCGGTCCCAGCCAATCAACAGTCATGAGCCAGGCTCTCTTCACCCTCTTGGAACCCTGAGACCACATGATGCAGAGAAACCCAGTCTACTCTCCTGGAGGCTGAGGTGCCCCATGGAAGCCACAATGAGGTAAATGAGGTCACTGTTGCTACTCAGAGAACCACAGCTGTGTGAGTGATCCCAGGTGAGAGGAGCAAGGGTGCTACCCCACAGAAACGGGGGAAAAGACAAATCTGTGCTGCTGTGAGGCATCACGTTTTGGGACAGTTTGTTATGCAGCAATAGCTAGCTGCAACACTTGGAAATGAGTATCCCCAGAAGAGGGAACAGTAATGCAAAGACCCTGAGGCAAACTCTACTTAGTGGTGGCAAAAAAGGGGGAGGGGTTCCAGGAACCACAAAGTGGCCAGTGTGACTGGAATGAAGTGTACAAAAATTCATAACCATTCTGAAGAATTTCTAAGGAACTCAGAGCTCCTATTCTGTGAGCCTACTGAAGCCATGGCTAGCCCCGCCTTCTGCCGGGGTCACACTCCGATAACAATCGCCGCCACTGACTGAGGTACCTTCTTGTCATTTCATTTATTCCTCACAGCATCCCATGTGGAACATCTTATTATTCTCATTTCAGACATGAGGAAATTTTGCTTGGAGAGGAAAAGTTTTATAACCATCTGGTAAGCAAGAACAACACGTTCTAACTCCAAAGGCCATTTTTTATTATTTTTAGTTTATTTATAATTTTGAGAGAAAAGGAGAGAAAGAGAGGGAGACAGTGAGAGAGAGAATCCCACACAGACTCTGGACTGTCAGCCCAGCGCCCAATGCAGGGCTCAAACTCATGAGCTGTGAGATCATGACCTGAGCCAAAACCAAAGGTCGGACACGTAACTGACTGATGCCACCCAGGCACCCCTAGAGGCCAGTTTCAAAAATCACGATGCTTCCTAGGCTCCTCACCCTTAATTCCCTGCCATGCTCAAGCACGGGGTAGCTCCTCTCAGATGCACTGCCTTCACTAGGGCCATCCGCATGGTACACATGAGCCAGAGATGCTTCTTGCCAATCAATCCAGTATATCCACTGACGCCAACCCCTTCAGGCAAGTTGAATGCCATTTTTTCAAATGCAGTAAACCCAGTGCAATACTACTCAGAGCCACTGTTTGAACCATGTGGAGCCACATACTCTGTTCCTAATGAATTCCTGGGATGCCCATTTCCTTACCTATTAAATCCACACAGCTACAAGCACGTTACACCTCTCTCTGGTCCCTACCCTGGTTCTGCACGTGTCTTTGTACTCTAACAAAGCCTGTAGGCTCAAACTACAGGCTCCAATACAACCAAGAATTCTAAGAAGGTACTATGAAGTAGATCCATAAAATGAGCCAGTCTGGGACTGTGAAGAGTCAAGGGAGGGTTTGCTTTTTGTTTTTGTGTTTTGTTTTGTTTTTGGCCACTGGTGAAGAAATGGATCATCCTCTGAAATAAAGGCTGGGGATAAACTATTAAATTTCCAGATGACAATATGTAAGCATCACAGTCATTACAGGAAGGAGGGTTGGGACGAGCCCAATTTAAGATACTAAAAATTATTTTTAAAAGAAGAAAATGTCCAACGTGCAGAAGATAATACTTTCTTTCTTGCAGTGAAAAACCAAGCTGGCACGGATGAATAATTGGGGTGTGTAAGACAGCACAGGGATCCCCTTTGGAAATGTGTCAGTCAATGTATTTAAGGAAAACAAACCCCTACCATACTTATACCCCAACCAATTGAGAAAAGGAACTAAGGCTCATGGTCTACTGTTTTCTGAGCCCTTCAGTCCAGCTTACTGCCATGTTCCCAAAAGTCTACAGACTATTTGTACTAAACTGCATGAGACCCCATCCTGGGATGGGGGTGTGCCACTCTTCACTGTCATAAGTCGTAGTAATGAACTCCCACAGAAAACATTGAGTTCTTCATTCATTCTTTTTGCAAACCTCTGTGGAGTATCTATGATTGACCGGGCACCATGCTAAGCGCTAGAAATACAGTCTCATCCCTAGCCTCAGGTAATGACTACTTAATCACAGGGAGGCAGCATATCAATGATTAAAATAGGGTGTCATCTGCACGGGGATAGGTATGAACCGTACTACGCAATCACCCAGGAAGTCTGCGAGCCCATAACCGGAGGGAGAGAGTTGGGGAAAAAAGATGGTCCGGAGAAATATCTTGGACTTAATGTCACTCTTTTTGAGTCTTAAAGTCTTTGTCTAAAAGTCAGACAAAGAAAATAAGGACAGGCATTGCCCTAAAGTGAACAGCTTACTTGAAGCTCAGAGTCAGGACACTGGCCTAACACATACAGGGAACATGATAGTTGAGGAACAGTGGGTATGAGAGAACATTCTAAAGTAAGAATGTCTGGGTGGCTCCGTCAGTTAGGCGTCCACCTTCGTCATGATCTCACGGTGCGTGGGTTCGAGACCCGCATCAGGCTCTGTGCTAACAGCTGGGAGTCTCGAGCCTGCTTCGGATTCTGTGTCTCCCTCTTTCTGCCCCTCCCCCGTTCATGTGCTGTCTCTGTCTCTCAAAAATGAATAAATGTTAAAAAAAATTATTTAAAGAAGAATGTACAGATCACAAATTGTGTTGTGTGCCACATCTGAACATTAAAGGTTTTTTTTTTCCCTGCTGCCACAGTGCAAGAGTTTGTAGATGAATAATTTGTGAAGGTTATTCAGCTGATAAACAGTGAGGGACCTTCTTTCTTTCCTACCTTCTCTTCTATCATACTCTGCCCATCGGCTTTTGTCTTGGCTGCACAATCATGGGCTGTCCCAGAGCCCAGTGTCAATAATCAAAACAGGAAGGAGGAAGGAAGTGGCACTGGTGCTAAGCGTCCTCTTCATCAAGAAGTCAAAGCATTTTCCAAACTGTCCCCCAGCCAACGTCTATTTACATCTTCATGTTCAGAAAACCATGCAAGGTCCCTACATAATTGCAAAGAAGGCTGAAAATATATGAAGACTTTCCAGCCACAAAAGTGGTCAAACTACCATACCTGATGTCAGATCGGAACCCAAAGACCTTCATTTTAGGGGGGAGAGCACTTCTGGAAGATGTGGGGGAGCCACACGCTTCCTGCCCCTGAACGGTCCAGAAAAATTAAGGGGGAGGCAAAAGTCGGCACTGTGGAAAGTGCAGGGCTTTTGGTTTGGACACTGGAAGTCTGAGAGGGGATTGCTTAAATGTTCGGTGAAGGTAATCACCATTGGAAATAATGCAAGTGATTGATGGAGGAAACATGAGCTCGTCTGCTGATTTCTATCATTTTCATTACAACATCCAGGTAGTGCATTAGATTCTACCACGGAAGTGCTTAGGCTTTGTCCTGTTCAGTCCTGTGATGGCCCTGCAGGTAGGGAAAATCAAGGAATCAAAGACTGGAAACAGTAAAGCCTCCACCCAATGGTGACACAGGTAACAACTAGTAGAAGCCGTCAAACCCGGGAGTTCCGGCACCACATCCCCAGCCCCACTTGATCTCTTTGACAGAATATCAAGGAAGTTGAAAGATAACTGAGAATAAGTATGAGGCTTTAAAGAGTATTTGCATTTTAAGGGTATAGGTTCTGGAGTCAAAAAGCATTGTAGATCTCCAAATTTGCATCATCCGAAAGGGTTTCTAAGGGTAATTTTGACTCGACACCAATTTCACCCTCCAGGTTGATATTAGAACCTCCTCTCCCTATAGAATAGACTTACACGCACTCTCTCTACAGGCTATTATGCAAATGAAAGAAAACAGTGTACGTAATGTGCTCAGTGCCATATCTGTCATGGAAAGAGTGCTCAATAAATGTCTGTTGAATAAACAAATGGACAAAACGGTGAGACCTTATTCACAATGTGCTGGACACTGTCCTAAGACTTTGCATGTATTAACTCGGTGAAGCCTGTGACGTATGTGGTAGTGTTTGGCTCCATATCATAAATGTGCTCTCAGCCAGTGTACTATATGCTGCCTCCCATGCACAAGAAGAGAATGTACTCTCTCGGGCACCATATTTGATTGTAAGATTGAGACCATCATCGCACAAATATTCCTTCCAACTGTATCAAGGGGCTCTAGAGCCCCCTGGTCTGGTGTTGGGCACCCACTCTGATGCCCCACATCTTACACCGAAGGTACCTCCAGCTTATCAGCCAAAGCGCAAGATTCCAGATGGCAGATCAGCCCCTCATCTAGAAACCTAGGCAGTCTGAGTCAGAATGCCCCTGAGAAATAGTTCATCCAAATATTTTCTGAGAGCTGAGAACGGAGGCCCAGAAAGGAAAGCCACTTGCTCGAGGTCACACAATAAGTGAGTGGCCCATCTGCGCCCAGATCCCAAACCTTCTGGTGAAGTTTCTATATCACTCTGTGCTGACTTTGCCAAACAAGTCTTCCCTCCATATTCAATGGTCTTTCCTTCAGTGACATCAAAACAAAAAGACAACAAAGGCGAGGCCCACTGGAAGAGGGAGGGGGTGAGGAGGGGCACGCATTTGGCCCAAGTCATAGGATTCCAATCAGCCTCAAGTTGAGACTTCCAATTAATGTTCCAAATCATGATATGCTAACATGACAGAAAGACGAAAAGGTGCATGCAGGAGAGCAAGGTCAGGAGTGATGAAAGTCAAGGACCAGGCACACGACCGAAGGGTTGAGAGTGAGGGCCCCCTGCACTGGGCACCCTGGTAGCCTGACTTTCTTCACCCTGGTCCTGGTCCTTGGTGCATCCTAAGCTTCAAACCTGAGTCTTGTGGCTGGTCTTTGGTGTTCTACTAATGCACAGATGTTAAAATAAATCCTCTTGGGGTGTGTGGGTGGCTTAGTCCGTTAAGTGTCCAACTTTTGCTTAGGTCATGATCTCGCGGTTCATGGGTTCGAGCCCCGCGTCGGGCTCTGTGCTGACTGTCAGCTCAGAGCCTGGAGCCTGTTTCAGTCTGTGACTCCCTCTCTCTCTGACCCTCCCCTGCTCACGCTGTCTCTCTCTCTCTCCTAGAAATAAATGAAACATTAAAAAAAATAATAAATAAAATAAATCCTCTGATGACCTGGTGATGAGTGTAACTATATTGCATCATATTTTTATTAGTAAAAGCATTAAATGCAAATATCTGATACATGTCACCATTTTATAACCATTTGGGCATTTCATGACTTTTTTTAAATAAAGCAAGTGCTTGCAAATCTGTAAGGGCCCTGAGGTTCTCAGAAATGATGGCTTTAACCACAGAAATGCTTTCTTTTCAATCTGGAGTCTGCTCTGGATGTAGATGTCCCAGTCCCTGGCCCCTGCCCTTCCCTCTTCACTCCTACAACAGAGCTTGGGACCTCAAGAGGGACACCCTCAACTTCTCTCTCCTATAGTCCCTTCCTTGTGGCCTTCCAAGCCTGCCCCCCCGCCCCTTCTCCCTCCTCTCCTCCCACTGATCTTTCCCTCGTGTGTTTCATGGGCCTCCTCCTCAGATCACAGAGAATTTCATCTCTGGGGTTTGTGGAGCTTTGTGCTGGGGGCGGCCTATGGGGCTTCATGCATAATTAATGACAATCCAGCTACTCATGTTTTCTATTTGCAATTTAGGCTCTTTTAGAACTTTTTAAAACATACTTTGCAATTCACCAAAATTCTAAGAGGCATTGAAATAGGAAAAATCCATAAAAGCACAGAACATCTGGGGTTTCTGGAAGGAAGCTTTAATGAAGAATTTATCCCCAGAGGAGCAGTTACTGAAATGCTTTCGGCTCTTGCGCCACAAGTATCTCCACATGAGTACCAGACTAAATCTCAGGTCTCCTCCAAAGCAATGTCAATGGAATACACTGGGGGGAAAAATGGTCCCAGGTTACCATAACAACCAAGGTTCCAACATCGTGTTGACTAACTGCAAAGCGATATGATCAGGAAGACCAGAGCAGAGAACAAAACGAATCCGGTTGCTATGGCAATCGGATATACAGAAAATGGAGTTGTTTCAATGGGGGAGTTTCCAGCGCAAAAGTGAACATAAAGCCTCCTTCGAGAGTGAATGATCACCCAGGAATTTTCTACATTAGTCAAGAGTCATCCCATCGTCTTGTTTGGTTGGCAAAGCTCTAGGACAGAAGAAGCTGCATCAGCTAGCTACTGCTGCATAACAAATAGTCTAAAAAACTGAGCAACTTTGAACAAGAACCATTGTTCCCCTCTCAGGAGTCTATGAATTGGATGGGAAGTTCTGCTCATCTGGGTTAGCCTCGGGTGACCTGGGCCAGGTTCATGGGATCTCTTTTAGGCTTGTTCAAGAGTCTGTGGTCACTAGCAAGTCGGTTGGGAGCTGACTGATCTAGGAAGACATTAGCTAAGATGATCTGGTTTCATTCCATGCAGTCTTTCATTCTCTAGCAGGCTACCCTGGATTTTTCTGATGGCCAGAGCTCAATCTCAGAAGACTTCTTGAGCTCTTGAATCAGAACCATCAGACCATCACTTCTACTACATTCTATTGACTAAAGCAAAACACAAGACCAACCCAGGTTTAAAAGATATGGAAATGGACTCCATTTCTTCATCGGAGAGGCCGTAACATCTCACTGCAAAGGGTGTGAATAGAGGCAGGAGTGGAGAATTGGAGGGATTTTTGCAAACGGTATATACCAAGATGCCAACTTTTATATATAACGTCCCTTGAGCTCACACGCAAAAGTTGCATGTGCAAAAATCAAACAATCCACCCACATATTAAAAGGCATTTGGCTTTCAAAGAGCAAAACGATATCATAAAATTTCGAGTGAGAGCTCATGTATTAGACACAATTTTTGATAATGTGTTTTCAGGATTTTGCATTTATTCTTGACTTTCATGCCCTCCCTTCAAAGCTGAACAAAGTTATGTGACCACTTGAACCCCAAAGGACATGGAATTGAGGCTGGATAGGAGATGGCTGAAATATTCATTCATCAGCTGATGGAGGGAGGTGATTTGGTGAAGTAATTAAAAGTGTGGGCTTTGAAGTCGGATTGTCTGGGTTCAACTCTCTCAAACTCAAGTTCCATGAATTTGGGTAAGATGCCTGACCTCCACGATGTCCACTATCCTCATCTATAAAACGAGGGTAGAATGTTTTATTTATGTATTTCATTGATCCTAAGATACACTGTTCACTATCCTTGAAACTGGGATATACAATTGATGCCACAGTAAAGTCAGACATAAAAGTACTGTGTGTCTTATTAACGGCAATTCAGATTCAATGAATATGGTGGTGCCTTCCTCAGAGGGTCGAGTTAATTAATCGATGTTGATTGATTAGAATGGTATCTATTCCCAGTAAGGGCTCTGTAAGTGGTGGTTAGGAGGAGGGGTAGGCAAATCCACGTTTGGCAGATGTGTTGGTGGTTTGGGAAAATAGATGTACAACGTAAGTACGTTCTAGTTGTGCGCGGTCTGAATATTTGAAAGAGAAGGGCAGTCTGCTTCTGCACGATGCCTTTTTGAGAGACATGGATAAACGAAACTTCCTCGATTGCTCGTTAGAGCCAGTGACAATTTTTCTTGATTACATATAAGCCTCCCATCTATCCTAGGAGTACAATGTCATCTGCCCATTTTATTGACGAGGAAACTGAGAATCAGTGAGGTGAGGAAAATGTGGTTAGAGCCACAAAGTCAATTAGTGGCAGAGAGAACCCAGATATTTCTGACTCCAGACTGGCTTCATTCATCTCCCCTGGGAAACGAAATGTGGAAAAGAGGGGAGCCTGGGGGGCTCTGTTGCCTCAATGCTCGGAATACTGGGCTAGACTTGAAGCTTGGGCAGCTGGTCAATGCTGATTCATACCTGCTCTCTAGAAAGTGCTCAGAGGCAGTAACTCGGTTGGAAGCAGGGCTGGGGGCTTTGTGCTCTGAGCTGAATATTTGTGCGCCCCCCCTCCCAATTCATACATTGAACTCTTACCTGGGGGAATTAGATGATGAGGATGGGGCCTCACTTAAGGGATGAGTGACCTTAATAAAACAGTCCCAAGAAATGCCCTGTCTCCCTCCACCATGCCAGAAAATGACCCCTCTGGAATGGGTCTTTGCCAGACACCAAATGGGTTGGCACCTTGATCTTGGGCTCCTCAGTCTCCATAGCTGTGAAAAATAACCTTCTGCTATTTAAAAGCCACTCGGTCCTATGACGTTTATTTCAAGCAGCCCAAACAGACCAAGAGAGTCTTGGGCGATGTGTACAGAGGAAGCATGGAATTTTCACTTCAACAGTCTGTTACTTTGGGGGTGGTTTGGAAGTGTTGTTAATAGTGATTACAGGAAACAAAGCCTCTCCTCAAGGCAATCACTGCAACCTGTAAGATGCTGAATCATGTGCTCACAAAAACCTTCTGAATCGGGGCTCCTGGGTGGCTCAGTCGGTTAAGCATCAATCTCAGCTCAGGTCATGATTTCACAGTCTGTGAGTTCGAGCCCCGTGTCAGGCTCTGCGCTGATAGCTCAGAGCCTGGAGCCTGCTTCAGATTGTGTTACCTCTCTCTCTGGTCCTCCCCCACTCATGCTCTCTCTCTGTGTCTCAAAAAGAAATAAACATTAAACAAACAAACAAACAAACACCACCTTCCGATCCAATCAAACTCCCTGGAGTCACCTCACCACAGGGCTTGATCCTCGTCTGCTTCTGTGGTCCTTGGCACAGACCCTGCTGCTGATCATTGACTACCTAAGACTTCTACACAATCCCACAGGAATGCAGGAATGCAGCCCATCTGTACACCTGGTGGCTTAAGTAACAGATGTCCCTGAACTTCACACGTGGCAAAGGGATCTAGTTTTAGTCATAGGACGGCTCTGGAGTGAGACCCTCATTCCCAAGTGAGAAGCAAGAAGTCCTTTGAAACTGTGCAGAGCCAAGTAGGCAAGAGGAATTCAGTTCAGTGCTAACCCCAGCCGCCCCTTTGCAGATGCACGCGGTTTTCCTGTAATTAGCTTTCCTGTGTCTCAACATGGCGGCCGCCCGGGGTGGGTCCCCTGTCAGGTAGATTTCCATCAACTGGAGGCACAGGAGCCTGCTGGGAGTCTTCCAGGTTTCCTGCAGGTGCTCGGTGATGAGTGAGTGAAAGGATGAAGGAAGGAAAGGGTGGAGGCAGGAAGGAAGAGGAGGAAAGACGACCAATAAACCAAAGAAGGGAGAAGTGAACACTTTCCACCTTTGTTTATTTCAGGGGTGGGATCTTTCTTCTCTCAATTCATTGGATAGTACAAACTGACACAGGGACAGTGTTCTCTCTTCCTCGGGGACCGTCTTCGTGAACTTGGGCTACTCTAACAAAGTACCGTGGACTAGGTGGCTTCTAAACAACAGAAACTTACTCTCACATTCTGGCAACTGGAGATCTGGATCCCAGCACGGTCAGGTTCTGGTGAGTGATGTCTTTAAGGATGCAGCCAGGTGAGAGCTGGCTCTCTGGTTTCTTTTTGCAAGGGCATTCATCCCATGATGGGCGCTCCACCCTCCTGGCCTCATCACCTCCAAAAGGCCCCACCTTCTAAAGCCATCGCCTTGGGATTAGAGTCTCAACATATGAATTGAACGCATTAATACAAACATTCAGTCCATAAAGGGAACCATCCAGGGGTGCCTGGGTGGCTTACTCGACTTAGGCTCAGGTCATGATCACACGGTTCCTGGGTTTGAGCCTCGCATCTGGCTCTGTGCTGACAGCCAACTCAGAGCCTGGAGGCTGTTTCAGATTCTGTATCTCCCTCTCTCTCTGACCCTCCCCTGCTCATGCTGTCTCTCTCTCTCTCTCTCAGAAATAAATTAAAAAACATTAAAAAGAATTTTTAAAAAATAAATAAAGGGAACCATCCACTAAAATGTCCAGTCTCTTGCAGATAGAATACCGTTTGCTCCACCTTCCTTAACAGATTCTTTGTGAAGTTCAGGGCCAGGAAAAAGCAGGTCGGATATGATAGGCAAGAGAAACTTCTCTAATCGAATACTTAGCTCACTTTCCTTACCTAGCTCATGGGGACACTTTGCCGCCTCTGCTCTTAACCCCCATACACCTGTCTGTATCAAAAGTGGCTCATTTGCAAAGCAAGTCTTGAGTGGGTCTTCCTGAGCCTTGCCTTTTGGGTCCCCAGTGGAGATCACCCCTTGTCTTCTTTACGAGATCTTAAAGATAGGTCGTGTCCACCCAATACTCAGTCCCAGCTGTCACATAAGATATATTCAGAACCATCATCTCAAACAACACCTTCTGAACTGGGGAGCATCCATCTAGCTGTTTTGAATAATGTCATAACATAAACACAGGCAGAGATTTATTTTATCAATGTGGCTAAGATATAGACAGTTGTCTTATTTTTCTCTTTTCTATCACGACTAAAAAACTGGTGCAAAATTCCAGTACTTAGTCTCCAATTTTCTTCTCTCTGGACTCCTTCTATCAGACTGTGTGAGTTTAAGGTGGGATCTGTTTTCTATTTATGTCTATACCTAGGCTGGTGTACAGAGCTTAGACACAGGAGCCTTCAACAAATGTTGAAACCCATGGGCAGAATTTTCCCTCCCCTCTTTTTTGATCTCTTGCCTTGTGCTTTCATCTCTGCTGATGGTCCGATCTTACTGCACTGTTTTAATTCAACTTCAGCTGAGTCGGTGGCTCAGTCGCTTGAGTGTCCGACTCTCGGTTTCGGCTCAGGTCATGATCTCGTGGTTTTGTGGGTTTGAACCCCGTATCAGGCACTGCGCTGGCAGCACAGATCCTGTTTGGGATTCTCCCTCTCTCTTCCTCTCTCTGTCCCTCCCCCACTAGCACGGTCTCTGTCTCTCTCACAAAATAAATAAACTGAAAGAAAATTAATTCCATTTCAAATTTGCTTTACTGGTGGGTACGCAGTAAATAGCCAAATATGTAAGAATATATTTTTGCTGACATCTCAGGTTCTGGGCTTTCTTTGCTCCGTCCCAGCCTACCCCCTCTTCCAGATCCATTCCCCAAAACCTCATGCTCAAGAAACTGCAAGGATTATCCGTAGCCCGTGAATCATGTCTAAACTATTCGGGCAGACATTAAGTCTCTCCTTAATCTGGCTCCTGCGTACCCTGTGTTCACCTGGCCAAGCCCCAGCCCCTCCAGGCTCTTCACACACCTCACTGATGCTCCCATACATGGTGCTCGGTGTTGCTTCTGGGCTTCTGTTCATGGTCTGTCCACACCCAAGCTGCCACCCATTCTCCCCTCCATACCTCCAAGATCTTCCTAAACATTAAGACAGGCATTGGAAAGTTTTTTGGCTGGTGATTAAAAACAACATGTAGGGGCACCTGGGTGGCTAGGTTGCTTAAGCATCCGAATTCGGCTCTGGTCATGATCTTGTGGTTCATGGGTTTGAGCCCTGCATTGGGCTCTGTGCTAACAGCTCGGAGCCTGGAGCCTGTTTCAGATTCTGTGTCTCCCTCTCTCTCTGCCCCTCCCCTACTCATACTGTCTCTCTCTGTTAAAATAAATAAACATAACAAAACTAAAAGTTACTAACATGTAAAAGTTGAGTTGGGCGTAAAAATCCAGATTTCCATCATCTCTTGAAATAGTGGAAGATTTGTCTACACTGGCGTTTCCTTCCTACATGGCAACTCTTGAAAGGAACTGAGTAAGAGCTCGTTTCTTTAGAAGAGGATTGTATTACCTGTTTCACCACAGTTCCCGCCCCTGCCCCCAACTCAGACAACACACACATCACCACCAGCCCCATTCACTTGTGTACACTACCCACCTAGTTTCTTATTTGTTTCCACAGTGAACCCGATTGAAGCCCTAAGACTGAATTTGAGGCTATTTTCTCCATAAAGTGTATCTTAATTTTGTTTGGGTTGTTTCCCTGAAGACGTATGAGATGCTGATTTACAACAAGAATGTTCTAATTTATCAGAGTTGACAAATTACCCACAGTTCTGTTGGAATCCTGGAGGTTCACAATTGGCCTCCAAACAACCCTCTTTGTGTCCAGCCCCATTCACACAGCCAGGACTTCTCTCATGGGAGAGAAGTAATTTCAGATGGCCGTTCGTGTCTGCTCCCATTCCACTCGGTATGGTTCTGTGATAGCTTTCCTACTCAGTTTCTCCCCCTCACGTCTCACAGGCTGAGCATGATCTTGTTAGCTGAACACAGGGCATGCAGGGAATAGCTAAGGGCTATTCAGTGAAGCAAAAAGGAGGGTGCTAGAAATGATGGAGACGATGAGATCTAGCTCTAAATTACAGAGAAAGTTAGACTAACCAGGAAGTCTGGAAAGCATGGATATATTCACGGGACAGGCTCAGCATAGAAGACAGAAGCATCTCAACAGCATCAGATGCATGGCGAGGAAGGTGATTCAGAGATAAGACAAGTAGGCAGGTATGTGTCGAGGATGTTGGCTAGCTGGGCTACGGGCACCTTGTCAAAGTTCAGGTGTTACTAGCTCCTCCTTGGAGGGGCAAAAAGAGGTAAGAAGAAAGCAAGTCTTCATTTGGCTGACAGCGTCTTGGAGGATAACACAGCAGAAATCTAGATATAAAGAACAAGCCAGATTCCCATTTACAAAAGTCGCATGTGCACCTGTCACTGCACTGAGCACTTGAGAGAGCTATGACTATCCCCATTGTAAGAGATGAGAAGACTAAGGCCAGGAGCCTTCAACAGCAAATTAGTGTTGGATCTAGGGAATGACCCAGATCTATCTTTTTTTTTTTTTTTTTTTTTAAGATTTTTATTTATTTCTAGGAGAGAGAGAGAAAGATAGTGTGAGCAGGGGAGGGTCAGAGAGAGAGGGAGTCACAGACTGAAACAGGCTCCAGGCTCTGAGCTGGCAGTCAGCACAGAGCCCGATGCGGGGCTCAAACCCACAAACCGCGAGATCATGACCTAAGTGAAAGTCGGACGCTTAACCAACTAAGCCACCCAGGTGCCCCGACCCAGATCTATCTTAGTCCAATGTCTTTTTCTCTGAAAGGGGATCTGGAAAATTTGGTTGCATCTGGATTTGGGGAATGTGCTTCTGAGACAGAAAATCAATGATCCGAGAGTGGACATTTGCCCTTTTAACCACTCAACGTTCATTAACCCCTTTCTCCAGCTTTTAATCCGTCCATAAGGAGAACCCCATCAACTCCTGAAGGTGGAACGCATAACCCAACCCCCACCAATTAGCATCACATGCTCTCATGGCCACGCGATGATTTGTTCAAGGAAGAGCATGTGACCTGATTCATCAGGATGAATCTTAGGAATTTTGTAGAGGCTCTTGGAAGAGGAGGAGGGAAAGAGCTCTTTCTCTCCATGGGACTTAAACCTGGGGGAATTTGAGGCTAAAGCTTCTGCTGGGTCCATTTTATGACCATCAGATCAGGACTGGTCTGAGAATGCGGTCAGCACAGAAATCTGGACCCCAAGATGGAAGAAGAAAGAGAAACAGAGGCCTGGTGACATCACTGGAGCCCGAGTCAGACTGCACTTGAAGCTAGAATGGGTTTTGTCTTCTTCCTATTCCTGCCAATAAACTCCTAGCTGCTTAGACCAGTGTGGTCAGGTTTCCTGTCACATAAAGAAAAAGTCCTACCCGAATTCTGGGCATGAAATAAAGTTAAAAGTGTGCCAAGCTCCAAATTATCTGGGCAGGATTTCTTAAATCCTCCCTCCTTCTGGTCCTAATTGTTTCCGGATGCTGGTGTGCAGCCAAGATGGCGGGTGGAGGTCGTGGAGAGTCTGGAGAAAGAAGAGAGGCTTAGAGACTCAGAACCAGAGAAGACTCTGTATTCTCTTCTGCGACCGAACACTACACCTTAAGCCAGTACCACACTGTTCGGCAGTAAGTGTGTGCCTTTTTTAAAAAAAATTTTTTTAATGTGTTATTTATTTCTAGGCGAGAGAGAGAGAGAGAGACAGCGTGAGCAGGGGAGGGTCAGAGAGAGAGGGAGACACAGACTCTGAAACAGGCTCCAGGCCCTGAGCTGGCAGTCAGCACGGAGCCCGACTTGGGGCTCGAACCCATGAACCGTGAGATCATGACCTAAGCGAAAGTCGGACGCTTAACCGACTAAGCCACCCAGGCGCCCCATTAAGTGTGTGCCTTGAACGGAACAATTTCCTGTTAGAGAAAACTGTCTGCAGTCATGCTCAGGTCATTTATTAGTGCTTTCTGAGACGGCAAGTAGGCATCTGGCTAAAGGAGTCTGTGGAAATAATTTAATTAGACTTAAAGAAGAAGAAAGACAACAAAACCATTGACAAATTTCCACATCAAAAGCTGTTCAAAACACCTGCATCACTGTGGGAATGGGGAGGTGTGCGCGTTTTTGCCTGGAATCATGAGAAAATATGCTCAGAGAACAAGCACCGAGAAGGAAATAGGCCCTTTAAAGGATGGAGACATGTAATAAACAGTGTTTCTCAAGGATCAAAGATAGCACTTGTCTTACTGATTGTTTGTGCCAAACTTTGAGGATTCGTTGTAAAGTACAAAACCCCATTGCATGGGGAGTCGTGAATTCTTCCACTGAGTGAGAAACCAGAGGGAGGGGACAGAGACTCAAAGAGACCCCGACTGGAGTCCCCAGGCATTCAGTAATCAATGACTAATGGGTTCATTACAAACCCACATGCATCAATTGTCAGGTGGCGTCTGAAATGTTGAGCTAGGTGTTACATCAATATGTAGTCGCTGTTATGCCAGATTTCAGACAAAGAAGCCATACCCTGGCCATGTCCCAACTGGTAGCTAAATGGAGAACTATGTCGAGAAACAGCCCCAGTCCCTCTTATGGCTAAGTGTCAGCGTTATGACTGATGGGCGATGTCTTGCTAGGAAAAATTAAAAAAAAAAAAAAAAAAAGCAGAGGGGAGCGCAGATACACTGAATGTCTGAAGATTCCATATAGACTCTAAGCTATTTGAAGGCAGGAAGCAAGGGACCCAGATTAGAGTGTATTTCAGCAGCTCAGCGGCCATCAGGAAATTCTCAGAGCAACGGGGAGAGACACCAGCTGCTGCGGAGTTGACGTGGAGTCTACTCTGCTGGAAAAGGTTCCAACTCACGCGTACACTGGTGTGTACCAGCCACCCCCCCCCCGCAAAGACTCCAGTGCAAAGAGAGAAGAGGTCAGGTTCAAACTGCTGCAAGTTACTTCCCTCCTAGGGCTTCAGGCTCATCCTGCCTCTGAGGGAGTCTGAGGATTCCTCTAATCTTTCTTGGGGGAGGGAGGAAACAGGACTGGGTTTCTCTGAATAAGCCTAAGGAAAACCTCTAATGCACAGACTGGAGGCTCTGACAACAGTCAACACGACCACAAGTACAATATGAAAATCGGTCCAATTGTTCCCCTTATCTGCTGTTTCACTTTCCGCGATTTCAACTGCAGTCGGGAAGCAGAGGATCCTCCTGATGAATCCTCAGGAGGTCAGCGGTAGCCTAGTGCTGCGTCACAATGGCCACGTCAGTCATTCACCGCACTTCCGCCTGCGTTTTACCAGCTCACATTATCATGACAAGAAGCCTGAGTACAGGACATTCAGATACTCAGAGAGATAGAGACCACATTTGTGCCTATACTAGTATATTGTTAGCATTGTTTGCTTTTATTAGTAGTGATGGTGTCAGTCTCTTCCTGTGCCTAATTTGTTTATTTATTTTTAAGTTTATTTATTCTGAGAGAGAGAGGGTGAGCAAGGAGGGACAGAGAGAACAGGAGAGTATCCCAAGAAGGCTCTGCCCTGACTGTGTAGCTCGAGGTGGGGCTCAAACTCATGATCCCGTGAGATCCTGACCTGAGCCAAGATCAAGAGTCAGACGCTTAAGTGACTGAGCCACCCAGTCGCCCCTTACTGTGCCTAATTTCTAAATTAAACTTTACCATAGGTGTGTATGTATAGGACAAAGTATATTATATATGAGGCTGGGTACCCCCCCCACAGTTTCAGGCATCTACTGGGGCTCTCGGACAGTGTCCCCCGTAGATAAGCAGGGGCGGTTGTAATAGGAGAGAGGGTTTTACGTATCTCCGGATGCAATGTGTTCACCTTCCTAGAGTAACTCACTTAATCCCATCAAAACCCCAGTGAAGGATTATTGTCATAGTTCAGGCAGTGTTTGCATGCTCTGCCCGCTTTGCCTAGTGAAGAATGGATCCGGGAACTTAGTAAATATCAGCCATGTTTGTGAATCAGTGACTTAATGAATGAATTGGTTCATTAAGCCAACTCTTCCGATCGAGTTCAGCACCCTGGCTAGTTTTTCAGCCTCGGTATCTAAAGGGTCTTCTCCTCCCTACCGCAGTTCCTGGTTAGGCTTTGTGCAAACAGTGCTGTCTCTTCTGACTTGGTAATTTTCTGTAAGAAAGCTGAATTTCACCTTTTAAGGCCCATATTCAAGAAAAAGAGAGAAAGAGAAAAGAGGGAAAGAGAGGGAGAGAGGGAGGGAAAAGAAACAGTTCAAAGGTTCCAGTGTTTATCACCCTGAACTTGTCACTCTGACCAGCACTCTCATACTGCACCTTAAGCCCCTGCTTTTTGTACATTCCAGGTTTCTGGCTACATCTCCTTCTCTAAGCTCAAAACTTAGGATTGTTCCTCTGGTCTCCTTGCCTGATCTGGTGGTGAACTCATCCTTAAGATCACACTCTTCCAGGGGCGCCTGGGTGGCTTAGTCGGGTAAGCGTCCGACTTTCGCTTAGGTCATGATCTCGCGGTTCATGGGTTCGAGCCCCGCGTCGGGCTCTGTGCTGACTGCCAGCTCAGAGCCTGGAGCCTTTTTCAGAGTCTGTGACTCCCTCTCTCTCTGACCCTCCCCTGCTCACGCTGTCTCTCTCTCTCTCCTAGAAATAAATAAAAATATTAAAAAAAAAAAAAAAAAGATCACACTCTTCCAACCTCCTTCAGCAAGGTCTGATTCCTCGCTGCCCCCCTTCCCCGTTAGCCCATGTCTCCCAGCCAGAGTACCCCACCCCCACCTCACTACCCACTCTGCAGGTTTGAACGTGGACAATGAAACGGTGCTCCCTTGACACCTGTCCATTGGAGCTGACTCTCAGTTGTCTGGAGCCGTTTCTGAGCTCACAGGTTGAGAAAGAACTCCCTATGAGGTTAAGGTGAGTTGCACGGACTCAACCAGTCAGATGGCTATGGATATCCACCCCCACCCAATTGTTTCTGCTTGGAGCACCAACCCCCAGGGCATCTTTGTCGATCAGTTTTCTGGAGTGACTTATTCTGGCCTTGAATATGATGATTGCACCCTGTGAAGGAACCTATCGAGGAACTTCTTTTGTGATTATGGGAGCAAACATTGTGTTTCCCCGAAAGACCTGCTTTTCTTAATAATTCCCCTTAAGCAAACAAGCTATTGACCCTTGCTCACAAAGAACTAACTTCACCCTTTTTATGCTAGAAACATTGTCTGGTATGCTAAAGATGCCTCCCTTCCCCATAGGATAAGCATCTAAATCACCTACCTCCATCACTATTGGTAAAGGTTATGCATGAGTCTTCCACACATCTATGTTCTGGAAAATTCTTACATATCAAAGAAATTTGTCATCAGAAATCATTGTCTAAGGCAAATGCCACTTCTGCGCCATTCCCCAAACACTTAATTATAAAATAAAGTTGAGGCCCAGTCAGAGCGGAGATGCCTGCCTGGTGACCAGAAAGACTCTCGTGGCCTCTCTCATCCCTCCCTCGCCGACACCGTCCATCCTTCAGGGAGCCCTGGACCTGCTGGAGCGGGACTCTGGCAGTCAGGACACCAGGATCCAGCTCTGTACATCTGGTTCTACAATCTTGCTCACTCTCCTTCCATCTCAGTTTCCTGATCTGTACAGAAAGGGACTGTGTATCCCCTGAGGATGCCTCCAAAGCCAAGATTCTAGAATTATCTGCTTTCATGTGGAAGAAAGCAGAGACACATGTAAGAGAAGCGATTTCCAGTCCCCCATGAGTAGACTCTGATCTGCTATTAGGCTGGAGAGGGTGAAGCAGAAATACGGTGAGTGTTCAGCATGGCAATAAAGCCAAGATGTGATGGACAGGAAGGAATCCTGTAATCACCAAGCAGAAGAGAGCACGATCCATTAACTCCTTTTAGCCAAAGCTGCCACGGAGCCGTCCCCCCACCCCCATCCCACTGCGCCGGTGAACCTGTCACTCCCCAGTGCTCAGGGCTGAGGAGCAAGCTCATGCTGGTGCCTTCCGGTCACTCATGCTGCTGCCCTGCCCCAAAGCCCTCACTTAAGCTGATCGGAAGGGCCGCACAAAGCCATGTGATCTGAAAATATTACCATCACTTGGCACCTGATTGCTTTTCCTCCTTTCAGCAAATGGAAAATCCCCAGGGTTGCTCTGAGCTGATGCCTGGATAATGCTCAAGTAACAGGCACATGTACGGCCCGTGGCTCAGCCCCTTTCTCCTGCAGGTGGATCAGAAAGGGTTGGTGACATGCCAGAAATCACATAGCCAAAACTACATCACTGAGAGAACATGTTGGAGCCATTTTCTTGCTTTTATTTTTTTTTTTAAGTTTTATTTATTTTGAGAGAAGGTGCATGAACAGGGGACGGGGAGACAGAGAGGGAGACAGAGTATCCCAAGCAGGCTCTGTGCTGTCAGCATAGAGCCCGATGCGGGACTCGATCCCACAAACCGTGACCTGAGCCAGAATCAAGAGTCAGATGCTTAACTGACTGAACCCTCCAGGAGGCATCCTTAGTAGGGTTATCTTCTTATAAAAGACAGCTTCAGAGGCCTCCCACTCTTTAGAGTTAACACTTCCCTCCCCCAGTAGGACATGCTGAACTGTCCCTTTCTCTGGGAAGGCTTCTCGGATTGTCATCAAACTATATTTTAATTCTGTCATACTTTCTGGGCAAGATGGGACCCTTGGATCCTGGTAAGATGTCCCGTACATTTCCTGTAGTATATTCTGGATGGAAACCTTACTTGGCCCAACTTCTGCCTCTCTCACCTTCACACAGACAGACATACGGTGACACCCACTCTGCCTGTGTGACACTGGATACGTTACTTACTCCCCACGAGCCTCGGGTTTCCCACCGATCAAATGGAGATAATACCAACCTCACAAGGTCATTGTCAAGATTAAATAGGACAGTACAATGTGAACTGTTCAATAAGGTAGACCCAATGTTAATTACAAATATGAATACACCTTAGAACCTAAATCATGATGCTTCTATGAAACGTGTCCTCTCTAGGTATTTACATGACCGAGAATGCCAGGGACAGGGTGATCTGTGTTACCATGAACACGAAGAAAAAGTGACAAAGAAAGAAACACCTGTGTGTCCCAACTCACTATTAGGGGAGGCAGGACAATGCCCTGGTGACTTTTTCAGGAGGTTAGGTGGAAGGCAGTGACAGGGGTTCCATTCAGTGAATGAAAGGAGGGAGGCTGGGAGCTTCCAATGGTGAACACTTCTGGATGAAGAGCAGCTAGAAGGAGCTAGAAGGAGAGCCCTGCTTGACGACTCTGCTTTGTCCCCCTGAAATGGCTCCTGGAACATCTCTGAGCTCTCTGCTCCCTCCTATGCATTCATGGAACCCAGAGCCATACTTCCTGTCCTCAGCTTGGATGTTCTCTCCAGCCCTTGGCCTCTGCTGTGGTCTTTATCTCTATAGTAATGACCTGGTGCAGACTTATTCCAGCTTTTGGTGAAGACAGCCATTCTTGGCTTGACCTTTTCCTGACTGTTTGTTCTCAAAAATTTCCACCCTGACCCATTGGCCACAGTTCTGATCATTTAATGCCCCAGCTTTCCTTGCTCCTTGATAAAAACTGACAAGGATTCATGGGAGAGAGGCATTGAAGCCTTGCACTGGTAGGTAAACTGAGTCATCGAGAGCGGAAGTAATTTAAATGGATAAGAGTTAGTAGCCTTCTGAAAAAGTAAGGGGTCTTGATGCATAGTCTCCCCCTCGGTCTCAATGAAGCGAGGGTACGTTAGGATGGAAATCCAACCTGCCAGGTTACGGTATTGTGTCTGCGAGTGTCTTTATCAAACGTCCAGCGAGCCTGAACTGTGCCGACAGACAAGCCAGATCATTTAGAACTCTTGGCCCAAACCATATAGCGTCACTGTCAGCACGAATCAGATCAATCAGATGGTTCACAGGCCACTTCTCTCTGGTTAGCCAGCATTCAACTGCTGTGAATTACAATATATTAGAGGGTTATTGAGCCCGAGAACACCTAAGAGGAGAGGAAAGAAAGAGACTCTCCCTGTGCACCTTCACACACTGGCTCTACAGAGTGGAAGGTATTTAGCAAAGGGACAGTGACTAGGTTCAAAGGGTTTTAAAGAAAGCCACGTGGGGATTTTTATGTGGGAACCTGTTCTTCACACCCATGAGCTTGGCGTGTACTTGCAGCCTTAGCCCCATCGGTGGTAGTGCTTAGAACTAGGTGCTTCACTGAGCCAACAGCAGTTGTACCGGAAGCTCCTCTGATAGTTCATATCTACCCAAATCATTGTGCTTCCCAGCCCGTGTCCATGACCCAAACACAGCGTCTGAGTTTCCCCTAAAGCATCGTCACTGCCATCATCCAATGCCAGCTATGATCTAGGCAAAGTATCGTGCTTTACAAATATCATCTCCTTTGCTTTCCTGACTGAGAAGCGAGTCCCAGAGAGGTAAAATCTCTTGGCCAGAGCCACGCATCTCAATGCCACGGCTAAGATTTGGGGCTGGGTCAGTCCAACCTCAAAGGTCACATCTCCCTGACCTCAGCAGGCGGCATCCCTGCTGGGAGCCCCGTCTCATCACGGATTCCCATTAAAGAGCAATTTTGGATGACCCCAAAAGACCAACTCATCAAATTTAAGAAAGGATAATGGGGATGTGGCTTGGCTGAGTTACTCGGAATTCAATCTCATAGGAACAAAATAGAACAATCAGATCCAATCTTTGTCAGGTCCGCAAGGAGCATCCGGTCTGGGGGTTAGAAATGCATGTGACTTTAAGGGCCAGCTACGAGATATTGGGGAGCCCGGATTCTCCGCACTCAGCAGAGGGCACAGGTGCATTTGCCCATTTCTAACTCCAAGGCACTGCCCTTTACAAAAATTTGCTTCTCTTGCCTTGGAAACATGGTAGGATAGCATGTCTCCATCAACTGAAACTCGGCAGAGCTGAGTCTGAATTGTTCCGACCAATGACAGGCAGGAAGAAGTGACGTGTGACATGTTAAGATGCACAGCACTTCCGGCCACACTCTCCTGTCCTTGCCTTTGTGGAAAGGAGCCTCCATCAGCCTCGATCTGTGAAGCCCTGAGACAGGCAGATCACCCCTGCTGGTACGTTCATAAACTAGACATGTTTTTTGAAGGAGAAATAAACATTGTGACTTAATGAGATTTTGCTGTGATTGTTACTGCAACACAGCTTAGCCTATACGGCTATACTTGTTTAAGCATCTACAGCAGATGAGAAGGAGAAGAGGGGGAGGGTAGAAACGGGAAAGAGAAGGGGGAGGAAGAGGAGGAGGTGAAGAAGAAAATAGGTAAGTGAATACGTTGCTTAAAAAAAAATCACAATCACCTCAAAGGTCACATCCAGGGCGCCTGGGTGGCTCAGGCAGTTAAGCATCCAACTTCAGCTCAGGTCATGATCTCGCAGTTCATGGGTTCGAGCCCCGTGTCAGGCTCTGTGCTGACAGCTCAGAACCTCGAGCCTGTTTCTGATTCTGTGTCTCCCCCACCCCTCTCTCTGCCCCTTCCCTGCTCATGCTCTGTCTCTCAAAAATAAATAAACATAAAACTTGTTTTTTAAAAATCACATATTAGAGTCTGGGTTTTTAGGATGTCTAGACAAGGTCCACAGAGGTAAATACTGGACCTACACGGTAGTTCCAAACCTAGAATCAACATCTCCTTACCCCTATGGATTCAATCCTGGCCTGAGTGTCCTGCCTTGGTAAGAACCACCCTCTCCGGCATACCTGGCTGGCTCAGTCTGTAGAGCATGTGATTCTCGATCTTCTCTTCTCTGGTGAGAAAGCAGACATCCACAAGCCCAGGACAGAGTCCCTGCCAGGAACCGAACCAGCCGGCACCATGATCTTGGACTTCCAAGCCTCCAGAACTGTGAGAGATCAGCATCCGTAGCCCAAGCCGCTAGTCTGTGGTGCTCTGTTAGAACAGCACAAGCTGACCAATGCAGACACCTCTGCCCCTGGGCTCCCTCCACCTGCAGCCTCAGAGGGAAGGCTTCACATAGCTTGTTCCTTCACCCGACGGAGATCTCAGATCAAGTGTCACCCTCACAGGTAGCATTCTACGGGCCTCCACCGCAAAACCGCTTGCTGGGCACCACTCCCCATCACCTTTACCCGTCCCTGAACTCACGTGACACCCTTGTGTACTTCACATCCTTCTTGTTTATTTCTCGCCTGTCTCTCCCGATTACAACGTAAAGTCACAGGAGCAGAGACGGGGCGCACCTTGTTCATTTCTGAATCTGCAGTGCTTAGATTAGCGTTGATTGGCATCTCGTTTATGTTTGTTGAAAGAAAGAAAAGAAAGAGGAATGAGTGGAAGGAAGGAAGGAAGGGGGGAGGAGGGAAGGAAGAAGGAAGGGGGGAGGGAGGGAGAGAAGGAAGAAGGAAGGGAGGTGGTAGGGGAGGGAGGAAGGGAAGCAGGAAAGGGAAGGAGAGAAAGAAGAAGACAGGAAGGAGGGAGAGATGGAGGGAAGGAGGGAGGCAGGGAAGGAAGGAATGAAGGAGGGAGGGAGGAAAAATCGAGAACAGAAAACAGAAAGAGGGGCAGTAAAAAACAGACTGAAGACAGAAGCACAGAGAGGGAGAGAGACACGGACTGTGAGCTGAGCACTCTGCAGACGCCTGGAATCCAGTGTCATGAGCAGGCAGAACCTGAATCTACTCACACCTGCCCCACTGTGATCTCAGTGATCCTGGACTTATCCTTTCAGGTCTTCAAGCCTCAGTGTCCCCTTGGGTAAACACACACACTAGTATTAACTTCGCGGGGTCTGCGCTACAGATTAAAAGAGATACCCCATGAGAAAAGATTAGCTTCACTCGCCCTGTAAAAGTGGGTTTCCTGGAAGAACGCCCATCCCTGTCAGGAGAGCGGGTGGGAAGACAGCTGGGGAAATCTGCATAAGGCTCCTGCTGCTGTCAGTCTCTGCTTGAGGTTTGCTGGGTAATTAAAGGCACAGTAGGCAGGTGTCATTAACTTGTTAACCTGAAGTTTTCTCCCCGCCCCCACCCGCTGGAAGAGAGATTGCAAATGAGTTCAGATGAACCGGGTCTGACTTAGATAGCTTGCTTTCAATTATTCTCCCCGGAGCCTTGCGCATTTGTTGGGCTCATTATTAAAAGTCGGGGGCTGTATTGTACAAACCCAGAATACCTCTCTAGATGAACACACAGTAGATGCCAGGCACCTGAAAACTCAATGCTCCCAACAGGGGATCCCTGCCCTCCACACCGTGAGGTTCCCTCCATCCCGGCTCTCTGATGACGAAGAGAATTCACACCAGCGGCTGAATTGTCCCAGGTGTGCAATTTGGTCATCCACGTGGAACCTCGATCTTCCACTGGCTTCTGAGGGCTGCAAAGGCAAGGATTCTCTGAGTGGCACTTTTGAAACACTGAACATCAGGCTCAGGGACCACATGCCTTCACACAATTTGCAGACCGGGTGCATACGCCCCAGCTCATTTGTCACCAGGGCTGCCATGTGGGGTCTGTCTCAGCCCACCAGACACATGAAGAAGCACAGGCTCAAAGAGTACAAGCCACCTGGCCAAGGGTGCCCTGTCAGTAACAGGTTCGTTGGGAGTCACTGTCCGTCTCTGAGCTCACGGCTGGGACCCTGTCTTTCTTAATCCTCATGGTGGCCAGAGCGCTTCGCACAGCACCTGCCGTGTGGAAAGTACCCAACACCTCTTTGTGAATGACTGTTTGTTTCCAGAGATTCAGACCATTATGGACGCCAGACTGTGCGGAGGTATTTTCAATTCTGCTTAAAGAGAGAACACAAAGGTGTAGCCAGTCTTCCTGGTTCGTCTCTGGTGATGGGATGATTCCACCCAAAAGCGATACTTTTCACAATCACTGCAGTCCCTTCCCCACTCCGTGTCCTTGCCTTAGCCCACAGCCGAAGTCCCCAAGATTCAGTTTGGCGTTCCACCTTCATCATTTCTGCCATGGCTTCTAAGAGTTATTTCATTATTTCTCCCATATTTTCTTTAAATTAACCCCCTTAAAAAAATAAACTCGGCTCCCTTCAGATAATAAAGCAAATTTTTATATTACTATTGCCAGGGGAAATCCAGAATCACCTGTCATAAATGAAAGCCAAGCATAGAAATTAAATAGGATGAAAATGAGAGAGTATTCTCAAATTCTAGCTAGACTTCCTTATCTACCTAGGCTTTTAGTCTTTCTCTTTGCTCAAGAGGAAACATTAGCGAATGTCGGAGGTGGAAAAGACACATTAGCAACCCCCTCCCCCGAGGTACTGTTCTCAAAAAACTGAAAGAAAAAGGAAAAGAGAATGACCCCCTGGCTGGGAGATTCAACGGGATTGAACATTGCATGCTAGGACCACTTAAAGCCTTGTCACACACAGTCACACATGCCCGGGAGCCCACACACACAATCAGCGGTGATCTGCAGGAAGGACGCAGTCCCAACTCCTCCAAATGTGGCACCATGTGATCTGGTCTTTACCCACAGACTTTTTCCTGTTGCCACCTGGACATACCACTGGCTCCAGCCATTATGAGCTCAACTATGTCCTTCCAAAATACACATATTGAAGTCCTAGCCCCACGACCTCAGAAACTGACTGTATGTGGAGATGGGGTCTTTAAACAGGTGATGGGGGCGCCTGTGCGGCTCAGTGGGTTAAGTGTCTGACTCTCGATTTCGGCTCAGATCATGATCTCACGGTTCATGAGATTGAGCCCCACGTCAGGCTCTGTGCTGAGAGTGCAGAGCCTGCCTGGGATTCTCTCTCTCTCTGCCCCTCCCCACTTGTTCTCTCTCTCTCTCAACATAAATAAATAAACTTAAAAAAAAAAAGAGGTGATTAAGTTCAAACAAAGCCGTTAAGGTAGGTCCTAGCCCACGATGACTGGAGTCCTCATAAGAAAGACTGAGACACGAACACGCCAAAGACAAGACCATGTGAACACACAGGGAGACAGCACCCTCTAGAAGCCAAGGAGCGAGGTCTTGGAAGCATCCAATGCTGCTGACACCGATCTCAGACTTCTACACACTGGAATGGTCACAAAGTCAATGGATTTTGGAGGTTCCTGGGCGGCTCGGTCAGTTGAGCATCCAACTCTGGCTGAGGTCACAACCTCGCAGTTTGAGAGTTCGAGCCCTGCGTTGGACTTGCTGCTGACAGCGTGGAGCCCACTTTGGATCCTCTCCCCACGCTCCCCCTGCCTCTGTGCCCATCCCCGGCTTGCACTCTCTCACAAATAAATAAAACATTTAAAAAAAAACAGGAAATAAATGATTTTGTGTAAGTCACTCGGTCTGTGGTCCTCTATTCCTGCAATCCCGACAAAGTAACACACAGACAGAAGCCACCACGCATCGCAAACTGCCTGTTCTCCGGACGCTCTGCCTCTTCCCAGGCCATCCTGTAACAACATTCAACTGGACCAGAAGCCGTGCTCCTCATCAAGGAGCACTTGGAATGCCTCCTCCCTCACGAGGCATTTTCCCATCACCACACAAACCTAAGCTCGACTTTTGCTCAAATGCTTGCAGCTTTCCGTTGACACCGCCTGTCCTCCGTCATGGGGCCACCACCTCCCACCTTCCCCTGCTGGCCCCGTGAACCTCTTGAGTGCAAAGCCCAAGTCCTTCTCGCATAAGGGAGCTCAGTAAGCACGTCTGCAATGTGACCGAATTAAGTAACGTGACATAAAATGAGCTGAAGGGGATGCTGAAGAGCTGGGAGACAAAGGCTTTAAAGACAAGGCTCGGGCTCAGGCTCTTGGGTCGAGAGCTAGCTGTGTGAGCCTCGGGGACTTCTGGAGCACCCCAGCTTTCCTTCTCTGTCATGGGAAGCAGGGTTCACAACAGCACCCTGCAAGGTTGCTTTCAGGATCAAGCTGGATAATGGGGGCTTCCGGGGCAAGACACCAGCTGGAAAAAGGCTGGACCCGCTTTCCACTAACTTCCCACTGAAATACTCATGAAAATACGCACACCAATAAATGTGGCCCTGGGAACAAGAAATACTATTGATCAAGATCTTCTGGGCCCTTCATTTCCCACTAATCAAAGACGGAGGGCTCTGATGTAGAAAAACAGGGGCAGACCTTCCTGCCACCATGTCTTAGGCCCAGGAGCTTGGAGCCTGGGGCCCCACGCCAGCCAGAGGCGGGGAGCTCCCAGCACAGTGGGGAGCTCTCTCGGGGGGTGCCCGTGGAGCTCATCCCTGCATCCCTCCACCCTTCCACTGAGTGCACACTTTCTATCCTCATTCAGGGCGACCATGCCCAGTCATGGAATGTAGCTATCACGTCACTTTAAGTAAGAAAGGAAAGGCAGTAGGCAAGAGCTAAGAAAACCAGAGCAGCTGCAGTTTTCCAGGTTTTCTTATTTCTCATTTTTGCAAGGAAGAAATGAAAAGGAAGCCTATCACAGAAGTTAAGAGCACATATTCTAGTGCTAGTTTGCCCAGGTTTGAATTCTGGTCCTTGACACCTGCTAGCTTTTTTTTTTCCCTAGTTTCTTTTTTTAATGTTTATTCATTTTTGAGAGATGGGAAGAGACAGAGCATGAGTGAGGGAGGGACAGAGAGAAGGGGAGACACAGAATCCAAAGCAGGCTCCAGTCTCTGAGCTGTCACCACAGAGCCCAACGCGGGGCTTGAACCTATGGACCATGAGATCATGACCTGAGGCAAAGTCGGATGCTTTAACTGACCGAGCCACCCAGGCGCCCCAACACCTGCTAGGTTTTGCTGTTAGGTAAGTTATTTTGACTCAGTTTTCTCATCTGGCAATGGGGACGCTAGGGGTGTCAACCTCATAAGTCATCGTGCAGAGTCAATGACTGTAAAGGGCTTTAGAATAGTACCTCGCACCCCAGTAAGCATTGTATAATGTCTATTAAATAAACTATAACCTATGTGTATATATATATATACGTGTCACACACACACACAGACACACACACACACTTCTCTGCATGAAGCACAGATAGCAAATTCCTCCTCAGTCGTGAAGGAACACACTGGCTAGGTCTTCAAAGAACCAAAGAAATTTGGTTCTGCATGGTAAGTATCACCCATAGGAGAGATGGCTCCAACAGCAGCCAGAAACACCATGTGGGAAATAAAGATGGACCCACAGAGCCCGACATGAGCAAACAGCCTGAATAAGAACTCTTTTTATCCTCACATGAGAAAATATCTTACAAGTGCCAAGTGCTTACAGTAAGCAAGAGCACCGAGCTGAGGAAGCATCATAGAATGTGCCCCGAAGAAGATACACTACAGAGAACAAAGGAAAAAATCCGAAAGCATATGCTTTACAGTTTCTATCAAGCATTAGAAACATCAATGCAATGCGTGAAGATTGAATAAAGCTGCAATCATAAAAACAATGAACTGAAATGAAGAGAGTTGTTTGGGAGCGAGCCAGATTGTGCAGAAAACAAAAATAAAAGAAGAGAATTAAGATGCGTGTCAGGCGGAGTCAGAGTGGCTAAAATGAGCAAATCAGAGAACTCGAGATGCTGGCGAGGATGTGGAGAAACGGGCACCCTCCTACACTCTTGGTGGGAATGTAAACTGGTGCAGCCCCTCTGGAAAACAGTGTGGAGGTTCCTCAGGAAACTAACAACAGAACTCCCCTATGACCCAGCAATAGCACTGCTAGGAATTTACCCAAGGGATACAGAAATGCTGAGGCATAGGAGCACATGTACCCCAATGTTCATAGCAGCACTCTCCACAATAGCTAAAACATGGAACGAGCCTACGTGTCCATCAAGAGATGAATGGATCAAGAAGATGTGGTTTATCTATACCATGGAATACTACATGGCAACGAGAAAGAATGAAATCTGGCCATGTGTAGCAACATGGATGGACTTTGAGGGTGTTATGCTGAGCGAAATAAGTCAGGCAGAGAAGGACAAATATCATATGTTTGCACGTATAGGAGGATTAGGAGGACCTTGACGGAGAAACAAGGGGGAGAAGAAGGGCGGAAATGGTGGGGGAGAGGGAGAGAGGCAAACCATGAGAGACTCTTGAATGCTGACAAAAACTGAGGACTGATGGATGTGGGGGGGAGGGGGGGAGGGGCATGGAGGAGGGCACTTGTGGGGATGAGCACTGAGTGTTACGTGGAAACTAATTTGACAATAAACTATTTATAAAAAAAAAAAGAAAAAGAAAACATTTTAAAATACTGAAAAAAAAAAAGATGCGTGTCAGGCAGGATCAAGGAAAAGTGATTCTTTAATGTACAAAAAATATTGTCATTAATGTGAGGGGGAAAACCAGGATGTTATGAAAGTGCAAAAGTGTGGAGAAACAGCAAAAAAGGATGACAGCATGGATGGATGGAAAATTCATGAATGACAGTCGTTCTTGAAAGAAAAGGCCAGAACACAAAAAATCAACAATCAAAGCCTGGGGAGATGCAGTGATGAAGAAGTTCCACATGATGCCTGCAAGGAGCAGAGCCCACAGTCTAAAGTGGGAGAATCCCAACAGGTAAAGCCCCCAATGAGGACAGTCTACACTGGTAAGCCTGCGTTCTGTATGGCACAGTCCTGTGCTCAACTAAGTCAGAATTTTTCCCAACAGAATCCCAAGGGACACTGTTTATAACATGTCACTGGCTCTTCTGGGTAGAAACAGTTCTCTGGTCAAGGACGTTTTGGGCAAGACTTGTCAATTTAATGGTAACAGGTTCTTTACTACAGAACTTCCCTGGGAAGATGCGTTATGAATTTTGAAGTGTGATAAATTATGCTGCCTTCTCAAATTCAGAAGAGGTAGAGGTCACTTTTTCCCAGTCCTTTTGGCCACGAAGTCAGCCCCCCTCTCCATCTTTTTCATCTCTTGCAACAGCTCCTGACATCTCTCAGACACAGTTGAGAAATGCCAAGGTCATGGTATGTCAGGCTCTTGTGGATGTGCCCTTAGTGCGGCTTGATATACAAATTACACATTCACACCGGCGGTCAGTGTCTTTTGCAAAATCGTGGTTGGGGAGGCTGTGGTCAGCCTCGTAGGAAAACACTCAGATCCACAGACGGGTCAACAATCCATCCTGTCCCGGACCTTAAGTGCCTCGGTTTACTTTTCTGGCCACTCTAGTGCCAGTGACCACAGGGCGTGAGAACGCCTGAGACCCCTGCTTCCATCCAGCTGTGGCCTCACTGGGACAGGGCTGATCTGTCCCTATGGTACTAGAGCATCCTTTCAATCTAGAAATTCCCCCTGCCGAGCCCCATCCACAGAGCTGGGTTTCTGGAATGCTGAAATGGGGCACGGGATCCCTACTTTCTCCACCTCTAATCTAGCTTCCTCATTTTTGCACACGGCCCGGGCGTGCCTCTGGCCAGCAGGCTGCGAGCAATGCTGGTCTCCCACCAAGACCCCCTTGTAGATTTCTGCCCCTTCCTCTTGCTCCCAGGAGCCCCTGCGGCATCAATATAACTGTTAGGACAGTTCTGAGGGCACATTTGGTGAGGGAGAAACAGAAGTCGCTCGAAGTGGAATTACCAGGTTTCGGCTTCTCTGCTGAAATAATATGCTACACCCAGAATTCCGGGGCAGGAAGGAGAAGTGATTCTGGAACCGGGCTGTCTGGGCTGCAACTTACTAGCTGTGTGGTTTCCGGCTATTTATTGAACCAGCCTGTGTCTCAGTTTCTTAATCTGCAAAATGGGGCTGACGGTGGATCACAGAGGAACCAAGTGGAAGACGATGAAATTGGTTAAGAGGGTCTCACATTAGGATGACGATGGGGAGACAGAACTGGAAAGTTATTTGGTAGGAGGCTGAATGGCACAATGTGGTAACCAGCTGATAGGGGGACAGGGCCCAGGAAGAGGGGAGGGGTAAGATGGGAGGGAAACTTTTCCAAGGTAGCTCCTAAAATTGTTTCCCGGGGTAGTTGAGTAAACACGGATGCTAGTAAGCAAGATGGTTCATAAGAGATTTGTACTTACTGTGCATGTGGCAGGGAAGGGTGCATTCCAGAAGAGTTCTGCCACCTTGTTCCTTCCTGTGGTGACTGTGCCTGTTGCTTGACACCTGTGACCTCTCTGAATCCTCACTATAGTCCCAGGAGGCAAATGTTCTGCTGTTACCTCCATCATGTGACAAAGTAGTCACCAGGGCTCGGAGAGGTAAAGCAACTTGCCCAAGATCACAAAGCACCTCGGCTGGGATTTATACCCAAGAGGAGACGACTCCTTGGGTATCTCAGCCTCTCAGATACACAACGCCAGAGAGGCACTGCAGTCTTCCTGAATCAAAGTAGTTCAGAACCTTCTGCATCATTTGTATTTGAAGCCTTCTTTGTGTCCTCTATCATTCGCTCTAGCTGATATAAAATGTTTTACCATATTATGCATTTGTCACACACCTGTGTGTGTGTGTGTGTGTGTGTGCGTGCTTTTGGTTTGCACAGTGTGGTTTCTGCATCTAATTACACCCCTGAAAGCTACGATATGCATAGATAGGTGTGTATATACAGATTAGGAGCGTATAGCAATACCATTTGGACATAAACGCACATGAGCTTTAGAGGAAGAACAGTGCATTTTTAACTCTGGGGCACTATTTGCTTAGCTGATAGCCAAGTGAAATTGAGAGGTTTTAGAAATCTGTGAATAATGTTCAATAGTAATGTTACAGGTTACCTGGGAAAAAAGGGGTTTTACAGTATAAAATGATACTGCCAAAATCCGGCAAAAGCCTTAAAGATCCAAACCACTCTAAATATTGATTTGACTCCATTGTGCAATTTAGAACATTCCTGTCTCCCCGGAGAAGAGCCATTCCTGAAGAAAGCTGTGAAAGGGGAACGCGAAAGGGAGAGAGAGGAAAAAGTAATATCACAGATCTACACCGAACGGAGTGCGCCTTCATCTTTTGGGAAATTTATTTCCACCCCCAAAAACGAGGGCCTCAAATAATGGCTCTCCCAGTGAAACCATCCCAGCTGGATCAGGCTAAAAAGCTTTTAGGAGGGAAGCAGTAAGTAAATTCAACTGTTCAGATGCATTTGGATGTAATCCTAAAGCGGCAGCCCGGGTAATCGCCAAGCCATCAACAGCTAAAAGGATTGAGGCCATTAGATGCACACAACAGAGAAATAATGGATGTTAAAGAGGTCAGGAAACAGAAGCGACTGCATTCACCCACCACATGGCTGTAAAGCTGATGATGGCATGACGGAGATTCCATCTTCTAACCACTGAACTCTGATCACACACACACGCGCGCACGCACAGATAAATGCCAGTATCAGTGTTATTATGTAGGTGGTTAAACAGCCACTTTCTTCTTCAATGTTTTGAAATACAAGAGGACTTTGGTCTCTTACTAATTTCAGAGTTGAGGAGGAAGGATGGCTTCCTTTTCTGCCAACGTTCAGGCTGGGAAGAGTCGGTGTTGGGGCATCAAAGGTTCTAGAACCTTGGAGGCCGGATGCTGGAACAGACGGCAAGCAGGGACACACAACACATCTCTCCGTGATCTTACAGAATTTCTGGGGACGAGCCAGTCCTGCTTCTCCAGACGAGCTTCTGCTCCTTGCCAGGAACATTCTGCTTCTGAAGACCAGTGATTCTGGCCGTACGGACCCACAACTTCCACCTACATCAGAATACTCTGTGTTGCTTGTTGAAAGGCACACTCCCAGGCCCAGGCCCCACACCATGGACAGAATCGCTTAAGGTTGAGCAAAGATTCTTATGCCAGTGTCCTTGAGAATTACAGTGATAGTCAATACGATCGGATGCCCTGAGTTTGACTGGGACAGTCTTAAATTCCCAGTTCTTTAAAGTATGATGATATAGACCGGAGGTCAACAAATTACAGCCCACGGGCCAAATGTGGCCAATACTCATTTCTGGAACACAGCCACGTTCATTCATCTTTGTCTTTGTCTGCTTTGACCCCACAATGGCAAAGTTGAGTGGCTGCCACAGAGACTGAATGGCCTGTGAAGTCTAAAATATTTACTATCTGGCCCTTTACAGAAAAAAAAAAAAAAATAGCTATCTCATTTCCAAAGTAGACCAATGGCTTTCAACCATTTCTATACATCAGAATCATCTAGATATATATATTTTTAATACTATATATACTAGATATATATATTTTTTAATACTACTTCTCAGACCAGTTCTCTGGGATTCTGAATCAATCCATCTCAGGTAGAGATGGGGTATAGGTAATGTCTAAAAGGCTGTTCATGTGGGGTGCCTGGGTGGCTCAGCCGGTTAAGCATCCAACTCTTGCTTTTGGCTCAGGTCATGGTCTCATGGTTCACAAGATCGAGCTCCATGCTGGGCTCTGCACTGGCAGTGCGGAGCCTGGTTGGATTCTCGCTCTCCCTCTCTCTCTCTCTCTGACCCTCCCTTGCTATTGCATGCTCTCTCTTTCAAAATAAATAAAATAAAAATTTTTAAAAAGAGGCTGTCCATGTGACTCTACAGCCAAGATGGCGACCACTTTTGTAAAGGAGATCGCATGTGGTTTGGCTCCAGGCTGAAAAGAACTTGCTTCATCGTTCTCATCTCCCCACAGCTGAGCATCCTGGGACGGACCACGTAATGCATGTGAAACTCAGCTGCCTTCTCCACAAAGCCCACGAGATGACTGCTGGGAAACCAAAGATGGATCTTCAGAGCTGCCTTAGAGGACATCTTTCAGTCCCCTGTATTGTGTGAACATTTGATAGTGTGAATGCATTCGTGTACTTCTTACGCACATTTTTAGGAGAAAAAAAAGGGCAGTAATTTCATACGTTGAGCAGTATTAAAGAAAGAAGTGTGGGTAAAGTATGATGGCGGTGCCAGGAGTAATTCTGCTGGGGTGGGATGGAGAGGAGATAAAGTAACCCTGAACTAGCCCTTAGGATGCGCCACTAGAGAAGAGGAGGCTGGCATCCTGGAAAGAGAGGGGACCAGGAGCAGAGACCCGGAAACATGGGCATGATGCTCCTGTTTGTTCATTTACTCCACAAATGTGTGTGGAGCACCTCCTCCTGGAATGTTCCAGGTGCTCGCGCTACAGCAGGGAACAGACAAAGGTACCTGCCCTTGAGGTGCTTCTATGCTAATCTGTCTGGACAGCACTGTGCAAACGCGGAGTGTGACGATGGGCACCAGCAGGAGAATAATCCAGGAAAGGGGTTAGAACGTACCGTGGGAATAGTACCCTCTCCTGTAGTTAGCACCACCAGAGAGGCCATGCTCGGAGCCATCAGGAACGGAGAGCGGAAAGAGCTGAACCAGCCACGGGTACAGCCGGGAAGAACATTCCAGGCTCAAGGGCAGCAGGTGCCGAGAACCCGCGGCAGGGCTGTGAGGGCTTGACGCGGCCCAGCGACAGCCAGGGAAACGGCGGGAGCGTATCAGCCGCAGGACCGTGGGTCGGGAGTGGCGGGGGCTGGGGCACATCAGTCGTATCAACCTTTATGAAATACGAAAAGGACTTTGGCTTTTCCTCTGAGAGAGATGGAGGTCGCTGGAGGCTTTCGAACGGAGAAGTGGTGTCATCTGTTATGTTTTAAAAGATCCCTCTGGCTGCTCTGTGAAGAAGACTTCAGGGGGCCAGAGCGGAAGCAAGGACACCAGTTTGGAGGCTGCATTCGCAGGATATGCTGAGGATCTGGGTGACTATGTGGGGGTGGGCTCATTAGACACAGGTGTGGGAAAACAGAATCTTGGCGGTGTGGGGACATCACGGGGGCCCTGATGTCTTCAACAGAGCTTCCTGTAACACTGCAGGATCCAGGGTAAGAGCACAGAGAATCCTGAGCCACATGTCCTGGTATTTGAAAATTAGAGAGCAATTTCACAAGCTATTCTATAAAATATGCAGTACCCTCCTATCTTCGTAATGATCTGCAAGGCCAAGTTCAAATTTAGAATCCTCTGACTTCTCAGATGTCGTTGCCAAAATGTGGCAGCCTGGGGACAGCTGGCTCCTGGCTTCCTACCCTCAGCCTGTCCCCACTTCTGTTCCTACCCGCCCCCCAGCTCTGCCCCTTACTGTGAGTGGCTTTCACACATACACAAGTACATCATAACCTGCACGTTGAAAATCAGTGGACAAGAGCCTGAAGGACCCTTCTGGTTTTGTTTTACAATCTGCCTCGGGGAAGGAAAGACTTAGGCAAGAAGCCACTGAGGCAGGCTAGTCCAGGGTTTCTGTTACCAAGAGAATGGTCTAGACTGGAGGGGGCAGGCTGAGGTGGGAAAGTGCCCTGAGTCTGGGAAGACACGTGGTAGAACTGCGGGACGTATGGCCCCGAGCAAGGTTGTTTCTTGCCCGGGGTCAGAACGGGACTGCCCTTCTTAGGCAAACTGACAAAGCCTTGGTCACTCCTCTTCACCCAAGGGACATGGCCTACCTGGATCGGTAACCTTACCAAGAAGCCATAAAAGCAAAGTGGAGGAATTCCTAGGAATGCAAATCATGAATGGAAGGGCTGAAGGAAACGTCTCGGAGCTCTTGCGTACTGGCCACAAGATCCTTAAGAGACGGTCCCTTAATTCCTATTCCCTGGATTATTGGAGGTCTTCTGCTCCCAGTTCTTTCTAGAACTTCTTTGCCTAGCTATTCCTTCCAATCCATGAGCTTGCCCCAGTGCATTCTTTTTAGGCTTGCACTGTTCTCAGACATTTCCTGTGCCTGAAACTGAGAAATTTCAGAAGATGTGGGCCATGCTATGAAGACTTCTCTACGTCACGTTCAAAAAATGGGGCTCTGGAGACAGAGGAGTGGCTTTTTAAAAATGTTTTTGGAGAGATATGGAAGGTAAACTGTGAGGTTAGAAACCACACCTGGCTTTGCCTTATGATCCAGCTCTTCCAACGGTGGATTCACTAGAGGCATCCAGTGTGAAGTACAAACTGAACTTCAAGAAAAAGAGCAGAAAAATTCAAGGTAGACGGAGGAGAGAGACGCCAGGAGATGATGGGCGGAGATGGGCGGAGATGGGCAGGTAAGACTGGACACTTGCTGCTGATTCCCAGGAGTTACACATTGGGTAGTGTGTGTGTGACATCCAGCCCCAGTTCAATTCTAGAAGACATCACAGAGCGGATGGTTTTTGAGCATGGAGAAGCCGGCAGAGGTGTGTGGCAGGATCATACCATGCCCGATTCTGGTCAGCCCCAACCCAGTCCTGTTTAGCTACATGAACTGACATATCTCAGCAGGAAGATGTATATGAGGCACCTTGACTTCGCCAGCTCGTGGGATCATCATGGGGCTGCCGTGAACTTGGTATATGTGCCTGGATTCTATAGAGCTGTAGCTCTACCCTAACCCCAACCAGGCCTCCTAGTGTTTTGCTGAAATAAATATCTCATTTACCTGCATATGTCTTGGACCACCTGTTAATTCTTTGTAAAGTTCTTTCTTGAAAAACTCTCCCTGGAGAGATGGCCCTCAGGGCGGACATCTTCCACCTTTACTTGACTGGCATCTGCTTCCTCTTGTGCTCGTAACACCTTCATATTTGGCCTTGAGAAAGGACCTGTTTTGTACTCTCTGTTCCTGTGCTCCATGTGGGGCTGTGCTGACAGCTCAGAGCCTGGAGCCTGTTTCGGATTCTGTGTCTCCCTCTCTCTCTGCCCTTCCCATGCGTGTGCCCTGTCTCTCTTTCTCTCTCTCTCTCTCAAAACTAAACAAAACTTTAAACAAAATGATAGATTTAGTCTCATCATCCACCCAGATCTCTTTCACCGTCTCTATATAAGACATTGATATAATTGTGCTGTGAAAAATAGTTAACAAACTCGAGATACCATCTGTAGAAATAAGCTGTGGTGAAGATTGGGTTTAGGTAGGAACAAGTCCCAGGTGGGTGTGTTTTGAGAAGGAGGAAATCCAACAGTATAAAGGCAAGATGGTAAGAGAGATGTCTAGGTGAGCCTAGAAGGGGCAGCCGCAAGGTTGGTCTCTGGCTCTTCTCTCCTCGATGCTATGCACACCTTTGGTTTTATGCATGAAGCTCAAGTCAGTGTATCCAACCCAGACTCATCTTCAGTGGTCTGTATTTGTTTATCCCATTGTCTCTTGGCCCCTCCTCTTAGATGTTAGAAAATATTCCAAACCGAAGCCATGGTCTCCATGAATCCCTTTCAGATTTCCATCCCATCGGTAAAAGTCACGGTTACACATTCACCTTAGAAAGCACAGACTTAGGAACCATTCATGACATTTCTTTCTCCTTCAATCCCCCGTAGCCAATGCATGACCACCTGTTGATTGAATTCCTAAAAGTTGCTTTAGTCGGTCTGCCTCTCCTACCAGTATTCTAGTCCAAACTGCCACCTTCTTTCCTCAAATCTGTAACAGTCTTCCAATTGGTCTTCTTGCATGTGGTCTCTTCTTACACGGCAGCCGGGGGGTTTTCCTAAGTGCACATCTGATCACATCATCCTGCCATTGGGGCTGTTCACACAGGTACATCCGAAAATTCTTGAATGATGGATCTGGGCTCGTACGATAAAGATAAAGCCATGGAGCTGGGGGCAGAGCTGTCAGCACAGAGCCTGATGTGGGGCTCGAACTCATGAACCATGAGATCATGACTTGAGCCGAAAGATGCTTAACGGATTGAGTCACTCCGGTGCCCCAAACTCTTTTATTGGTTTTCCTGACAGAGACACCGGGCATCTGGCTTCTGAAACGCTTACTCTATGCTATTGACACATTCCATGTCCCACCTCATGGAGCATCCTCATGGATTACACATTTAGGCAGATATGGATTTGATTATGTCATATGGACAAGGGTCCAAGGCACTGAGCAGCCTGGAGGCCATGTGGGATGGGGAGCAAGGTAACCTGAGGTTACTACTGAGAGGTCTTGGCCAAAGCATATTATTGGGATGGTCTATGTGGTTCATAGGATAAGAGCAGGATCCATGACTCATACGTCTTGAGTTTTTGGTCCAGCAAAGGCTTTGTCCAAAGTGGGCTTCAATGGATGTGTGTTGGGTGACTCCACTGTGGATGACAAATCTAGGGAGCAGTGACAAGCTGAGGTGATGGATGCTGAAGATGTCATGTGTCCATCACCCTGAGGGGCTGCCTAGTGGCTGGGCATCTGCATTTTGAACCCCCAGAGTCTTGGCCCTGATATCACGATGTTCATGGGCCTGTCTGCCTGAACCCATGGAAACCAGCATCACACAAGAAGGGTTCCAGAAAGATCCTGGAGAAGAATCCATTAAGGGTGAGACCCTCTCAATCATTTATTGCAGTTCCCACTGTCTTTCCTGGGATGGCCCAGAGCTGAAATCTGCTGATAGAATCTGGGATTCTAGGCTGTGGGGGATGGGCGTGGAGAGCCTACCAGTTTTTTGCTTCTTATTGTCCACAAAATCCTCACTACACGCCAGGATTCTCAATGGCTTTTTCAGAGGGTTGGGAACGGAGACTCAAGAGGCTGTGGCTGCCTAGCCTCCAAGCAGGGGACTGTGCCTCAAGTCCAGATGTGCCCCAGTCCATGGCTGATGTTCCTTCCACTCAACTTCCCAGCCCCTCTTCAAGGTCTTAATGAGGCGGTCTCACCTCCTATTCACCTGTCAGTGAGTGTGAAGACGACACCTGAGCTATAAGCCTCTTTCTCCCAGTGTATTATGAAGATACTATACTCTCAGCCAAAATCTCAATCAGGTCAAAAGCCACGCCTCACTCTTTCCGCTCGGCTGTACTGCTGGGGAAGCAGGGCAGACCCCCTTATTGACAGGCCTTCTCAATGATCATTCTTCCCTTTTGGTTTTTTAAACCTGGGACTGGTTTGCTCTTCTCTGCCTGGTTGAGATCTAACACTTGCCTCGTCAAAATAGATGCAACAATAATCAGAACTTACCTTTGTGCGGTGTGCCCGGCCCCTTCCTGGCTGGACGGCGAATGTCTTCCTTCGGGCAAGTGAAGCTGTACCATGATTCTAAGTGAACTCGGATAGAAATGAGCGGGAGTCTCGACTCTGTCGGAGGGGGTGGGGGTTGCCGAATGATCTGCGGCCATCCCCTTCCCCTAGGGCTACTGCAACTGTCCGTGTGCCTGGATCTCTCATCTCATCCTTGTTGCATCAGGCCCCACTAACCCAATTCTGGCAGCATGCCTGGGCAGTCCTGCTCTGAACAGAGCCCCTGGCTGGGCCCACAGTGTTCCCGCCCACCTGACTGGATAATATCCATCGCCACTGACTTTGCATAAATCACATTATTTCCTTCTCTCAACAATCCTTTCCCTAACGTTTATTTTGCAGTTGCTGTGCGCTAAGCACAGTAGGAGGAACGCAGCAATGAACAAAGCAGGCAAACCCTGCTTCACGGAACCCATGCTCGTTCGTGGAGAAGTATCTCTTTAAACAGTATTGTCTGCCCCACATTTAGGCAGAAAATTAGGTCTGGAGACTTTTCATAGCTTGGGACTCACTCTGCCCCTCTACCTGGAGCTCAGGGCTTCTGGAGCTTTTTAACCAACTCTTCCAGCTGCCGCTGGGTCAAGCTCATCCTGGGGCTGACCTGGCCACCAGACCATCACGCCGCATCCAACAGGGAGACAGAGAAGCTTTTCTTGTCGGCAACCAAGCACAGCCATCCATGGCAATCACGTTTTCTATTTAATTATCACATTTTCCAAGACAGGTCCACACTCACACACTCTTATACCCTCTTTAGGCCATTCAGACCAAACACAGGGAGACTCTTGACTCTCCAGATCATTCTTCCCTGTGTGACACAGCACAGCCAGCCATATGCTTACACGTGCATGGAGACAGCATAATGGAGTTTAGGCCCAGTACCTCCATGTCCAGATGCATCAACTCCGGCAAGCATTAAATCTCTCCTAAGCCTCAGTTTCTCCATCATGATCACAAAGCAATGCCTACTTCATAGGGCTGTGGCTACCACATTGGTAGCTAGTGTAGGGAATGTTAACAATGAGAAGTAGTGGTGGTAAAGTTCTCATTGAGTCCCCAGTACGGCTCATTCACTTAACTCATTCACGTAGTCCACAGAAAGAAACACTATGTCATACTTCCTATGTGCTTGATGTGTGCCACAGTTCTGGGATGAGACAGAGGCCCAAATGGAAAGGAGCTTGCAGACTAGTCAATCAGGAGAAAGGAAACAGAGACGTGAATAATTACACGGCAGAGTAGACAATGTTCACAAAGACATGGAATCAGGAATCCACACTGGGAGAATCAAGGAAGTCTTCTTGGAAGAGGAAATATTAAGCTGGGCTGTTCGACTGAATAGTAAGCAGCTCCATGGATAGTGTTTCAACTACTGGCCAGTGAGAGCAACTGTTATTCCTTATGAACAGAGCTCTCTCTACTTTCTAGACCATAAAGCTGTCTTCCAAAGCCATCACCCAAAGTCAGAGATTTACTTTCACTTTTGACAGGCAAAGCATATTGTATTTCAGATTTTGGTTTTGAAATTAAAACAGGTATTTTTTTGGAATCCTTCAAAGGTCTATGGTGGAGATGCAGGCACTAGATGTTTACAGGCAGAAGCACCTTCAAGAATGAGGGAGGTGCTAACTTACCACTAAAGCTGGATATGTTCCAAATGCTTAGCCCACAGATGTATGCACATGACCTGGGATGACATCTACCCTCCTCTTTGCCATGTTGTAGAAGGTTCTGGTAGGTCCTTCTTTGAAGGCCTTGAGCACCAGCGCCCATTTTCCATACCTGACTTTCAAGACACATCTGATTAGTCTAGAATAATCCTGATGATCCCCTTTATTTTGCCAGTGATTCATGCCAGTGGATATGTGACCTGATTCTGGAAAACAGACTTGAGCAGAAATTCAGTGGTGGGGGTGAGGGGTGGGGAAGCTTGAGAAAGATCTCCTATCTGATAAAAAAAAAAAGGGGCCCTAGAAAGTGATGTCATATCTCATTTTCCTATCCTTGGTCTTCTAAACAGAGTTGATTCTGGATGAGATGTCTATGAATGCTGTATATACTTCATGACCATGAAGAAAAACTAGCCTATTTAGAAAACCAACATACCACAATAGCAGAGGAGGACCAAAGTACCCAGATCACCGGTGACATCACTGAGCTCCTGAACTATCCAGCCTTGAAGCCACCCTACTTTCCAAGCTTCTTATTATGTACAATAATAAATCGCCCTTATTGTGTAAGCTAATGGAATCAGAGCTCTTCATTATTCATAGCTAAAAGCATGCTTTATGATGAAGCTCTTGTCTATCGGCTTTTGAAATCAAAGAACTGGTCCTGGTGATCAGCGTAAGGAGAAATGGGGGAGGTTTATCAACAAAAGATGTTGTTTCTAAGCCTCTGTTACTTGGGAAACTTAATTGCCTGTTATTGCCCATGCTATCATGTGACACCAGTCCATGTTACGGAGGCAGCAGCCAATCTCAGCCTTAAAGTCCTGCCAAATAGTCCCCATCTTTGCTGGCTAGCAATTAAAGAGCCAAAAGCAGGGGCGCTGGGTGGCTCTGTCGGTTAAGCGTCCGACTTCAGCTTAGGTCACAATCTAACAGCTCGTGGGTTTGAGCCCTGCATTGGGCTCTGTGCTGAACCTGGAACTGCTTTGGATTCTGTCTCCTTCTCTCTCTCCTCCCCCACTCCCCCCGCTGTTCTCTCTCTCTCTCTCTCTCTCTCTCTCTCTCTTTCAAATATAAACTTAAAAAAAATGTTTAAAGAACCAATAGCACATCACCAGCTAATGAGAGACCTGAAACCATAAAAATCCTAGAAGAGAACACAGGCAGTAATTTCTCTGACATTGACTGTAACAATATTTTTCTAGGTATGTCTCCTGAGGCAAGGGAAATAAAAGCAAAAATAAGCTATTGGGACAACATCAAAATAAAAAAACCTTCTGCACAGTGAAGGAAACAATTAAAAAAAACCTAAAAGGCATCCTATGGAATGGGAGAAGATATTTTCAAATGACACATCCGATAAAGGGTTAGTATCCAAAATATATAAAGAACTTATAACAAGTCAATACCCCCCAAAACAAATAATCCAGTGAAGAAATGGGCAGAAGACATGAACAGACACTTCTTCAAAGAAGACATCCAGGTGGCCAACAGACAAATGAAAAGATGCTCAACATCACTCAGCATCAGGAAAATGCACATCAAAACCACGATGAGATGCCACCTCACACCTGTCAGAATGCTAAAATCAACAACTTAAGAAACAACAGATGTTGGAGTGGATGCAGAGAAAAAGGAGCCCTTTTGCACTGCTGGGGGGAAGGCAAACTGGTGCAGCCGCTCTGGAAATCAGTACAGAGGTTCCTCTCAAGAGCATTCTGGATATCAGATGTGGGACCCAGGGTTAAGAATGAAATAATAACAGATAGTAAGGTGCTCAGGAAATGCTGCTGTCTATAACTGGTATCAATCTTACCATCAGGTGATGTGACAGTACTTCCCCGTTGGAAAAACTTGATCTTTCTCATTAAAACACATACACACACACACACACACACACACACACACACACACACACACACACACAATCTTCTCCTATATCACAAATGATTTAGGAGTGTAATTTTAATTCTTTGCAAACCTATAAAATAACAACATGTGCCTCGTGGTCTGGATGGGATAGGATGGAATTAGGTAAAAAGAAAAATAAAACTGGAGGGACACCTGGTTGGCTCCAGTTGGCTAAGTGTCCAACTCTTCATTTCAGCTGAGGTCATGATCTCATGGTTCATGAGTTCAAGCCTCATATCGGGCTGTGTGCTGACAGCATGGAGCCCACTTGGGATTCTCTCTCTCCTCTTTCTTTGACCCTCCCCTTCTCTCTCTCAAAAATAAACATTAAAATAAAATAAAATGGGAGCCTTACCCATTATTGACTTTACAACTAACAGAATGGGAGAGGTCTGCATAGAATAAAAACAAATCATATCCTACAAGCAAGCTCTTGGCCGGCCACGCAACTCTAAACAGATCCCTTAGTTAATCTGGTTTTTGGTTTACTTATCAAAGATGGGGATGCTGCACTTGACTCACAGCCTATGTTTGATTACATTTATTTACAATTTGGCTACGGCTAGAGTTTTTGTGAAGATTAATTAAAGAGGTATTTAAAGTGTTCCCTAAACTATGAAGCACAATGTGAAACAAGACTTGTTTACAAAATAAACAAAAGCTAAAGGAAAATCAAACGACATGATACTAAGACTGCTCTTCCTTCATGTGACTGGGGTCACAGTTTTTTTTTGTTTTGTTTTGTTTTGTTTTGTTTTGTTTTGTTTTTTACAGTAGATTCCAGACCCAGCACAGAACTCACTGCGGGTCTTGAATTCATGACCCTGAGATCAAGAGTGGGATGATTAACCGACTGAGCCACCCCGGCACCCTGAGGTGTCATGGTTCGAAAGCGAAGTTGAATGTGATACCAATGAATGATCTATGACAATAACCAGGCACCTTAATAGGCACTTCCCGGACACCATGCACTCACCCCGGTGCTTTCTGTACATCCTCCCTCCAACCAAGAACAGCCTCGCAGGGAAAGCATTTTCAGATGGGGACACAAGAGACTAAGGCTGGACAACTTGCTGAGGCCACAGGACTTGTAAGAGACAGAGCCAAGGTGTGGAGTTCTAGGTGTCTGACCACATACCTCGGGTTCATTCTACTCCCCTATGACACAGAAATGACAACCAGTCAGGGTAGCTTCTTTATGAATACTGGATTTTTCAATGCAATCAAAATTGTTTTTTTAAAAAAATTCTGTTCTTTTTGTCCATTTAAATACATTTCCTCTTATGCCAGCTCTGCCAACGCATGGGGCAAGGAAAAAAAATATATATTATATGCACAATCACCATATATATGATCCCTGAACATACACAGTGTTTAGGCAGAAACAGGTGGAATTAATGGAATGTCAATGCAGCCCAATCTGCAGCCATTAACAATGAAAATCATTGACAGGGCACCTGGGTGGCTCAGTCGGTTAAGCGTCTGACTTCGGCTCAGGTCATTCGTGGGTTCGAGCCCCGCGCTGGGCTCTGTGCTGACAGCTAGCTCAGAGCCTGGAGCCTGCTTCAGATTCTGTATCTCCCTGTCCCTGATCCTCTACTGCTCATGCTGTCTCTCTCTCTCTCTCTCAGAAATAAATAAAACATTAAAAAAATGAAAATCATTGAATGTTTTTAAAACACGGGAAAATACTTGAGAAATAAAATGAGGTCAGGAAAGAGGGGGAAATGACGCCTACACTGAAATAACTACAATTACGTAAAAAGCGTATTCATGGGACAGAGAGAACTATGCCAACAGTGACTTCGAGCAGGACCGACAAAGTAAGGTCCACGGGCCAGATCTGACCCGCCATCTGTCACGTATAGCCTGCCCATTCAGCCGTGCTCGTGCATGTAGCTTTCGTGCTACAAGGGGTAGACCAGTAGCCTCCAGTAGCCTTTTAGATCTGGACCCCCAGATCTAAAAATATTTACTCTCTCGCCTTTCCAGGAAAATGTGCGCTGACCCCTGCCTTAGAGGCACGTCCTCTCCTCCAAAGCGTAGTATCTATCCCATGGGAAGGGCAGATAAGGAAGACAGCATTAGACACCCTCCATCACTGACAGTTTTGGATTTGGCCTTCTTTATTATTATTATTATTATTAATGTTTATTTTATAAACATTGATGGAGAGACAGAGCACGAGCAGGGGAGGGCCAGAGAGAGAGGGAGGCACAGAATCTGAAGCAGACTCCAGGCTCTGAGCTGTCAGCACAGATCCTGACATGGGGCTCAACTCCACGAACCGTGAGATCAGGACCTGAGCCGAAGCCGGATGCTGAACCAGCTGAGCCCCTGGATTTGCTTTCTCGATCGCAACCGAGATTCACCCAGGGGGCACATATCCACAATTGCACTGAAGAGAGAACTTCCGTGGAAGGCCCTGGGCCTCGGGGACTGCCGAGCAGTATCAAAGCAGTATCAAGACTGCTCAAGGTCTAAGTGGCAAGGCAGGTAATGTAAGTGAAGAAAGTGGGTTGTGTGCAAGACAACAGGCAGTGGTGAGGCCAGAGGCAAGTGGGGAAGAATGGCCATCCCACCCATCTGATGACGGAGGCTGCTAACTGTCCCCGGCTGGCCGCTACTCTGTGCAGCAAGAACACAGACCCACTGTGACCGGCTGCCTTAACCTTCCCGAGGAAGCTGCGAATCCAGATATTCAGGTAAAACCTCCCTGTATTTACAAGTTGGCAACTTCTGGGGCACCTGGGTGGCTCAGTCGGTTATGCGTTGACTCTTGATTTCAGTTCAGGTCGTGATCTCACGGTCAGTGAGTTTGAGCCCTGCGTCGGGCTCTGTGCTGAAAGCTTAGAGCCTGCTTTGGATTCTCTCTCTCACTTTCTCTCTCTGCCCCTCCTTCTCTCTCTCTCTTTCAAAATAAATAAATAAAGTAAAAAAAAAAAAAAGCTGTCAACTTTTAAAAAAATTGCCACGGAGAACAATAGAAATTTGCCAGACATAACTGGCCCATGCACCGACAGTATTTCTGCTGAAATTAAACTTATAAACGTATGAGTATGCAATAATTTCAAGAAGCGTGCCCAACGGATATTCAAGTCCTTCTACAAGGTCTCTCCTTTGGCTTCTGAAAGTACCAAACACTCAAGTGAACATTAGCCATCACATTTAATGAGTGCTTGCAATGTCCTAGGTGCTGTTATAAGTGCTCTATGAATATTACCACATCTGTTCCTGTAGGAGGCAAGGGCATCTTCACCATTCCCATTTTACGGATGTGGACATCTTCACCATTCCCATTTTACGGATGTGGAAACTGAGGCATGGATAGATTAATGAATTCACCAAAGATCACAAAACCAGGAAGGGTGGAGACTGGGTTCCAGGCTTTGGGTTCTTACCCAGAGCTTCTCACCCGTGAATGTGCATGCGCACCATCTGAAAATCCAGCTAAGGGCAGCTTCTGGCTCAGCAGGTCTGAGAGGGGGGCCTGAGGTTCCCCGTTCACATGCTCCCGGCTGATACTGACGCTGCTGGTCCAGGGCCACATTCTGAATAGCGGAGCAGACCCGCTACATCAGGGGTCCCTGAGGAAGCAGCCCCAGCAGCACCTGGGAGCCCCTCAGAAGTCAATTCATTGGATCCCCTCCTAGAGCTGAAGTCTGGGAGTGGTGCCTGGCAATCTGTGATTCTCAAGCCCTTCAGATAATTCTGATACATGCTCAAGGTGTCAGAAATGCAAAGCCTCCTTCTGAGGCCTCCCAGTTGCATTTTCTGACCAGCACTAGGTTGGCCGTGGGAACAGTATAAATGTTCCCTCCACCTTGGGACCTTGGCCGTTGCTGGAGTAGGAGGGACACAGTAGAGGGTGCCGATGTCTCTTAGTACATATAATAATCCCCAGGGCCCCATAAGAGCAGCACTTCCTAAAACAGAAGCAAGGGCTGTGCGGCCTTAGACCCTCTCGTTTTTGCATTCACCCTCCACTCCGGCCAAGATCAAGTGCATAAAGGGATCCTAGTTGAACTCAAGCCATCGCCTTGATTCCACTAAAAATAGTCAAACACTCAAAGGTGACCTCTGGGCTTGACGCCCCTTCTAGAAAGCCCTCCACATCCCAGGCTTCCGGCATCTATAGCCTTTGGAAGGCAATACTGGAGGGAGGAGGGCGTGCCGGGAGGCAGGGTGCTGGGGCGGAGGGGGCGGGGGGCACAGAGACCGCACAGCTGTTATCTGGAATGCCAGAAGTGTGTGGACAGTTCTCAAGTTGGGCACTAAATCACTGGCTGGAGAGACAGTGAAGCGGGTGTCGCCCGGCTGGGGGTGGCTGGGGTACAGCTGGTAAGCTCCGGCTGCAGCGAATTGTGATGGGCGTCAGAAAGAGGATCATAAATCTTGATTACTCTCTGTCTCAGCTGATTTGCACTGAATGCCTTGGACGGGCATAGAGTCCTCATCTCACTGAAAACTGCCAAAAAAAAAAAGCCCACCAAACCTGGATTAAATGTACAAACTGATATAAATAGCCCTCGATCCAAGTTAATGCTCAATCTGTCACCATGGAGGGAAAGAGGTTACATTCTGGAGATCTGAGATCTGTCTGGATCATGCTGGGTCCCCGGGAGCCGGAGGCCCCCCCACCCCCCGCCCTGGCTTTGTTTTCACTGCGTCCCAGGGACCATCTATCACTGTGTTGGCAGAAGTGCTAGCTGCTCCTGTAATGAAGGCAATTAGTGCAGCCAGCCCTCCTGATTCCGGGTGCCCTCCCGTTAAAATCAGGCACCCTACAGAAACATGGAAATGCAGAGTCGTTATCATAAAGCAATAATAAGGTAAACCATTCAATTATGGGTGAAAAAAAGGCACTTGGGTTAATAAGAATATCGTATGCTTAAAAGCATTAAGATGCCAGCATATTACCTTTATATATATATATATTTTTATTTATTTCTAGGAGAGAGAGAGAGACAGCATGAGCAGGGGAGGGTCAGAGAGAGACGGAGACACAGACTCTGAAATAGGCTCCAGGCTGAGCTGGCAGTCAGCACAGAGCCCGACGCGGGACTCAAACCCACGAACCGCGAGATCATGACCTAAGCGAAAGTTGGACGCTTAACCGACTGAGCCACCCAGGCGCCCCACCTTTTTTTTTTTTTTTTTTTGCGTATGTAACGAATGAATTTGGAGATCAGAATGATTAGGGTACAAAAACACGAAATGATGGTGCCTTTGCTCGTAAATCAATGCTGCGACTCAGAGCCTAGGGAACCTGTGACCACAGGACCCCTGCACCTTCCTGCTTGGACATTCTTACTGCTATCGAGAAGTAAGGATTGAGGACAAGACTGAGAGGTGAGCAGATGAGAAAGAAAAGTTGAGTTCCTGGCAGCTGTGACCCAGAGGATTGGGACATGATGTTTTCAACTTGTTGTGAAAAGGCTGGAAAAAGTCTTGGCATCCAGTCGAGGAAATCCAAGGTTACGCTGGGCAACAGGGGTTGCAAAGTCACATGACTGCAAGCACCAGGTAGGCGACCCAGCCAGGTGGATGGTAATGTAGATGGGTTAGCATGTTGAAAGTCAACTACAAGGGCATCTGGATGGCTCGGTCGGTTTAGCGTCTGACTCTTGGTTTCAGCTCAGGTCATGATCTCATGGTTCATGAGTCTGCGCCCCGTGTGGGTCTTTGCATTACTTTTGCAGAGTCTGCTTGGGATTCTTTCTCTCTCCATCCCTGTCCTGCTTTCTCTCTCTCTCTCTCTCTCTCTCAAAATAAATAAATAAACTGGAAAAAAAAACAAAACCCAATGACCTGCTAACTCAGCTCGTGTCAGATTTTTTTTAGGAATCACAGGTCCAATGTCACCAGATCTTCTGATCTTCAAGGGAAGGTGGAAAAGTTGGCATTTGTCTACAATTTCCCAATTCTCAAAAATATTATGTGAACCAAACACAGTTTGTGAGAACCAGATACGTCTCTTGGGTATCTACGTCATGGTCCTCGATGTAGAGTCAAATATCTGAAAGCAGATCAGGGTATTGTGTCCTAAACCGGCTTGGTCAAAAGGCAGCTGGATCACCAAAGAACCATCACAGAGCTTCTTTGTGTGGAGAACTGAGCCTTCTAGGCTGCAAACACTTTGAGGACAACTATGAGATCTCTGTGGCTCATCACAACATCCCCAGAGTGCAGCCACAGGCCTGGCCCCTCGCAGGTGCACAACTAACGTTTGCTAAAAGGCTGAATAAACAAAAAGAATGAGCGAAAGTCCTGCTCTGAACTCTGAACTCTACATCCAGCTCCTTCTCTCCTTCCTTTTTAATTGAAGTATAGTTGATACATGTTATATTAGTTTCAGGTGTGCAATGTAGTGATTTGACAAGTCCACACATCACTCTCTACTCAGCACCTAAGTGTGGTCACCATCTGTCGCCACACATTCTTATGGTATCATTGACTATATTCCCCACGCCATGCTTTTCATCCCCGTGACTTACTGATCTTATAACTGGAAGTTTGTACCTCTCTGCCTCCCAGTTTCTCTTGGTCAGTCCCGACCAGCCCTATTTCCCCTAACTCTTCATGCCGTGAATCAAGATATACATCCTGGTCCCTGGCTCTGTTGCTTGCTCAACTTTGGCATTATTTTATCCACTTTCTCTCATTTAGCCAGCGAAGTCCTAACATGGTCCATTGGTTCTGGGCTAGGTCCCACGCTGGGCATTGTGCACACAGGGATAATCCAGCACAAGCCCTGCTCTCAAGCAGCAGGCCAACTAGAGACAGTGAGAAACGAGGAGGCATAACAATGCAAGAATATACACGATGCATTCTACTGGAGTTGTGTGTGAGGCACCATGTTGGCTTCTCTCTTTGATCCAGCTGACTCACCTATCCTACCTTAGAGAACAGATTCTAGAACCTGATGCTGCTACCTGACTCGTGAAAACCCATCCCAGAAGTTCCTCTCTGCTCTGTTCTGAGAGTCCTTCTCAGTATAATCTTGGCTGTCCCAAACTGCCCCCTGGTACACCTGTGGGGGATTCCTTTCCTTCCACATTGCTTCCCTCATCTCTTCATGGCTGAACTCCCTAAATCTGTACCTTAGCCTTGTTCATCAAGGGATGGGGAATTCAGTCCCCTGAGGTCTCTTTTCCACCTGGAGGTTCTATAGTTTTGACTCTAAGGAAGCCTCGCCAAGGTGCTAATGACCAAGAGTAGAAAAGTAACTTCCTGATACTGGAGGGTCTTCACTCACCAGTAACTCCTCAACAGAAAGCATAGCCTTGGTACAACATCGCCGTGAAAGCTTTTCCATTTTTGCCAGATCTACATACCTATCATCATGCAAACCGTTTTTGGAATTTCTATTTTTTTTTAATTTCTGACAGCCAATCGGCCATTTCCCCCCCTACCTCATTGTTTTCATGCAATACACACCGGTGTGCCACCAAGAGCAACCAACACACGCTACTCATGTCCTGCTTTCCAGCTCTTTGCCGGACCAAACAGTCCATCAGGCACATGGTCTGCTTCCCAAGTGACCGCAAGGGACAGTCTGAACAAAGTCTGCCATTGCCCAGGAAGGATAACACTGGGGTAGCGGAAGCTTCGAATAGCCGTTTCCTTGCCCCTCAGCCCTCACTTGCTAAGCCAATGCCACATATTTTGGGGTTTTGTTATGAAGTTATCCAGCTTCCGGTACAAATTTCTGCATTGCCAAGGAGGCGAGGTTACACTGTGAAAGCAAGTTTGTCATAAGTGTCAGTCAGTCCCTTCTTGCAAATAATGCTTCTTTCTTGCTCATGCAGCAAGTCCAGTGGGGAGTGCCAGAAGGATCACTCTCCACCATCCTTGAGAGGCTGCACTGGAACGTGATGGGTTACCTCAAACACAGCTTCTTGCTTGCTTGTGGTGAGTAGCAGAAAACTGGGAGCTCACACAGCCTTTTTCTGGCCTTAGCTTCCCTCCTGGCCAAGGCCAATGACAAGACCCTACCTAACTGCAAGGAACATGGGATATACCGTGCTCTTGGATGCCCAGGAGGGAGGAAAGAACCAGATATGAGTGAGCACTAGAAGTTTCTAACACATTAACTTAATATTCTCTATACATGGAATGACTTTTACATCAAAGGTTTTCATTTAAATTGGAACTTATGTTCCTTGAGAGAAATTCTAAGGAAACGTGATATAAATGGTATCATTTGCCAAAAATAGATGCTAAGCACAAACAGATCAGAAACAGAAAGAAAGCACACTTGCAAATTTCATGGAGATGTTGTGCAAGACGGGTCCCAATGCAAAGCACAGTGTCTCTTTGTGAAAACCAGGGAGGGAAGCGAATGACAGAGAGGAGGGCTACCACCAGAGATGTTCTTCCTGGCATAACTGGACAAAACAGAAGTGCATACCTTCCGGATTACAGGATTCAATGCTACTTTTATAAATTTTAATTTCAGGGGCGCTTGGGTGGCTCAGTTGGTTAAGTGTTCAATTTTGGCTCAGGTCATAACCTCAGAGCTCATGGGTTCGAGCTCTGTGCTGACAGCTCAGAGCCTGGAGCCTGTCTCCCTCTCTCTCTACCTCTGCCCTGCTCATGCTCTGTCTGTCTCTCTTTCTAATAAACATTAAAACAATTTTTTAAATAAGTAAAATTTTAATTTCTGTGTAATTAACATACAGTGTTATATCAGTGTCGGGTTACAGTACAGCGATTCAACAATTCTATAGATGATTCAGCGCTCATCACGATAAGTGTGCTCTTAATCCCCATCACCTACTTCACCCCTCCCACTACCTCCCCTCTGTTCACCATTATACGTTCTCTATAGTTAAGAGTCTGTTTCTTGGTTTGTTTCTCTCCCTCTCTATTTTTTTTTCCTTTGCTCATTTGTTTTGTTTCTTAAACTTCACATATGAGTGAAACCCTTTGGTATTTGTCTTTCTCTGACTGACTTATTTCATTGAGCATTTTACCCTCTGGGTCCATCCACGTCATTGCAAATGACAAGATTTCACTCCTTTTCATGGCTGAGTAATATTCCATTCTTTGTGTGTATGTGTGCGTGTGTACCTCACATCTTCTTTATATGATTCAATGCTATCTAATGCTCTGCCCACATAGCTTCTAAAATGATCTGTACAGGGGCGCCTAGGTGGCTTAGTTGGTTAGGCGTCCGACTTTCGCTTAGGTCATAATCTTGCGGTTCGTGGGTTCGAGCCCCGCGTCGGGCTCTGTGCTGACTGCCAGCTCAGAGCCTGGAGCCTGCTTCAGATTCTGTGTCTCCCTCTCTNCCACCCAGGTGCCCCAATAATTTTTGTCTGTTTTATTTATTATTTCTAAATTATTTCTACAGTGCCTAGCACAGAATAAACAGAAAATAGGAATGGTCACAAGCCATGTTAGCTTGTAATGTCCCACTATTTTAAAAGGATAACGTGTTCATATGCCACTTGTCAAGAAATATTAACCTTAGGGGGCGCCTGGGTGGCTTAGTCGGTTAAGTGTCCAACTTTCGCTTAGGTCATGATCTCGCGGTTCGTGGGTTTGAGCCCCGCGTCGGGCTCTGTGCTGACTGCCAGCTCAGAGCCTGGAGCCTGCTTCAGATTCTGTGTCTCCCTCTCTCTCTGACCCTCTCCTGCTCGCGCTGTCTCTCTCTCTCCTAGAAATAAATTTAAAAAAAACATTAAAAAAAATAAAAAATAAAAAAAATAAATAAAATGATCTGTACAGGAACGCCTGGGTGGCTCAGTTGGTTAAACATCCGACTTTGGCTCAGGTCATGATCTCATAGCTTGTGGGTTCAAGCCCTGCGTTGGGCTCTGTGCTGGCAGCTCAGAACCTGGAGCCTACTTCAGATTCCATGTCTCCCTCTCTCTCTCGCAAAAACAAAACAAACAAACAAAATTTTTTTTAATTTAAAAAATAAAATAAAATGATCTGCATGCAACAGTGGTACTCACGCCTGTGTGTTACTCTGCCCTCCGTCAGGTCTGGACAGACAGAATTGGTATTTGGGGCTTGACCTGACAACCACATCTGTAGGGAGATTCATAAATACTCTGTGCACGAGAATAGTTTCATTAGAGTCCCTGTGTTTGCAGGGACAAGACAGCACGTGAGACGTACAATCCGTCTGTTCCCTGTTCATTCCAGGCAATCCTTGCGTATCTGCGCTAATTTCCATCCCAGGGCTTCTCAGGCTCATCACTGCCCCCCCCCCTGCTCACACTCTGTCTCTCTCTCAAAAATAAACCTACATAAAAAAATGAGAAAGAAAAAGCTGGAGAGACAGTTTGTGGAGTAAGGAACTTGGCCTCCAGAGAAGGGTATGACTTTTGTCCTCGACTCTGGGAGGTAACCTCCAGGCCCCTGGAATTTTCCAAGTGAGAGGAACACCCTTGTTGCTCATGGGAGCCTGCCCTTGACAGTTCACCATAGCGATGTGACTCCTGGAGGGCCCACAGACTCAGGGCGGGGGTGGCCATGCCGCCGCCAAGGCCAACCATGTGATTACAGGCTTTGAGGCACATACCAGCCTTGCCCTGCAGGAAAGGGAGTGGGGCCGGATGCGGAGTTCAACCATGTGTCCGATAATCCACTCAGTCCTGCCCAAGTAATGAAACCCCATAAAAATTCTGGACACCAAAGCCGGGGTGAGCTTCCCAGACTGGTGATCCTGCAGCACACTGCCACGCTTAGATGCTGGAAGGTCTCTGAGGAGGGCAGAGCTTAGCATCTGGAATGCCTACCCTCCCACACCTGCCTGATTCTGCCTACGCATCGATCTCGCCCTTTGGCTGCTTCTGATCCTTTCGCTGTAACACATAATGGTAAGCACAATGCTTTCCTCGGTTCCACGAGTCGTTCTAGTGAATGATCACCCCTCGTCGTCATGGGAAGCTTTAAATTTGTAGCCAGCTGATCTGAAGTGAGAGCAGCCCTGAGGGCCCCCAGGCCTGTGGCTTGGAGTCAGAAATCTTGGGCAGATCTGCAATCTAGAAGACCACATCCTTAACCTCCAGCTTGGCTAATCCCAAGCACAGATGTAACTGCGTCATTGTTTTCAACCATCAATTTCATTAATTTTGTCCATACAATCTTTTTTTTTCAACAATTCACCATCAGTTCTTATGGAAAAGGGCTGTGTGTGTAACAGTGTCCCTGTTCACCATAATAGCCAGGAGTTTCCACCATGTTAAGTCACAAAGGTGTGGTGGAGATAGCTCACACCTCTATATCATGAGTGTCAATTCTAATTCTATTCCTTTAAAAAAATTTTAATGTTTATTTATTTTTGAGAGAGAGGGGCTGAAAGAGGGGCAGAGAGAGAGGGAGACACAGAATCCGAAGCAGGCTCCAGGCTCTGAGCTGTCAGCACAGAGGCTGATGCAAAGCTTGAACCCACAAACTGTGAGATCATGACCTGAGCCGAAGTTGAATGCTTAACTGACTAAGCCACCCAGGTGCTCCTTTAATTCTATTTCCTTTGCTTATATATGATGGTCAAGCAGCTCCACCCTTTGAGACTTATCCTCATTCATAAACTAGAGAGAGAAAAACCATCATTTGTTAAGTATTCGTATGGACCGCAGTGTACAGGCTCTGATCTTACCCTCTACGGCTTACCCTTACGGCTCTAATTCAGGATCCCCTTTCCTGACCTCTCAAAGCACACTTGGACTTTGACCGTGAATTTCTTATGTAAAAAATGTATTTAGTCCGCAAGCTTTTATCAAACACCTGCTACATTCCCAGCCCTTGAACAGGTGCCGAGAATACACGTAGCCTGGCTTCTATATACACTGGAGTGCAGGGGGAGATACAGATGTACAATGAGAATGTGCTATTTCCAGCCCTGAAATGCCACCTAACTGCTTCATGTGTCTTCGGTTTGTCTCCCCAAAGGAATATGTCAGCCACGGTTGTGATGCATAAGACTTATTGCTGGTGTGACCAGATGTTTTCATAAACAATGGAAAAAATATTAGTGGCTTCTGAGAAACAAAAAACCCCACAGTAGAGGAGTTACAAATTTCAGGCCATCTTCTATCTACCCTCAGAAGAGATTCCGCTGGCCAGATTTTCTCAGCTGCCCGAATCTTGAGTTTTCTCCCCATGAACCTTCCTCTTTATTAGAAGATGTGGCTCATCGGAGCAGGAAGACACCTTCCCTCTCTTTGTGGTCTTGTGGTGTGACATTCCTTCTCTCCCAGGCCCTCAAGCTCATATTCTTTGACAAAAAGCCTGCTAAGTCTTTCCCCCCATATGCTGTGTGAGAAGGAAGACATGAATCTCTCGTTTCAAGGTAAAATGGGATTGTCTGCCAACCACACCCTGATGGCGGCTGAAACGCAGGGCCCTGTTGCCTCGGGTGATTAATTCTTGAGATTGGTTTGAAATTTGTACGTATCTCCTTTGCAATCATTAAAGAGGCATTAATTGATTATTCAGGTGTCAAATCTATTCTGCTTCCCAACTTTATAGCCCTCTCAATCTCTTCCAGAAACCCCCAAGGCTGTTTGGTCCTGGTCTGGCTTCCATTCATCTTGGCTGGAGTCAGAGGCGGGCAGGAAAGCCTAGAATTGGTGGATTTCACATCTTCTTTTCTGTAACACCGATCCCAACCTCCTGGATCCCCAATAATATGTTTAATAGATTAGTAAAACTTGGATCTCGCTTCCCTTTCTATTATGATCCCCCACTTTCTCCACGCCAACCCCAATTTCCTACATGCACACATGTGTGCGCACACACACCCTTGTTGTCTGGTTGTCACGGATGGACAGCCGACCTGACGTCATGATTTATTCTACCTGCTCATATATGTTAAGCAGTTAAATTCACATGCTTTTCAAGGACTCCCAGGGCTGTCCAGTCTGCCATGGCCCCTACCAATCTTGATCCTCCGGTCCTGGACTTAGCTGCCTGGCCCTTGCAGGCATCTGGGCTCAAAGCCCCTCTCCCTGCTCACGCTGAACTACTTCCACTTTCCTAACCATGCCAAGCTATGTGTCTTTGCTTTACACCACCGCCCAGGCTACACTCCACACTTGGCCCCTGCTTCCCTCCGGAGCTAGTCCCGGGAAGGTAGTGCAAGTGGGGTGCTGTCCTAGGCACTCTCACGGGAAAGTGAACATGATCACCTCCATCTTAAAGAGGGACGCCAGGCTTACAGACATTAAGACAATTGTTCCACATCATGTGGCTAATAGATAGCAAACCACAGTTTAGAGATCAGGCCATTGGCTCTAAGACATTCTTCTTCCTCCAACAAAGCATCTCAGGAATCCTGCCTCATTCCTCGATGCTCAGTTCAGACCATCTGTCCCCTGCGAAGCCTTCTTTGACCTCCCACTGGCAGATTCAGTTATTCCCTCGGCCATACACATGACATCTCTCAGTGACGCTATCAGACTGTTTCGTGTATTTGACTCCATGTAACTATCCCACGAGACGAGTATCTCTCAGACTTGAAAATGAGAGACATCCGAAAACACATCCATCAATCCCCAGGCTTTCTAGAACCTTAAGCTAAAAACCCTACCCTGACAAGCAAAAACCTATTTAAAAATAATACCTTTCACACTGTAAAGCCGTTTGGTTATAAAAATATTGAAAACCCCCATGGGTACTCGTCGGCAGACCTCCTGAAGGTAAGGGCCATGTCTTGCTCATCTTTGGATCCTGACTGCTCAGCCTCCGGCCTGGCCCCAAATGCAGGTTCTGAGAGTGTTAGAGGAAGGAATGGAGGGAGGAAGGAAGGGAGGAAAGAGAAGAGAGGAAGGAAGAAGGAAGGAAGGAAGGAAGGAAGGAAGGAAGGAAGGAAGGAAGGAAGGGGGAGGAAAGGAGGGAAGAGAACAGAGGGACAGAGGGGGAATGATAACGTGTTCTAAGAACAACCGAGAGGTGGCCCGTGTCGTCAGGATAAATCAGGCTAAAACAAAAGGCTGACTTTACAGAGCTGACTCCCAGGCCAGCGGCTGTGGGTCACACAGGTCTGACGGCGGACTCAGAGAGCTCGTTTCTGGCTGTCTGCAGCCCTGCTACAGCACAGGAGGACCGGACTTCCCAGCCCCTTGAGGTTAGACACACTCATGTGACTTGCTTTTGCCAATGCAGGGTGAGAAGAAGTGAAGTATGTCCCTTCTGGGAGGAAGCTGGAAGAGCTGTGGAAATTTGCTATTTTCCTTCCCTGCACCACACCACCCATGCAACCTGCCAGACTGCAGAGGCTGCCTCTGACTCCATTTTGGGGCAGGGACAGTACAGGATGGAGGCTGGAGCCTACGCCGTGGGCAGGAAGTATGCCCGATGGGAATGCCCCATTGCTGTGTGAAGCCCCTGGTATCTACAAAATGTTAGCACAGCAAATTTTTTTTTTTTTACTCATTCACTTAAATATTTATTGAGCACCTAATATGCTCCAGAACTATGATGGGAACTAAGGATGAAATGTTCTGCAAAGTCACATGTGGATATTTGACCTGACAGATGTACTGGGGAAGATCAAAGTCATTAAAGAAAGTCACACAGTAAAAGAGTGACAGATGTGAGTTGAAGAGTATGAGGCTATGAAATAAACTAAGAAAATTCAGTGATCAGAGGAAACTTCTCCGGGGCGCCTGGGTGGCTCAGTCCGTTAAGTGCCCGACTTCGGTTCAGATCATGATCTCACGGTTCGTGGGTTCGACTCCTGCGTTGAGCTCTGTGCTGACAGTCAGCTCAGAGCCTGGAGCCTGTTTCAGATTCTGTGTCTCCCTCTCTCTCTGACTCTCCGCTGCTCATGCTGTCTCTCTCTCTCTCTCAGAAATAAATAAAATATTAAAATTTTTTTGAAAAAAATATAAATATAAATAAACATTAAAAGTAAAAGAAGAAATTTCTCCAAAGAATTCACAATTGATCAGAGAGCCAATGGAAGAGAAAGAAGCACCAGATACAAGGTGAAGATGGGGAAGAACAGCATGTGTAAAGGACTCAGGACAAGCCCCCTGAGGGTTTAAGGAATGAACTGCAGGCCAGAGCTCAGAACTTGCCCCTTCCTCCAGCGGGCTGGAAGCAGCTAAGCGAGATAATATGAGATTACGTAGGACCCAAATGATGACAGGTGCCAACTGAGCCCAATCGGTGGCTGCGTGGACTGGATTCCTGATTTCCCACTCGATTGTTTTTGTCGGGGGAGTATGACAGGGGCTCTGTGTCTAACTACTGTACTCCCAGTAAATTAACGTCCTTGAGGAAAAGAGAAAAAAGTGTGGTGAAACGGCTTTCCCTGATGCTGCCTCACACCCCTCACCTTCCACTCATAGTTCATGAAAACAAAAGTGTGACGTCCCTGGAGGCCCCTGTCACCTGATGGATAGAGGCTCTGGATCCCAGTGCTTGAAAGTGCAAGTTAGCAGGGAAAGAAATGGCCCCAAATGTGAGTCTGCACACCTTCTGAACACAAGCCCTGGGGCGATTCTGAAAAATGGGGCATAGCAGTGATACTATGAAGCCCCGGGGCACTTTCAGATCTGTCCCCTTTCCTCCCTAACTTCCCTAAACTGTATACAGTCACATTTCACAGATGTCTGCAGAGGCTAAGACGACACAAGGGAGCAGGGGTCACAGGGCTGGTGATGGGCAGAGCTCGGACCAGAAGCCACTTCCATCGGACCCCCAGCTGCTAAGGGATGAGCTTTTGACTGTGCGGGACTGAAGGCAGGTGTTACAAGAGCAAATGTCCAAGGGCGGAGGCGAATGGGAGGCCGCCCAGGAGAAACACAGCGGAGAGGAAACCTGGAGACCACGTGCCTTGTCGAAAAGGGTCTCATCACCTCTTATTGGCATCTGCCAGGTGGCAGGGAGGACAGATCTCCCCACATTTCCAGAGAATTCCGAAACACAGGTAACGAGGTACAATCTCCAAGCGTTTAAAATGCTAGCTTTGGGCGCCTGGGTGGCTCAGTCGGTTAAGCATCTTACTTTCAGCTCAGGTCACGATCTCGTGGCTCAGGAGTTCGAGTCCCACATTGTTAGAGCTCGAGCCCCGCCTTCAGGTGAGCCCTGCTTCTCCCTCACTCCCCCTCTCTCTGCCCCTCACTCACTTGCACACTCTCTCTCTCTCTCAAAAAAAAAAAACAACAGCCCGCTAGCATGTAATATAAATACCAATATATACACCTACCCCTCCTTCCCAGAACCAAAGCCATATTTAAGCCTCCTTTAACTCAGTGGTTCTTAACTGGGTGTGACTTTGGCCTCCAGGAGACCTTTGTCAATGTCCAGAAATACATCTGGTGGTCACAACGGTGGGCAGAGAATGCTAGACTAATCTGGCGGAGAGAGGCCAGGGATACATCTAAACATCCTACCATACATGGGACAATGTCCACCCCCAAGAACATACCCAGTGCCGACGGCCGTGGTGCCAAGGTTGAGAGCCCCCCGCTTAACCTGTGGTCCCTCCAGCTCTGACCCCTCCTCCAGGTCCGTCCCCTCAGCCAAGTCCTCCGTAGGGTCACGCTCACAGCTACACCCTATGCAAGGGAGGGCAGGACAATGTACTTGCTTTTCCTTTGGTTTCAGTTCCAGACCTGAGCTAAGTCCTGCTAATGCCTAAGGTCTTGAGTTACACTTGCAGATCCAGCTTAATGTTTAAGTGTATAAGAAACAGGAGCCATTCAGCTCCAGTCAATAATGTAAACAAAGCCGGGTTGAGATAAACCCCATTACCAGGCCTGAAGTGGCCCAGGGCACCTCTGCTGCTGCTGATTAGCATTATATGCTAAACACAAACCAATTAACACACTCTCAGGCTGCTTATCTCCTGTCACTTAGTGTGGAAATAAAGCCCAACGCTAAATACACATATTGATTTAGCCATTATATCCCGCATCACTCAAAATAAAACTCATTATATTATTGAGTAAAAACAAAGTCACCTTAGTTTTCAGGATGGGCTGTATTAGTAAGAAATTTCACTTTTATGCTTTTGCATTGATTTGCCAAACTAGTCTAAGAGCTTCATCCCACTGGGCTTAATGAGCCCCCTCTCCAACGCGGAACAGAGAAAGCGGAGCTCTGCCCTCAACTTAACATGATCTGTGATTTTAGCCCCAAAAAATGCACACTCAGAGGAGAATCCTTTTTTCTTCGAAACCCTATTTCACAGAGATGAGGAAATTATATACTGGAAAGACAGGATATTAAACGGGTGGATGGACTAGGATATTAAAAAAACAACAATACAAAATCTACAGGCATTATAATAAAAATGGGTTCAACTCTGAATATTAACCGTAAGCACTGATCCGCTGTTTATGGGCAAAAAAAGAAAACAAACAAACAAACAAAAAACCCAGAAGTATCTTCAGAGTTCAGCTGGGAACAATTGATGGAAGAGCCTGGAAAAATGTAGTCGCGAAACCACTTTGAATGGCTACTTCAATTTCTTCTGTGTAAGATGCCCTGTGACACAGCCCACATTCATTTGGGCAGCCATTCTATTTTACCAAAATGATTCAAGTCTCCTAGGTAGGAAACCAAACCTCAATGAATGCTTCGTCTTTTGTTTTTAATTTTTTAATCTTAATGTTGTATTTATTTTTGAGAGAGAAAGAGAGAGGCAGAGACACAGACAGAGCATGAGCAGGGGGAGGGGAAGAGAGAGGGAGACACAGAATTGGAAGCAGGCTCCAGGCTCTGAGCTGTCAGCACAGAGTCCCATGTAGGGCTCAAACCCTTGGACTGCAAGATCATGACCTGAGCTGAAGTTGGCCCCCCAACCAGCTGAGCCACCGAGGCGCCCCAATGAATGCTTCCTCTTACTGACCTTCAAGTCCCACATTCTAGCTCCGAGTGTGGGCATAGGAGTAGAGAGGACATATGAGGGACACAGGGACACTGGCCACGAGCTGCCTCACAAAATGCAGGCTGCCCCCAGTGGCCCCAGAAGTTAAGCACCTGCTTCTTGGGACGCATTTTCCCCTGGACTTCACTTGAGGGCTCTTTCCCCTTTTTTTCCTGGTCTTGTAGAAATAGACACAGTCTCTAAACCCCCGTAACTCCCTCTACCAAATGCTGTCCTTACCGCGGAATCTTTATAAAGAAGTTATTTTTTTCTTTTTTTAATTTTTTTAATGTTTTATTTATTTCTTTGAGAGAGAGACAGCGTGAGCAGGGAAGGGTCAGAGAGAGAGATACAGAAGCTAAAACAAGCTCCAGGCTCTGAGCTGGCTGTCAGCACAGAGCCCGACGCGAGGCTTGAACCCATGAACTGTGAGATCATGACCTGAGCCGAAGTCGGACGTCCAACCGATTGAGCCACCCAGGCGCCTCTATAAAGCACATATTAACCAGTATACTTATCAGCTGCTCTTTAAAGCGTGGTTCTGGGGTGTTACAGGTCAATGGTAGAGAAAGGAGTGTACTTACTGCTCTGGGAAGTGCGTATAATCCATAGTATCTCCTACTTTTCCACATACCTTATTGATGGAGATCTGTTATCCCCTAGAACATCATCTGTCAGGAGGGCAAGAACCACACCCTCCAGAAAGCCCTCTGCAGGGACTCGGGATTACACAGTGGAATGATCGTGGGCATTTATCTCCTTTCCTTCTGCAAAGACCACTAAATGACAGTAACTACGCAGTAAATAGAATAAATACACATGAACGAAGAGAAATGGAGAGGAGAAAATTGACAGGGCGGGATAGAAAAATCTGGAACGAGGCACCCATGCTGGTAGACACCAAATCGAATCAAGTAACTGCATTCCAGAGAAACATGGGGTCCCAGGGCTTGGGAAGTGCCGGGCACCACAGAAGGGGTGGCACATGGCACGGGGCTAAATATGGCCGTGCTGGCTGAAAGTCTTATTTTCCCCACCCTGCACGGCTGGGCAGCTCCTTCACCCTCTCCAGCCCCCGCCCTCGCAGATGTCACAGGGAAAAGGTCTCCAACATGAAAGAGAAGGCAGCACACAGAGCCTGAGGCTGCAGAACGATCTGTCCCATTCATTCCGTCGCCCGTGGTAATATGGACTGCCATATTGCCTCGTTGCTCGCAAAGGTCACCCTTGGAACTAAGCCAGAAATACAAGGCAGAAGACCCCTTTCTTCTGCTGGGATTGTGAAACTGGTAGCATTGGGGCCTGCAGAGATCACCTGAGAATAAAGTCAACAAGGAAAGCTGGTCCAAAAATTGAGAGGCAGATTCGCAGTAGCCATTGTTTATAGAGAACCAGGATCCAGCCATGCCTGAAGCCCATTATCCCTGGTTAAAAGTAGCGAACACGTACTGAGCAGTTACTACGTGTTACTACGTGTCGGGTCCTGCTCTAAGAGATTTACTTCCATCAAATCAATTAACCTGCACTGCAGCCCTGAGATGTAGGTCTTGTAATTATCTTTGTTTTACTGCTGAGAGCAATGTTTAGATAAGTAAGTGGTAGAGTAAAGATTCTGACTTAGGAGGTCTGGCTTCAGAGCCTGCAAGTTTAAACATCATATTAGAAAATCCCTGGTTGCTAGTTCTGTGAGTCAATACATTCTTAAATCATTGGAGTTAGATTTCTGTCCCTTCTACCTCAGATTGACTGACTTATCCAAGCTACTGTCTTATCTACCCAGGAACACTTACTGGTGGGAAGTTGCCAAGCACATAAACACTGTTTGCCTAAAATGCCATTATAAACCTTTCTTCCTGCAAATCACTTTCTTTCTTTTTTTTTTTTTTGTAATGTTTTACTTATTTCTGAGAGAGAGAGAGACAGCATGAGTAGGGGAGGGTCAGAGAGAGAGGGAGATACAGAATCTGAAACAGGCTCCAGGCTCTGAGCTGGCAGTCAGCACAGAGCTCGACGCGCGGCTCGAATCCATGAACTGTGAGATCATGACCTGAGCCGAAGTCGGATGCTTAACCGACTGAGCCACCCAGATGTCCCCCTGCAAATCACTTTTAAGTAGGGAATTTTCAGGATGCATCTGGGAGGCTCAAGTCCTCTCTCCTGACATGGAATAATCCAAGTCTGTACTCTTTCTAAAGTCCAAATAGTCAATGGCTCTAACCTCTAGAACTCCCCTAACATCTACATCTGCCTCTCCACCATTCCTCTGGATGTGTCAACTACTATCCTCAGATTTCTGGTCCACAAGGAATGTAGGACTTAACTTCTTCCATTATTTCTGGTTTACTTCCTCTGCTGTCAACAGACTAGACCTCTGCCCAACTTTGTCCCACTTGATGTCCATACTTGGTTTCAAATATTATGAATGTTTATTGTCCCGGGTGCTCTGGAATGGTTCCTATTAAATGTTCACAGGAACATTAGTTTGGCCTCTTCTTCTGGGCCTCCACTTTTCCTGAGTGATTCTAGCCATTCCCGAGGTTTTAATGAGCACCTATGCACTGATGCCCCCCAAACTTCACAGGGAGCTCTGAGTCTTCTGAGCACCACACCTATACTTGGGTTTCCCACTCCGTGTGTGCAACCGGCAATCCCATCGTGAAAGCATCCACACCAAATAACCTTTCTCCTCCGTGATGCTGCAGAACCTCCATCCACCTTTCCCTCTACGTGCATTTCGATCCTGTTGCAGGCATGATCATTCACCTAGGATTCCAAAGCAGACAGGTTGGCTTTTTTCATCTCCCTTACCCTGGCCCCCGCATTCAGTTAGTTACCAAGTCCTGACAACTCTCCCTTAAAATCTCTCTCTTCTTCCACTCATTACTTCCTAGCTGAGCTACTGCCAATAGCCCCCTGAATATCTCCCCACCTCCTGGTCATCTCCATCCTCATCTGCTCTCCCCATTGTAACTAGCGTGATTTTTCTTCCAAAGACATTTCAGAGCCCAGGGGAAATAGCCCAGTAAGTGCAAGCTGTCACAAAACCCTTCCTCGAATTCCCTTTAAAATGCCCTCAAACAGCCAATGAGAGAATGACGTGATATCTCTGCTAACAGGATAAAATCAATTGCATTCTGAATCAGGGACCAGTTTATATTAATTGCTGTGTCTTTAGAAACAGATTCCAAAACCTATATTCTGTCACAAGCTCCTTGAAGAAAATCTCAATTACTTTGTTACTGCCTAAAGAAAGAGAAACGCTGGTATTTTTAAACTTTTTCTTTGGAAATGATTTCAAATTTGCGGAAAAGTCACAAGGATAAAAACAGTACAAAGAAGAACTATATACGCTTTACCCAGATTCGCCTTGGGTTCACATTTTGTCTCTTTTGCTTCTTCATTTGCTGTGTGTAAATATTCATACGGATACGCAATCACACACACCAGAACCATTTTAGAGCATGTGTATGTACCATGGCCTTTTACCTTTAATCAGTTCAGTGTGTATTTCTAAGAATAAGAGGTATTTTTATATAACCACAGCACAGTTATCCTCTTTACTAAATTTAACACTGATTCAATCCTTTTATCTAATCTACCATCTGAATTCCAATATCGTCAATTGACCTGATAAAGTCTTTCACTGCTCTTTTTCTTCTCTGTAGTACAAGACCTAGTCAAGGATCAGAGATTGCATTTTTAGTGGCTATGTCTTTTTCGTCTCCTTGAACCTGGAACATTTCCACAACCTTTATCTTTTATGACACTGACATTTGTCGAAGAATGCAATCCTACCCCCTTTTTAATAGAACTTTCCTTATTTGGGGTTGCCTGGTGTTTCTTCACGATCAGATTCAAATGAACCACTCTCTGAATGAGTACCACTTAAGTAACATCCTGTCCTTCTCAGGGTAACACGCCCAGGAAGATTAAATGTTTTCAATTTGGCATTCGAAGTTGTTAAATTTTGACTCTTCCTAGATTCCACATACCCTTCCTTTTTTTTTTTTTTTTAAGTAGCTTTCATGCCCAACATGGAGCTCAATGTGGGGCTTGAACTCATGATCCTGAGATCAAGACCTGAGCTGAGGTCAAGAGTTAGATACTCAACCAACTGAGCCACTCAATCACCCCCAGACCTTCCTTTTGATTACCTACTGAACCCTGTCTGGCTGACCCCCCATGGACAAACCACTGTAGAATCTGTTTGCCTGCCCAACATTCGTTCCTTAGGCAAATGCCGCACCCCACCCCAATGCCTTACTAACGCCGCTTAGTCCTCCTGGTTTTCATGGGGCAGATTGTATTTCTGTTCTAGAGACTTCATCAGAAATGCAAAAATGGGCAACATATCCCAGGGTGGGCCACCCTGGGCTTTCTCCGGACCTTGCAGGACAAATCTCTCTTCTTTGAACTTTGTGAATTATGAGAAGCACGTGTTTAGACTTGTGGAAGAAGGGCATCTTATCATGATGTAGGGAGATCCTTTCCGAGAATGAGGGAAAATACAGCCATGACTTGAAGTATGTGTTTGAAAGAAAAAAGAGAGGAAGAGAGATGTAATGAGATCACTTCAGCATCTGATTCCTGCCATGCCTGAAGCCCTTATTACCAAGGACTTTTCATTTGCATGAACTGGAAAATCACCGAGTTGTTTAAGCTAAAAGTGGTGACTTTACCATTGTTTTCACACTTGTGTGGGTAAAGTCCCAGCATGATACCAGACTGGGCAATGGTACATACACCTCCTTTTCAAAACTGACACATTAATCTGAAGAATCAATCCACATTTCTTTCAAGTAAGCTTCATGCCCAGTGCAGAACCCAACATGGGGCTTGAACTCACAACCCTGAGATCAAAACCTGAACTGAGATCAAGAGTCAGATGTTTAACTGACAGAGCCACCAAGGTACCCCAACATCGCTTAGATATTGCTGTGTATAGATGGCTCAACCCTGCTCACGAGTAGTTTGGTAGAAGGTAGGCACATAACTATTTACAATTTTATTTTATTTTTTTAATGTTTATTTATTTATTTCATGAGAGTGATTGTGAATGGGGAAGGGCAGGGAGAGAGGGAGAGAGGGAGTCTCAAGCAGGCTCCGTGCCGTCAGCACAGAGCCTGACGTGAGGCTCCATCTCATAAACCATGGGAATGTGACCTAAGCCTAAATAGTCAGACACTTAAATGACCAAGCCACCCAGGGGCCCCTACAACTATATTTTATTAGAAAAAGTTTTTAGTGTTAATTTTTTTTTAATGTTTTTATTTATTTCTAGGAGAGAGAGAGAGACAGCGTGAGCAGGGGAGGGTCAGAGAGAGAGGGAGTCACAGACTGAAACAGGCTCCAGGCTCTGAGCTGGCAGTCAGCACAGAGCCCGACGCGGGGCTCGAACCCACGAACCGCGAGATCATGACCTAAAGCGAAAGTCGGACGCTTAACTGACTAAGCCACCCAGGCGCCCCTTTAGTGTTTATTTTTGAAAGAGACAGAATGCAAGCAGGGGAGAGGCAGAGAGAGAGGGAGACACAGAATCCAAAGCAGGCTCTAGGCTCCGAGCTGTCAGCACAGAGCCCTGCACAGGGCTCAAACTCACCAGTCAGGAGATCATGACCTGAGCTGAAGTTGGACTCCTAACTGACTGAGCCACCCAGGTGCCCCGTATATTTTAAATAGAAAGTTCAATATGAAATTTGAGAACCTGTAGAATATATCTAAAGATGTTCTCAGTGGAAAATTCATAGTTCCAAATGTTAGGAATTTTAAATTAGACAAATGAAAATGGATTATGCTTACCTCAAGGCTCTAGCAAAAACAAGCAAGATAAATGCAGAGAAGACAGAAGGCAGCAATTTTCAAAGGTAAAAGAAGAAATTATTAGAAAAGAAAAAGAGCTAAAATGATGACTACAATCCCAAACATAGTTTTCTGGGTGGGGGGTGGGGGGTGGGGAACCCATCTGTTCACCTAATGAAGAGAAGAAGACCAAAATTCAAATTCACAATATGAAAGAGGACTGGAGAAATAGCTTCTCTTAGAGGCAGAGGCAAGTCCATTCTGCAAGGAAAAAAAGTGTGTGCCCAGAAAACTCCAGAAGTGAATCAAGCCTTCAAGGAACAGAAAGGTCTTCTGTCATTTAACCTGTTATAGAACATTCTTTTAAAGCCTCCTGTGATAAGTGCTCAGAGAAAAACCTTAAAAACTTCTCAGGCCCATCAGTGGAACCTTTTGCTAGTTCGCACAGTTTGGCTGTGGATTCACCAAATGGACCAGAGAGAGGTTCATCCCAGGCAGCGGGAATTGGGAGAAAAGGCTTGGGCTCACGAATGGAAGGAGGAGATCACTATTCAACAAAGGCCACAAGCCTGGAAAGAGTTTTTAAAAAGAATTCAACTTCAAGACCAGGAAGAGAAATTACTTTGATAACGTGCAGTGATGGGGCGGATTCTAAAAATACCTGAATATGGAACTAAATGCTGGTGGATAGGCAGCCAGTGAGCAGTCACACCTGCGGTACCAGTCATTCAACAGTAACTCGTTATGACTCAGAAATGTGATGTGGTTAGCAAAAATGTCAAGTAATCTTCGGTTATACTGCAGAAATACACTGTCTCAAAAAAAAAAAAAAAAAAAAAGATGACAGTCTCTCTCTCTAGTGCCCTGGTGAGTACACTCGGATGGAATGCTCAGTTTTAAAGGAATATTAATTCAGAGAGAGCACATATCCAGAAAGAGATTGAATAATGAGGAACTATTTAGTAGAATCTCTTGTTCTGCCTCATTTCATTCTTTGTGAACAATTCATCTCCTTAGGGAAACTTCCCCCGCCACCATTTTGAGTCCATGTTGGGCTTAAAGTCAACCAGAGCAGGGGATACATGGCCCAACCACAGTCTTATCCTCCTGGAAAAAGCGACAGGCTGTTTTGTGGGCTCGTGATCACCAAATCAAGTCAGGACATGGATTGGAGCGATTACGAAAATCTTCGCTTTCTGCTGAGGTTGTTGGGTTGAGTGGACATAAATCTGGGACAATGATGGGCCACTGTGACCATGAAGCCAGTGGTAAAAAGATCATAGATAAGAGATGAAGAGAGATAGATTCCTGACACCACTAAATGAGAACCTGGATCCAATCTTTCTTGAAGTCAATTGTGTGAATCTACATATGTTCCTTAACTAGCTTGAGTTCAGTTTCTGCCACTGGCCACCAAACGATGTTTAGCTAATTCGACCTTAAAAACACGCCATATAAGATACGATTAAAGGAAACATTGATTTTGAAATCGATGTGGCACATGGATTCCATGAGTGCCCTCTTTAAACTCTCTACAACAATCTCACTGAAATCAAGAACAATGTTAAATGGCCTGCATCCCCGAGTATTATTTTGCATTTTCCCAGAGGTTTTCAAAATGCAGGAAGACAAGAAAAATAAACTGCTGAAATACTGGAAAAGAAAAGCAGAAAAAAATTCTCTTTGCTGATAGAGTTGTATATCAAGATAATCTGAGAGGCTACAGATAAAGAACACTTTAATTTGATCATATGGCTGAATATAAGATAAATACACAAAAATCAATATAGTTTCTAAATCAAGCATTCACCACCTAGAAACAAAAATGGAAACAAAGTCATATTCTTAAGTATGATAAAAGCTAGGAAATACACAGAAATGTACCATAAACCCAAATAATATGATATTTATATGAAAAAATGTATCTATTAAATTGTATTTAAGGATATCTACTTAGATATCAGTTAGTGGGAAGATATATTATCTCCATGGATGGGATACTTAATGGAATAAAATACTGATTATTTGAAAATTACCATGTTAATTCAATGGAATTCAATCTGGATATCAAATTTTGTTAGTTTTATAAAATAATGTTAATTTTCATATGGAAGAATAAATTTTCCAGGTTGGCCAAAAATACAAATAAAGAACACGGAAGAATGACTTGCCTTGCAAGATATTAAAACATACTATGAAATTACCATAATCAAAACAATGTAATATTAATGTGGCATTGTGGGGAAATGAGCCTTGAGATAAATTGCATTACATGCAGCAATTGTATATAATGAAAACGCCAGTAACTAAATCATGATTTCATTTAATAAATGGTGCTGGCAGAACTGCCTATTATCTAGGGGGAAAAATGGAACTCATTACCTTTTACTCTATGTTAAACCTTAGATAGATTAAATATCTAAAATGTAAAGAAAAAACAATGTAGTTAAAATCCAAGGTTATAACTTAAAATGATACACATATCTCTAGATATTTAAACCACACAAAATACCTAGAAGCTATAAGACTATTTCCTATCCCTTTATTTTATTCTCAGACTCATCCCAGCCCTCTGGTTCAGGGGGATGGGTATAAAGCAATCAGCTAACAAATAAAGGATTCTTAGACCGTAGGAAGCTATCAGGGTATAGTGTGGTCACCGTGCCTGCAGAAAACTGCTATAACCAACAATTAGAAGGCATTTTCCTCCCATATCACATTTCTTTGCTAATTCCCAGCCAAATAAAGAATTTCTGTATCGTTATTTACACTTATTGTATGCTGATCCACCTTATCTACAAATGTATCATTTGTTATAAGGAGGAAAGACAAAGCAGCTAAAACAAACGTGCTTCTTAACAAGGTGACACACAGTCACTAATCCCATACAATGTCCTGGTAGAGTCGGGAAAATGGAAGTAGAAGCTTGAGAAGAAGAGAGGAAAGAAACCTCACATTGATTGTTGGCCTACTATGTGCAAAATACTTTCAGTATCTCATGCCAAAAACAACCAGAGTATGTGTGTCATTCCTGCCTCATAAAGAAGAGGGAAGTTCAGCAAGATTAAGTAACTTGTTCAAGGTCACTGTGGTCAGTTTCCTGATGTATTGCCTGCTTTCTCTTTTCAGCACTCTTTTTTTCTTGTTTTTTTTTGTTGTTGTTATTGTTGTTTTGTTTGTTTGTTTTTTGAGGGAGGGAGAGAGAGAGTGTGCATGCTCTTGAATGCATCGCAGGGGCAGAGAGACAGGGAGAGAGAATCCTAAGCAGACTCCATGGTCAGCACGGAGCCTATGCAGAGTTCGATCTCATGACCGTGAGATCACAACCTGACCTGAAATCAAGAGTAAGAATGCAAACCATCTACCCCATTCTTAGTCCTTGTACATCTAAGGAGGGGCACATGGCTGAGGCACAGCCAATCACTTTGTTTTATCTTCTGGCCACAAGGACTGGTTTAGGAATAGGCATGGGACCCTGGTCAGTCTTATTAGAGCACTTTAAAAATTTTGTTGTAATTGTTGAAAAGCAAAAGTTCTTTCCACTCAAGCAGATGAGCTGGTAGACTGCAAGCCTAGAGCTGCCATAGTCTGTCCTGTGGACAGAGCCAACCTGAGAATTGAGCTAAACAGATGAAAGACACAGAGTCTTGATCATATAGTGTGAGCCCCTGGATCCAGCCATATCTGAAGCAAATGCTGCCTTCTTTTGGACTGAGTGGATATACACAGACTGATCCATTCCTTTACAGACTTTCATCACTTTATATTGGACTGTCGTCCTCTGTATAGAAAACACATTGAGGGGCACCTGGCTGGCTCAGTCAGCTAAGTCTTACTTCAGCTCAGATCATGATCTCACAGTTCGTGAGTTTGAGCCCCGAGTCAGGCTCTGTGCTGACGGCTCAGAACCTGGAACCTGTCGGATTCTATGTCTCCCTCTCTCTCTCTGCCCCTCCCCTGCTCACGCTGTCTCTCAAAAATAAATAAATGCTAAACAAAAAAAAGAAAGAGAAAAAAAGAAAACATCATGATTACTTAAGTCACCACAGAGCTAAGAAGTGATAAAACACACATCAATGTCTTTCTTTCGGACTCCAAGGGTCATGATCTTTACACAAGGCCCCATTTCCTGAAAAAAAATCACTGTTTATTAACTGGTGGAAAATTGTACAATCCATAAAGTAATCCGCTATGATACCTGACCAGTCGTTAGCCTGCTGTGAACTCGACACTGTCTTTGATGAGTGGAATCAGGGAAGAACATTCAAGAAATTTTATGGAAATAAGATTTAAATCGTATTGAAAAGAAAAAAAAATGAAGACTAGGTCCCAAAGATTTGCCTTTATTCAATAGGTACATGGTATTCAGGCAAAAGAACATTTTGAAGTGGAAAAGAACAATGACCTCTGAGTCAAAAGAACAGAAAAGAGAAGTCTGGTCCTCCCTTTCAGCTGTGCAATGTTAGGCAAGAAAGTGTCATTCTCTGAGTCTTAATCCCTTCTCTTCCTCCTTTGTGAGAGCCTTTGTGAGATGGAAATATGATTCTGGCTGTTGAAGTCCCTTTATTTATTTATTTTGAGTTACAAAGGGGTATCATGGAATATTATTAAATGTTGCTGGGATACGTGGGTACAGTTTAGATTTCCAGTGCCATTATTACAATATATAATAGCAAGTCTTTAGATTTCATATTTAAAAATAACACATGCAAAGAAATAAATATTGGTTAAAAATAAATATGTAGGACCCAGTTAACCGCATTTACTAAGAGAAGAAATTAGCTCAAGGGTAGCAATGGAATGATACAAACGGGGACTCAAATAAAATAAATGCTAAATGTTATCTTTTCTTTCCAATATGTATGAAATGGCAAAATGTGCAGATAATATAAAGAAGAAAAAATGGGCAACTAAAGAGAATAAATAAGTTATAAGATTGGAAAAAATAAATCCACAAGATTAAAACCACCAAACAAGACGACATAGACTAAATATAGAAATGTGACCAGGTAAGAAGAGGAAAAAGGGACTATATTATAAAGCTAACAGAGTTAAAGAACTTAATGGACTAAGAGAAACGGGGATTCTGAAGTCAAGCAGCTACCTGGATCTGTTGGAGGTTCCTGACATTTTATTGAGTGCTCAGTACGCGCCGGGCACAGCGCTGGGTCTTTTATATTCAGTAATTCGTTTATTCTAATAGAAACACTGCAAGCTCAGGATCAGCATTCCCATTTTACCAACAGGGAAGCTGAGGCCTGGAAGGTTCAATGATGTACCCAAGATGGCCCAGGTGGTAACAGTGGCGCTTAGATGGGAACTGCAGTCTTTTTGGTCTAAAGCCCATTTGCTTCCCCTCCTCACTCCCCCTCCCCCCCCATCCGCCCTCCATGCATTGCCTCTAAAACAGCCAGGGCTCCCTCACAGTGCCCCACAAAGGCTGCTGTTGGTCATGGGTGTCGCTCCAACTTCAAGATGGGACAGCTACTCCTGCAGTGTGAGGTTCCATGGGGCCCAGGATCCACTCCACATTATTTCAGGAACAGCCCCATTTTCCCCTTGGGAAGCCATCCCTATGGCACTCTCAGTGCATGCTCAGTTCTGGATTGGGGGGGGGGGGGGGCGTGCCTAGCTCAAGACTCAGCTCAAGACTCAGCCAATCAGCTCACTGCATTCCCTTCACAACTGTGATTGGTTGGGTGGGAGGGACAGATGACCCGGGCCAGCCAATCAGAGCCACAATCTTGGCCAGGGGGGCGGGGTTGCATTTGGGATCCCAGAGTATTAGAGTCTCCCTACTACCCCACCCTGTCCCAGGTCCATGCGGCTGTATTTAAGTGGAGGTTAAGTACTTTCACACCAGCAGCGGCTCTGCAGCCACTGTAGAGGGTATGTATGGCCTTCCTGAGAATGGGCCACGCGTTGTACAAAGGGGAGCCAGAACAACTTCTGGCGGTGACTGATCCTCATTCAAGGCTAACCTAAAGCAAAATTACCCCTGCACCTTATATGTGCTTGAGCCGGTGTGCCTGGGGCCTCTGTTCCTCATGACCTCGAATTTTCAAACAGAGGCAATAGTTTGAAGCCTTGTGTCCCTCCTGTGAGAAGCTAGGAAGGAAGCCAAGAAGCTTCTCACCCCTAGTCTCAAAGCCCCACCGAGATGTGACTCTAACCTGGGGCCAGGTGTCACTATTAGACTACTATGGGCCCAGCTGGGAACTCCCAGCATGCCTCAAACTACTTGCATGTTTCCTTTGAAGATTAGATAGTTTGATTACGTGCCTAAGAAGATCACAGATTCCCTTCTGTGTTGGGTTTCAATGGAAAGATTCAGATAAGGGGGCACCTGGGTGGCTCAGTTGGTTAAGCGACCGACTTCAGCTCAGGTCATGATCTCAGCCATCAGTGAGTTCAGGTCCGGAGTCAGGCTCTGTGCCAACAGCTCAGAGCTTGGAGCCTGCTTTGGGTTCTGTGTCTCCCTCTTTCTCTGTCCCTTCCCCACTCATGCTCACTCTCTCTCTCTCTCTCTCTCTCAAAAGTAAGATAAAAACATTTTTAAAAAAAGATTCAGATGAACCTGGATTCAAATATTAGTTCTGTCACATAACAGAAACACACTTCTTGGCAAATCAGTGGCTTTCTCATATCTCTGTGGCTTGATATATACTATTCCCCCTACCTGGAATACTCTTCCACTCCATGTTCCCTCACCTGTTCCCCTAGCTGAGCACTGGTAATCATCCAAATCCCAGAATTTCCTGAGATTTGAAATACCACTTCTTCCACGAAGTCCTCCTTGACTTCTCACCGTTAAGGTCTAAATGAAGTTCACCTTTTCCAGGTTCCCAAAGCTCCTCCATTCTTTCCTTGCCTCAGCCCTGGTCTCCTGGTCTCGTTACTGTAATCATAATTAAAAAGTAATTATAAGTACCTCGTTCCCTCCCCAGAATAGACGCTTCACAGAGGCAGGAAATATGCCACAGTATTCAGCATCAGATCTCCACGGGGAACTAACAGTGCACAACTTCTGAAGAGTGAACAAATATCTCAGCCTTTCGATTTGCTCATCTGTGTAATGGACATAATTGTAGCCTCACAGGATTGCTTGGAGACTTAATTCAGTAGGTAGGCTGCCTGGCACCAATGGGTGCTCAATACATGTTACTTCCCTTCTTCTTCATTTTACCTTTTCCAAGAATTTTGTTCTTATGGAGTCATTCTTTGCTAGTCACTAACTCGATCTACCTGTTTCCCATTACTAAAGCCCAAAGAATCCTCACTACTTCCTCAGGAGACGATGACAACTGATTGTTAATGACAATCGGTCTCAGCTTGACAGTAATTCCTGGGTCACAGTCACCACGGAAAGCCCTTTTTCTCTCACTAGCTGTCAACATGGAAATAAAGTGATTAAAAGTGTTAAATATCATATGTAATAAATGGCACTAATATAAAACTTAATGCCCCTAATATTTCCTATGAGTTGCTACCTTTTGCATTAATTGAAGCAAGAAATGTTCCACTTAGTTAAAATATCTACTCCATATCCCACTCATAAACACATCTGCAGCCCGAGTTCACTGGTTCAGTGGGTTTAAATTAGTTGGTATCAATGTTATTGATGATCTGAGAGTTCAGAGAGCGTGCTGAGGCCATAATGAGGAGGCAACACTCTCGATTTCCATCTTCTCCACGGGCAGGGACACAGGGTTGCGCTGAGGTGTGGGAGTGAGCTGACTGTGGGATCTTTGAACAAAAACTACAAAGAGGACCACAACAGGCCATTTTACCTAGACCCTGGCCTTATAATGGATCCTTTACTGAAATGAATGGAAACTGCCGCTGCTGTGTGCCTGAGGCGGGCAGTGTCTTTTACTGAACATCTATTACACAGAAGGCGGTGGACAGCACAGTGCTTAAGGACGCTGGCCCCAGAGCTCAGACACTCCCTACCTATCCTTGGGCACAGCACTTAGTCTCTCTGATCTCCTGTTTCTTTATCTGCAAAAAGGAGATAATAATAGTACCTGAGAAGAAAAGGCACAGTACAAGGGACATAGTCAATGGTATTGTAACACTGCTTCATGGTGACAGACGGCAGCCACACTTGTGAGCACAGCATGCTGTGGAGACTTGTAGAATGACCATACCCAACACCCGAAACCAATATAACAACGAGTATCAACTATAGTCAAAACTAGTAATAATAATACTAGCACCTGAGTCATGGGGTTATTTATTGTGAGGATCGAATCTACCCAAGTCACTTAGCACATAGAAGGATCGCTGCATTTACAGGCAAACCACCAGGTTGAAAATCTGTACGGAAGGGCCAAACTCAGACCACTGACAACATCAGGTGCTGGTGAGGACGTGGAGCAGTAGAAATTCTCCACCACTGGTGGGAATACAAAACGGCCCAGCCATTCTGGAAGACAGGCGGCGGTTTCTAACAAAACTAAGCGTCCTCTTACCGTATGATCCAGTGACCACTGTCCTTGGTATTTGCCCAAATGAGTCGAAAATTTATTCCACCCCAAACCCAGTGCGCTGCAGTTTTAATCAAACTGCCAAAACCTGGAAGTCAACCAAGATGTCCTTTAAATGTTATTTTTTTAATATTTATTTATTTATTTTTAATAATTTTAATGTTTATTTCTAAGAGACAGAGAGAGAGAGAGAGAGAGAGAGAGAGAGAGGCAGCGTGAGCGGGGGAGGGCCAGAGAGAGAGGGAGATACAGAATCGAAGCAGTCTCCAGGCTCTGAGCTGGCTGTCAGCACAGAGCCCAACGTGGGGCTCGAACCCACAAAGCGTGAGATCACGACCTGAGCCGAAGTCGGACGCTTAACTGACTGAGCCACCCAGGCGCCCCTGGTATTTATTTTTGAAAAAGAGAGAGATAGAGTATGCATGGGGGAGAGGAAGAGAGAGAGGGAGACACAGGATCCGAAACAGGCTCCAGGCTCTGAGCTGTCAGTGCAGAGCCCGACACGGGCCTCAAATCCACAGACCAAGAGATCATGACCTGCACTGAGGTCAGACACTTAACCGACTGAGCCACCCAGGTGCCCCCCAAGATGTCCTTTAGTAGGCGAATGGATAAATAAACTGTGGTATGTCCAGACAATGGACTATTGCTCAGTGCTAAAAATAAATAATTTCAGGGGCGCCTGGGTGGCTCAGTCGGTTAAGCATCCAACTTCAGCTTAGGTTGTGATCTCGCCGTTCCAGGGTTCGAGCCCCGCATCGGGCTCTCCGCTGACAGCTCAGAGCCTGGAGCCTGTTTCGAATGCTGTGTCTTCCTCTCTCTCTCTGCCCCTCCACCACTCACGCTCTCTCTCTCTCAAAAATAACAACCATTAAAATAATATGAAGCCATGGAACGACATGGAGGAATCTTAAATGTATGTTACTAAGTGCAAGAAGCCAATGTGAAAACACGTGCTACACACTGTATGGATCCAACTCTGACGTTCCGGAAAAGGTAAAACTATGGGGACAGTGAAAAGATCAGTGTCTGCCAGGGACTGGGGACCCCGGGGGCAAGGAGAAGGGATGAACAGGTGGGCCAGAGGCTTTTCAGAACAGGGGCACTATTCTCTATAACGCTCCAATGGTTGATATGTACCATTACAAATGTGCCCAAACCCACAGAACGTACGACACCAGGCATGAACACTATTGTATACCGTACACTGCCAATGACTAAAAAACAAAACTGTCCCACAGATTAAGTAGCTGGGTGTCACCTCAGATCACATATTCAGTCTCTCCAGAAGTCCGTGTTCTTATCCGTAAAATGGGAACAAAGCAGCCAGGTGAGGGCACCATGACTGTCAACGAGGCCGTGAGTTAGGAAGGCGAGCAGCAAGGAAGTGTTAGCCCGCCAGGCGTCAGAGCCTGGATCGGGTGTGGGAGCCCGGGGGGCTGGAGGCAGTTGCAGAGCCAGCACCACAGGAGGAAGCCAGAGTTGTTTACATTCCTAATTACAGGACCCGGGGCTCCGGCACAGCCAGGTGTCACTCCAACAGACAAGGTTAATCGGATGTGAACGTGCCCAGCTGCTACCACTCTGCCCAGGACAGGCGTGAAGTCAGACGAATTAACCCAAAGCCCGGCCACGCTGGTCGACTTGAGCTGTTCGGAGGCGCGGGTTAAAATTCAATCTTGCAGATTCTCAGCGTCCCCCCTCCTTCCCCCCATCAGCCTCCTCAAGGCTGGGAGAGGTCTGTTCCATAGAAAAGCAGCCACCAAGTCAGAGTGGTGGGTGGCTTCTAACGCTGTCCCCTTTCCCCATCCGAGGGTGCAATTTAGGGAAGAGGAAGCCCATGGCCATGAAGTTGCGGGGCCTGAACCTTTGGGTTGGGATCCCACCTGTGCCACTTTGAGGTGGTGTCGATGCAGCCGAACTGTTCTGGAATTCAATTTCCTCGTCCGTAACAGGAGAACTGTCTTTTGAGGGCTGCTGTGAGACTCCAGCCCTCACAGGCACGAAGGAAACTAGCTCAATAAATATTAGTGAAAATGATTAGCAGGATGGCTTTAATGGGTTACCTGAGCAAGTCCGGAGCTCTGACATCCATCAATTTGCGGTCCGTGCCCTGTCAGCCGGCAGACGCTCTAACCGGACCGATTAACAACCTGTTTCTGATCAATGATTTATGGCTTATGTTTCCCTGTTAATGAAATGTAATGGCCAAGCCTGAGATGTAACGTGGCAGCTAAACAAACCGCCATCTGAAAATTACACCCTGGGTCCCCTAAGGAAAGCTGTAGCGACACGCCAGCCCGGCTCACGATGGGCGGTGAGCACTGCCGGCCCCGCCTGGGAGGTGCGTGCTCTGTTTGGGGGGGAGAGGGTACGCTTCTGGCTGGTGTTTTCTTCTCCATAAAAATTAACGCAGTAACAGGATGCCAAATGGCTACTGCTAATGTGTTTCTGAATGAGGACTAAATTTTATTCATAAGCATCAGTGGCGGGACTAAAATAAACATTTTTATGGACACCGTGAGCATCGGCAGCAGAGCTGACACGACCAGGCCCTTCCATGTTGTTCCCACGTTGTTCCCCTTGATGTGGCCGCTCAGACAACAGGGGACTGGAAACCGGAGAGCCTGGGCTTTGGCTGGGCCTCTGGCCTCTCCTGTGGTGGGACACCAGGGGCAAATTAATCAAGAACAAAAATGAAGGGGCGCCCAGGTGGCTCAGTCGGTTAAGCGGCCACCTTCGGCTCAGGTCATGATCTGGCTGTTTGTGAGTTCGAGCCCCGTGTCCGGCTCTCCCTCTCTCTCTCTGCCCGTCCCTGAACTGTGCTCTCTCTCTCTCTCAAAATAAATAAATTCTTTTAAAAAAAGAAAATGAAACACCTCCTTGCCAAATAGTCTCCCCATCTATAAAGCTGGGATGATGATAAAAAAACCAACCTCACAGAGATACTGCAAATATGAAGCCCATTCATTTATTGATTCATTCATTCATCCATGGTGCCTGTTTCCAGTCTTGGTTCTGGGCACACAGCAGTGATCAAAACACACACAGCCTGCTCTTGCGTGGCTGACATTCTCATGGGAGAAGACGGGCAAGTGAACAAGAGGAGGGACACTGGATGGCAGGATGCCAGGGGGGCCGCTCTCGCGGAGAAAAATCACCCAGGAGGAGGAGACCAGGAACGTTAATGGCAGGGTGGGCGACATGGAGGGCTTTTAAAAGGTAACAGGAGAAGGTCCTGCTGAGAAGGTGACATAGACAACTCTGAAGTGGTGGCTCTGAGTTCAGGACTTGGGCAGAGAGCCGAACCCACACGGTAGACCCCTATTTTGTGGTAGCTACTGCCGGTACGGGGCTGTGGCAGAATGCTAAGAAAACATCCACATGCGAGAGCATTCCAAACGGCTATGCGACCCAAGTCAATGGGTGAAGGTGTGTAAATGACCAAGCGGGCTTTGGATACCCCCAGTGCACAATGGACAGTGATCGTCAGGTGGGTGCCCTGAGCGGGAAAAACCGCATCTGACCCCAGAAGGCCAGAGTGTTCTGACTCCCTCGTCTACACTGTCCAGTAGGAGGGGGACACTCAGATATCTGCCCAAGATTGAACGGGGCCAAGAGAAGTGCGAAGACAGGCGGAGCCTCAGTTTCCTGATGGTTCCCCGAACTCTTGCGGGCATTCAGGGGTAGGGGAGTGTGCTACCTGATCGTATGTTAGCCCTTCACTTTCTAGAGATATCTGAAGAGTTAAAACTCCTAGATTGTGATGACTGAAGTGCAAACCTCGGCTTTGAATCTTCTGAATTATGTGATATTGGAGAATGTCGTTTACTCTAAAGTGTGGGTGGGAAGGGTAGCTTATGAGCCACAAAACCAGTATGGGGATAGAAACAGGACCCCAAGGCAGGCGTCTGTGACTTACAACCCCGCTCACATACATTCTGGGTGCAGGACGAGATCACAGCTGTGTTAGAAGCGAGCAAGCATCCCGAGGAAAACGCCCAAGAATCCACACAGACGGACGCCGCCTTCGCTGTTTAACTGCATCCTCTCGCCCAACAAAAAGCTTTGATACCAGGAAAGCCATGGACTTGAAATTCAGAGAGAGTTCCCCTCCCTCACCTGCAGAAGCATCAAACAGGCATCCTGTTCCTGAGGGGAGGAAAAATAATTCCGAACACTTATTGGAGATTAATGTGACACAGACGCAATGTTAAGCGTTGGGGAGGCATTGCTGTCTTCATTCTTGCTGCGAGGAGCTATTAGTATCGCTGCTTTGCAGAGCAGGAGACTGAAACCTCAAGAGTTAAGATTCTGCCTCGTGTCACACAGCTACAAAATTATTATTAAACTCCACCAGTCAGACCCCAGAGCCTGTGCTACAAAGTTCTAGTGTCCATGCCTCTTAAAGGAGCTAGATCACTTCCAGGCACATAGAAGGTGCTTACTTAACAGACACTAGCCCGGACCTTCCTGGAAGGGCAAACTCTATGCTGGTGCCTGGATGCACGGTTCTTCTTCCCACTTCGTTGATTTAGGGAGGGCTCCCGGCCTCCAGGCTCTGCCTACTTTTCTCTTCACACAATAGCCTCCGTGTTATCAAGTTAAAGGGAAGACCAACTTCCTCCAAGTAGCCAATGGAAATTGCCATGGGATCCATCAGATGCAAATTATTAGTCGAGAAGGTCTATCTGAAGTTAAAGTCCATCCGCAAGCACCAAGAATGAGACACCACCCAAGCCAGGCCAACTAGTGCACCTCGGGACATTTGCTCAACCTACTGACACTGGGAAGCAGACACAATTTTCCTTCTGGGGAGGCCAAGCTGGTAGGGTGGACGCCCTGAAGATGCCTGTGCCCTTACTGAGCAGCACAGAATCAAGAGCAAAGCAAAAGGAGACAGATATGCCAAGACATTTTTTTACTTAACTCCTTGATCCAGCTGTACCTGAATCGGCTAAATGATCTGATCCATCAACTTTTTTTTTTTTAATCCTGAAGCCATTCTGAGTTGAGTGCTGTCCCTTGCAACCAGAAGATTGTAAGGCATAGACCGTTTTAACAGTTTAGCCCTGGAGCTGAACCCTTTTGTTATTTTCTATTACAAAGGATGTATGACCCCAGAGGTCAGCCACAGATTCCTTTCCCAAAGCACCGAAAACTTATGAGAGACTCACAGGTACTCAGGGCTTGCGCACATTAATGAGAACAGTAATGAGACTGTGATCTAATTACTTAGAATCCGTGTCCTCGTATAAACTGGAGAGAAGAAGGTGTAGGACTCTGAGCGCCAACGGAAGAGAAGACTTCTTGAGAAGGATGAGCAGTGCTTCCCATGCCCTTCCCCCTTTTCCGTAGCCCCTAACCCTCTCTCTCTCTCCACACAGGCAAAGGTGCCCACTGATCCAGGCAAGTGAAAAAGGAGAAATTAATCTACCCACACAGACACGTCAACTCTGCTTGGAAACACAAGGCGGACCTCCTGGACCGACTCACAGCACGCAGCAGGAAGGGCGGCCTCACCTACCACAGAGCATTAAATGAACCGATACCTGGGAAGGCCATTTGCAAAGCGCCAACTGCTCTATAAACGTGAGAATCAGGTTTTCCACAGGCCGGCAGGGCGTTAGGGATTCTTTTCAAAATGAAAACAAGCCCCTGAGCACATGCTTTCCTTCACTGGCCTATTCAAGTGTAATAAAATGCTAAATAAATAGATAAAAAATAATAATTAGAATAATGCTTGGAATACCATTTAAGTGTTGGACATAACATTAAAAATTTTTTAAATGTTTAAGTTTATTTATTTATTTTGAGGGAGTGAGTGTGAGCAGGGTAGGGGCAGGGAGAGAAGGAGAGAATCAGAGGCAGGCTCTGCATGCTGTCAGCATGGAGCCCGATGTGGGGCTTGATCTCACGAACTGCGAGATCAAGACTTGAGTTGAAATCAAGAGTCTGCGGCTTCACCCACTGAGCTACCCAGGCGCCCCCACTAAACGTTTAATACACATCTATAATCATCACAATTCATTCGAAAGACACTGAGTGCTGGCTGTATGCACTTTATGGGGCGGGGGGATGGGATTACAGAAATGGCCCCAAGGAACCCAGACTGGGGGAAGAGGAGAATATGTAAACCGGTGCACAAAGAGAGGCTTGTTGAGTGTACTGGGCAAGGCCCCAGGTAGGGGGAGCTGTTGGTCCCTGACCACACTCCTGGGACAGGCACACTATCTGTGTCCAGTGGCTGATGGAAAGTGGGGTACAAATACCCCGGGACCCTCACCCCACGGATGCGATCAACATGAAGTTCAAGTTCATTATCGGCTTCCAGAGTTCCCAATGGGATTAAGAATACACCACGGACACTCCCTCTTCACTGGACCCCTTCCCGCTCTCCCCCAGCACTGCCTCCTAGAGCTGCTTTCCAGATACACTATGTGCACTTGAGTCACCTCATGGTCAGCTCCCGGGACAACCCAACCTAAGAGAGCCTAGGAGGTTGGCATCACAGTGCCTGCTTCGTGCTTGAGGGAACGGAGGCTCAAGGTGGCACAGATGCTCCCCCCACGCCCTTCCGGGTGGATACTGGGGTTCACACCAGGTTACAGTAATGCGTGCACTCCTTGAAAACCACAGGGACAGCTGCAGAGGGGAGGATCTTTCCTGCGACTCTCCACTGACGGACCCAGGGTTGGCGGACACCACTCATTTCTCCACCACCGATGAAACGCCAGGGGGCACTAGGTGGTGAATACTGTAATGCCCCTTATTAGTCTGTTACCTGCGGTCAACTGCAGTCCAGAAGCAAATGATCCTCATTCTGATGTATCGTCAGAGGGTCAGTAGCAGCCTAAGGCTACGTCACAATGCTTCTGTCATTCACCTCGCTTCATCTCTCCATGTGGCGCTTGATCGCCTGACACCATCACAAGAAGGAAGGTCAGCACTGGACAAGAAGATATTTTGGGAGAAACAGACTACATGCACCTAACTTCTATTACAGGGTACTGGTATAAATCTTTTATTTTATTATTAGCTCTTGCTGTGCCCCATCTAGAAATTAAGCTTTACCATAGGTATGTATGCCTAGGAAAAAAACAGGACAGATGTAGGGTTGAGTGTTATGCGCAGTCTCAGGTATCCATGGGGGGCCTTGGGATGGATCCCCTGGGTAAGAGTGTCTACTGTAATTCACTTCATCTTCACTAATCTCAACGGAAGCCCACTGAGTGCTAAGGGCTGAACCATGCCATGCAATAAATATGAGCTCAGGACAATGACAGGCAGCATGACCTCAGATGCTTGGATGTGGAGATGGAGGCAGGTACTTACTTATCCCGACCACACAGCTCAGAGGAAGCAACTCAAGGGGGTCATGAGAATGAAATTTAAAAGGAACGAGGACCAGAACATCCCAGGGTCTCTTCCCAAGCTCTCCCATGGTGTATCCTCACCTTGTGCTCCCATCTGATGTCTGGGCCATTTCAGACTTATTTTCACCCTCAGCAAGCCTGGAATAAGTCTGCTGAAGCGGCAGGCAGCCTCTAAGATGCCCCAGAGTCCCCTAGGTGTGGACTCGATTCTCGGATCCACTTCTGCCACAACATGGTGGATGGGAAAGGATGGGCTGATAAGGCTCCCTTGAGATCAGAATGTAAGACTTCCTGTCTTGCTCACACCTGCTTTCGCTCCTTCACTTGCTCGCTTGGGGGAAAGCCATGCTGCGGGCTGCCCTGTGGAGATGTCCACGTGGCCACGACCTGGGGGGTGAGGGGGAACCCCCAGCCAACAACCAGCAAAGACCTGAGGTCCTCAGTCCAACAGCCTGAGAGGAACTGAATCCCGCCAACGACCACGGAGCTGAGCCCCCAAACAGATCCTGACCCCTCTCCAGCCTGAGACGCCCACAGCCCCGGCTGGCTCCTTGACAGCAGCCAATAGCCTGAGAGAGGATTTAGGGACGTCCTGCCTGGGTTTCTGACCCAGAGAAATGGTGAGATAACTCCTACAACGTTGTTCTGAGTCACAAAGCAGGAAGGTAACTTACCGCACAGCAACTGATAACTAATGGAGATGCCGTCTCCTAATCTTCAGTGCCGTCCCACCTCTTACAGCTAGTTAACAGTGTAACTAGTGCTATTCCTCGTTCTAATTCTGCTAGTTTTGCCCCGACTATTTCCACTAACTCTGCAACATCTAAGTGCTCCACAAACACGGGCGCTCCCTGTATTAGTCTGTCTGGGCTCCTGTAACAAAGCCCCATACCCTAGGTGGCTCAGAAGCAACAGAAATTTACTTCTTATGGTTCCAAAGGCTGGGTGTGCAAGGTCAGGGTGCCAGCATGGCTGAGTGAGGGTTTTCGCCCAGGATACAGACATCGCATTGTGCCTTCACATGGTGGAAGAGAGTTCTTTCCTGGCTTTTTCTCTTTTTCTTTTAATTTTTAAAAAATGTTTATTTTATATTTCTTGAGAGTTAGAGAGAGACAGAGCATGAGCAGGGGAGGGGCAAAGAAAGAGGGAGACACAGAATCTGAAGCAGGCTCCAGGCTCTGGGCTGTCAGCACAGAGCCTGATGTGGGGCTTGAACCCACAAGCCATGAGATCATGACCTGAGCTAACGTCAGATGCTCAACCGACTGAGCTACCCAGGTGCCCCTTCTTTTTAATTTATTTTTAGTTAATGTATTTATTTTGAGAGAGAGACAGAAAGAATGAGAAGAGCAGGAAGGGGCAGGGAGAGGAAGAGAGAGTATCCTAAGAAGGTTCCCCACTGTCAGCACAGAGCCCGACGCAGGGCTCAAACTCACCAACCATGAGATCATGACCTGAGCCGAAACAAAGAGTTGGATGCTTAACCAACTGAGTCACCCAGGCACCCCCATTTTTAAAAAGTGGGCTTCCCGCCCAGGACAGAGCCCAACACAGGGCTTGAGCTCAAGACCCTGAGATCCAGACCTAAGCTGAGATCAAGAGTCAGATGCTTAATGGACTGGGCCAACCAGGTGCCCCTCAGGCTTCTTTTCTATGGGCGCTACCATTCATAAGGGCTTAGTCCTATGACTTCATCACTTCTCAAAGGCCCCTCCCCTCAATACCATCACCTCGAGGGTCACAGTTTCAACATATGAACTTTGGGGGACACGAGCATTCAGACTTTGGCACTACCATCATCCTCATCAACTACTACTGTGAGTAACTTCTGTGTACAAGGGGCAACAAGCCCCTTACCTATTATCACACTTAAACTCTACAACTGATCTAAGATACAAATCTGATTCCCCCCGCCCCCCACGCCCTGCGTGAAGTTCACAAATAACTGACATGAGACCGATGTACCCAACCCTGGACACACTATGTCATTCCCATATGGACACATCTACAATAAGGTTTAATATATCATTTGGCACAGGAAGAGATTCACAACATAACTACTAATAAAATACAGCAATTATAACAATATACTGTAATAAAAGTTATGTGAATATGGTTTCTCTTCTCTCTCTCTCTCTCTAAATATCTTGCCCTATAGTCACCTTTCTTTGTGTGATGGGAGATGATAAAAAGGCTACATACTAGGACAAAGTGAGGGCAGTAATCTGTGACATAAGCGTTATACTATTGACCTCCTGACGATATGTCAGAAGAATCATTTGTTTCCAGACCCTGGCTGACCACCGCCATCCAAAATGCGGACAGTGAAACTGCAGATAAAGTGAGACTACTGTATACACTCACTTATTTCATATAATTTACCTCCATGGGCATGTAAGCTCCATGAGGCAGAGTTTTCAACCGTTTTCTTCACTATTATAGCCTCGGTGCCCAGAACAGCCAGTCGCCTAGTTGGTGCTCAGCTAGTTGCAGATAAATAAAACTAACGACTAGGATGTTAGGCTGTAGACACAGGTTTTTAAGTGGAGATCAAAGGTTTTTTTTAAATGTTTTAAAAATGTTTATTTATTTTTGGTGAGTGGGCGGGGAGGCGGGGAGACAGAGGATCCAAAGTAGAGTCTGTGTGGACAGCAGAGAGCCCAATGTGGGGCTCGAACTCATGAACCCCAAGGTCGTGACCTGAGCTGATGTCGGATGCTCAACTGACTGAGCCACCCAGGCACCCCTAGAGGTTCAACGTTTTAAGCAGAGAAGGGCCATGACCAGTTGTATTTAAGAACAGAGCTGTGGCTGGGGATGCACGTGGCGCCAAGAGATAAAGCCGGGGACCCGCTTGTGACAAAAGAACAGAGCCCACAGCAACAGTCAGGATGACCCTACACAGGTTACCATATGCGCCCCATCCCCCACCCAACTCAAGAGCTTTCAGCAACATGGTCCAACTTCCTCCTAGGGCTTTTGGAAGGCATGGGGGGGGGGGAGGGTGGCTCTTTGTCCAAGAACAACATGGAATTCAGAATCCAGCTGGTTGAAGGAAGGCAGAGAGGACTCAGTGAAGACGAAGCCACTAGTTCATCTCAAACTGCAGCCTCAGCTGTATCCTTAGGTCATGGGGGACGCTTTTTATTCCCCTGGAGCAGCTTCCAGAAGCGAGAGTGGGGTGGGGGGCTGCTCATGGAACAGTTTCCCTGCCTCCTAATCTCTGAACAACTCCCACCAGAGTGCCGCTCTACCTCTCCACCACAGGGGTTGGCGGGTCAAATCTAGCCACCACCTGTTTGTGTAAATAAAGTTTTATTGGAACACGTCCACACCCACTGCCACAGGGGCTGCACTGGATGCAGCAAGAGTGCCCACCCGAAACTGCTTGCACTTCTGCTCCCTTTTCACAGAGGCATTTAAATAAGGCCGTCAACAGCTGTAGCAGCTACTGCTTTAATTAAAGAATGAACAATGCTCTTCCACTTTCCTTTGCAGGCCAAGTACCATGGGACGGGGGATTTGAATTCCAAAAAAAAAAGCCAGCAACCAGCTATGGTGTTAACAGTGTCATGTGTGGAGATGGAGTTCTCAGAAATCGTTCAAGGGCAGGTTCAGGAAATTTGGACGGGATTCTGCAGGGGAAACTATTAAAAAACAAAAAGACTTAGACTGGAGAATACAATGATGGATGTGTTAAGACCTTTAAGGTCCGAGGGCTCTGTTGGTATTATTTATTGTCTCCGCATCGAGAGGCAACGGTTGGGCCATGTGTTGAAAGAATTAAGATACAGAATGCAATGAGCAGTTCAAGGTGAGGGAGGGCATGATGTGTTCAGAGAGCTAAAAAGGTTTCAGTCAATTGCAGCCCAGAACAGGTGGGGAGCAGAGACCAACGATTTGCATTTACACAGGGCAAGAGAAACAGAAGCGTTCAGCATCTGTGATGTACTGGGGATGGCCACCACAAATTAGACCATCCCAGGCATGCTCCAGCAAGTATGGAAGGTGAGAATTAGCCCACATTCTAAAACTGACAATGCTGATAATACTTTACAAAATCACAGTCATATCATGAGAATAATAATGATATAGGCTAAGCACTTGATCTGTGCCAAACAACAGGCCAAGTTACTCACAGGTGTCTTCTCCTTCAATGTGCTCAGGACCCTAATGGAGGGATCAGTCAATTTCAGCTCAAGGACCAAACACCTCCTGTGAACTAAGGATGGTTATTATGTTATTAAGTAGTTGGGGAAAATTTTTTTGAAAGAAGGAGATTTTGTGACACATGAAATTTACATGAAATTCAAATCAGTGTCAGTAAGTACAATTTATTAGAACACAGATTCATTTCTGTGTTGTCTAGAGCTACTTTGCCACCACAGTGGTAGATCTGGTAGTAAATAGAGAATATATGGCCCATAAAGCCAAATAGATTCACAGTCTCTTGTCCTTTACAGAAAGAGTCTGCTGACTCAGGTCCTAGCACTCTTCTTAGACCTATGTTGACTGGTGCAGACAGAATTTTAGAGAGTGTCCACTCTGACCCGGTTTGCACAGCCAGTATGCAGGAGGGGGAGGGGCGCTGGAAATTAGTACTCTGATTCCAGGCACTGCCTGTCTGTATGACTCCACACTGCCTCCCACCGCACCTTCCCAACTATACGTTTCCAGGAAGCACCAAACCCCTCGTGCACATTCTGTGATGAGGGCAGTCAAAATATAAATGAACAGTCCTTGAAGAAATGAGACAGGTCACACCAATAGTCAATTCGCAAATGATCAGTAATGCTTTGGGGAAAAAAGGTATATGAGCCCCTGATAATAAAACAGATGCAACTAAAACACACAGATATAATATTTTTAATTACCACAGTAGGATACAGGCCAAGTTTGTAAAATCACCTGCTCTAAGGGTGCAGTTTTATAGATATGCTCATATACGTTTCATGAAATTATAAACCGGGACAAACCTTCCAGAAAATAAACTCGCAAAAGTCCTCAACTTCTCTCCTTTCCTGATAGTACTCGACAGGTCCCTCTTCTATAGTAATTCCTCTGCTAAGAATCCATGTTAGGGATGCCTGGGTGGCTCAGTCAGTTAAGCGTCAGACTCTTGCATCAGACTCTTGATTTCGGCTCTGGTCACAATCTTACAGGTTCGTGAGTTCAAGCCCCATGTCCCGCTCTGCATTGGAAGCACAAAGTCGGCTTGGGATTCTCTCTCTCTCTCTCCCTCTCTTCTCTCTGCCCCTCCCCTGCTTCTGCTCTCTTGCTCTCAAAATAAATAAACTTTTTTTTAAAAAAGAATCTATTTTAGATAAATCATCTGAGAAGAAGACAAAGACCAACGTTGATGTGTACAATAGCACCCTATTAGTAAATGCAGGGAGGGTCCACCAAAAAGTAAATAAATAGACTATGACCTATACCGCTATTTAGCCCTTATAGCTATTTTTAAAAATCAGGTTTTTGGAGACACTTTAATGTGTGAATTTTATTCACCATGAGATCAGAAGCTATGGAGAGATTTGACAGGGAAGGGACAGACTGGGACTTGACATTTAATGACCTCACTCCCCACCATGTAGGGAATAAACTGGAGAAGAGAGAAGGTCCCCGATTAAAAGGCTACTCCAACATTCTGGCTAAGAAATGATGAGTTAGACCAGTGTGGTTACCAATGGAAGGAAGCCGTCTGGCTATCTTTCCAAAGGAGAGATGTCAGGTTTGCTGACCGGTCACTACAGGTGTGCCATGAGATCCTAAGTCAAGGATAATTCCAGGGCTTCTGACCTCAGCAACTGGAGAATGGAGTGGCTATTGGCCAAGATGGGGAAGCAAGCATTGAAGGACGTTTGGGAAGAGAAAATAAGAGTTTGCTCTGGATACATTAAATCCAAAATTATTATTAGAGCACTTTCATGTGATACCATCATTTTTAACATGTCAATGACCCCCTATGACAAGTTATTTAAGGAGCACACGTGAATCATTTTTTTTAATGACCAATTTTTCAGGACCTGGGTGGCTCAGTCAGTTAAGTGTCTGACTCATGACCTTGGCTCAGCTTATGATCTCACAGTTTGTGGGACTGAGTCTCACTGTCAGACTCTGCGCTGTCGGTGTGGAGCCTGCTTGGGATTCTCCACCCCCCCCACCCCTCCCCTGCTTTCTCCCTCTCAAAATAAATAAACTTAAACAATGTTTTAAAAAATAAATAAAACTAGGGCACCTGGGTGGTTCGGTTGGTTGAGCGTCCAACTTTAGCTCAGGTCATGATCTTGTGGTTCATGGGTTTGAGCCCCGCGTAGGGCTCTGTGCTGACAGCTCAGAGCCTGGAGCCTCCTTCAGATTCTGTGTCTCCTTCTTTCTCTGCTCCTCCTCCATTTGTGTTCTGTCTCTCTTTGACTTTCAAAAATAAATAAATGTAAAAAAAATAAATAAAATGACCTATTTTTCTAATTACAAGTTTTTGGTAAAAATTATGAAATACGTTCACTATGGAAAATTTGGAAAGTGAAAAACAAACAAAGAAAATCTTAAATTGCTTATAATGCCCCTTTCTTATGAGTAACCACAGCTGTCCCTTATCTTTAGACACCAAATGCCATGCCATGGTCCTGAGCCACTCAAGGACCCCCTGAAGGGGAGCCTCTTTGCCACACCAACCTCGAAGGACCTCGTATCTTCCTCCACTGGCTTCTCAACCAGAACACACTTCCCATCCTCAAATCCAGATTACAGAACCTCCCTGGAGGAAATCCTATCATTTCGTTTCTGAGCCTCGCTTTCAATGCAATTTTCAAGTTACGAGGGAGGCCTTCTCAGGATGTGGTGCCAGAAAAAGGCTAAGCAGCTTAGCGCCCCAGTGCCCTGTAATGAGACCCAAGACTTCACAGCGTGGCTCTTAAAATAGCTTCGGAGGCCAGCAATCCCCAGAGACCATGTAGGAGCCTCTGATGTCCCACCAAATCTAGTGTCCGATAAAAGAGTCACAGCTAATGGCTTGATGGCTGATAAAAAGGTATTTAGATCTATACAGCTCCGAGAGATTTAAAGGTGAGTTCGCAAAATAGAGGGTGCCAGATGACGGAAAGATACTCCTTCAGCCACATAACACACACACGTATATGTAAGAGCCTCCCCTCTCTCTGGTCAGAGCTGAGCAAGGACCTGGAGTTAAGGCAGGCCCGGCCTCTGCCCTCCCGAGGAAGCCGCCCTGTATATCCAACCCTCCAGTGGACATTGAGACCTTTCCTTTTCTCTGATTGCTTGTTTGCAGAGAGGGAAGGCCACTTATTAAGCATTTAGACACGGGCATGGCAGCACAGTGCTTAGACACGTGGTTGAGAAGTCAACCGGGCTGTGCTCTGCCAATTATCAGCAAGTTACTTAATTAACGAGTCTCTACATCTTCATCTGTAAAATGGGGATAATGAAAGCCTATAAAACTGTGGAGTTCTTTAAAAGTACTCAATAAATAGGAACGTGCACACGTGTGTGCATGCGTGTACATGGATGCGATTGTCAGAGTATTCATGGTCAGCAAGGTCAGCAAAATCATCCCATTTTCAAATGAGGAACATGAGAGGCAGAAGGTCAAATGACACAGCCAAATGTCACAGAATGAGGCTCCAGGAGCAGGCTCATTAAATGAGCTCTAACATCTCAGGCCTATTTCCCAGTAGCCAAGCAGCCGCAGACTGGGAAGACAAAGGTGGTGTGCTCTTTGTGAGCACATCTCAGAGACGGGTGAGACGGGCAACCAGAGGAGAAATGGGTGCTTTCCTTGCACTGGATTTTCTTCTGTTGGATTGTCTTAACCAAGGAAAATAACCTCCTTTCTGAACTTTAATGGATGACTTCAGAGCCTCCCCTTTTGACCACTCCCCTCTGGGCTATGCATCCTTGCATCCTTGCCCATGACACTCCCCATCTCAAAAATCCTTCCTGGGGGCACCTAGGCGGCTCAGTCATTTAAGTGTCCAACTTTGGCTCAGGTCATGATCTCACTGTTCATGAGTTCGAGCCCTGGATAGGGCTGTCTGCTGTCAACGCAGAGCCTGCTTTGGATCCTCTGTCTCCCTCTCTCTCTGCCCCTCCCCTGCTCGTTCTCTCTCTCTCAAAATAAATAAACATTAAAAAAAAAAATCTTCCCTGGTTTCCCACTTCATTGAAGATAGACTCCAAACTCCTGTCACCATCTGGCACGAACCTCCTCTTCCAACCTCCATGTGTCCTGCTTCCCAGCCAAACCGAACAATTGCTAATCCCTGTGCACATCCAGAGCCTTCCAGCTCTGGGTCTCTGCCCTCCTCTGGCAATACAATCATCATTTCCTACTCCATGGTCTCTATTTTTTAAATGAACATCCATTGCCCCAGTATGCAGAGAGCTCTCTGAGGAAGGACCCACTTATAATTCATCTGCTCCCAGCACCCTAAGAATTCACAATCGCAATAAAGATGGTGCCTTTAATGGAAGAGGAAACTTAATGACTATTTGCTAGAAAAAAACATGCTATGGGTAATAATCATATAAGTGATAATAACAGCTAAGAGTTATTAAGTGTGAACTCTGTCCCGGACACTCTTATAAATGGTTTACACCTACAGCTCGTTCAATCCCCACGACCACGGTGATCCGCCACCCCACCGTCTAGGCATTCACACCCTGTGGAATCTGTAACCAGACCTGGTCACTTACTTCTGATGAACAGAATACACAGAAGTGATGGATGTCACTTCTGAGATAAGGTTGTAAAAGACCGGGATTTTGGTCTTGCTAAAACTCTCTTCTCTCGCCCACTTGCTTGCTCCCTCTGATGAAACAAGCTGACGTGTGGCTCGCTGCCTTGTGCAGAGGACCAGGGGGCAAGGGGCCAATAGAAGCTCCCAGCCATTGTCATTGAGTCCCTCAGACCCGACAAGCTGCAAGGAATTAAGTCTCCTCACAACACCCTCTCAAGTGAGCTTGGAAGCTGATTTGCCTCAAGCCTGAAGGTAACTGCAGCCTCCACTAACCCTTTGATTATTGCATCCTTGAGAGAGGCCCAGAGCCCGAGGACCCTGGTGAGCCATGCCTAGACTCTCGACCCCCAGAAACTGAGGTGATAAATTTCAAGCCACTACATTTTGGGGTAATTTGTTACACAGCAATAGCTAGCTAATACAACCCCTTAGGTATTCTTATACCATTTTGTAGATTAGTAAACCAAGGTCCAGAATGGTTCAGGAATTTCACACAAATCTTGCAGCTAAGCTAAGTAAGCACGAGAGCCAGGATCTGAGCCCAGGCAGCCTGGCTCCAAAATCTTCCCCTTTGACCACTATGCTCTAATAAAAGGGGACGGCGGATGGATGAATGAATGAGCAGTTAGGCAGTGCTCTCCCTCCCTTCACTCAGGGGGCCTGCTGCTCACCCACTTGGGGGAGGCGAGGCAAGGGGTGATCTTACCATGAACCTCAGCCTGAGAGAGTGTCTTAAATTTGAACGGAAATGTGCTGGGTGTCTGAGTGGGAGGGGGGTGAGCCCTGGAGGGAAACAGGATTCAGGAGTTAAGGAGTGGCAGAGGCTTCCGACAGAGAGATCACCTTTGCAAGGTGTATTACAGCTTTAGCTGTCTCTTTCTCTCTCGGAAGACGGCAAGGTCCTCAAGTAAAGGATGTGGTGTTGTTAAATTTCATATCCCCCGCACCCTATAGCGGCTTGTCCTATAAAGGATTTTTGCAGAAAGAGTGTCATATAAATGGTACCCCCTTTGAAGGAATGGATGGGTGAACAAATGAAAGGAAAAAGTAAATGAATGAATGAAATGAGTTTATGACTATTTGCATATGGATAGATTTTTTAAAAAAATTTTAATGTTCATTTTATTTTTGAGAGAGAGAGAGCGAGCATGGGCAGGGAAGGGACAGAGGGAGGAGACACAGAATCTGAAGCAGGCTCCAGGCTCCTAGCTGTCAGCACAGAGCCCAACGTGGGGCTCAAACCCATGAACTGTGAGATCATGACCTGAGCCTGTATATATATATATGTAACATATATATAGTTAACCAGAAGCATTAGTATTGCATTCATGTATAAGAGGATTATTCAAAGGTCTAAACACTCCCTCTTACTTTAAACCACCCAGAAGAAAGAAAAGGAAACTAACATTTATGAGCACCTCCTATGTTCCAGGCCTTGTCCTGAAGTCATGCTTAAATCCCCACAATGACTGGATTGACCCATTTCCATTCTGCAAAGGGGAAACTGAGGCACAGTTAGCCAATGTGGCCTGCGGAGGCACAGAGTGCCATACTTCTGACTCCTTTGCTTCAGACTCCAAGCACCATTTCTCCCCTGTCCCACCCGAGCACTGGGGAGGGCAGTGTGCTCCTGTTCAGTACCGTGGACGGGAAGGAAAGGGGGACCATCTGCCGCTCATCAGATGCTGAGCTCACGTTCAAGTTCCTGCCATGGCAAGCCCTGCGCTCTCCCCTCGGAACAAGAAGGAAAAGGGCACAGTACTGCTGTGTCCGTGGTGTACCAGCCTCCTACACACCACCACCTCACTCAAGGCTGACACAAGCCGCCCAAGTTACCACTGCTTTCATTTTAAGGAAGAGAAAGCTGATGCCGAGAGAGAGGCTGGGACTTGCCCTGGTCACAGCTGGGAAGAAGAGGGGCCACCCAACTAGAGCCCAGACCCAACCGCAGCACCACCAGGCACACACAGCTCAGCAATGCACTTTCTTACTTACACACACACACACACAGACACACACACACCATGATACGGCTACCAATCCTGCACAGGGAGGCTAGGGAGCCCCGCTAGCCCAGCAGAATAGACTCGTTTTTAAAGGAAGTCAGCTTGGGGCGCCTGGGTGGCTTAGTCGGTTAGGCGTCCCGACTTTCGCTTAGGTCATGATCTCGCGGTTTGTGGGTTCGGGCCCCGCGTCGGGCTCTGTGCTGACTGCCAGCTCGGAGCCTGGAGCCTCTTTCGGTCTGTGACTCCCTCTCTCTCTGACCCTCCCCTGCTCACGCTGTCTCTCTCTCCTAGAAATAAATAAAACATAAAAAAAATTTAAAAAAAAAAAATAAAGGAAGTCAGCTAGACTCCTCCATATGGCCAGGATCCCAGAAACCTCCCTGCCTCAAGGAATAAAATATCTATTCCAGACAGGAAACTCCCTCCAGCTTTGTACTCCAAAGACCTTGGACCCACAGTGGGTGAGCAGTAGAGAAGCACTAAAGGAAGGGAACCCAGGCAGTAGGCAGCACCTCCAATACTTGGGTGGCAGGTGCGTGATGTAAAGGACTAGTGGCCGGAACAGTGATCACGGGTGGCAATCGGAAGAGTCTTCACCTGCTACCGAGTAACTTCCACACTCTCTTCTCTGCATCCCCTCTGATGTTAACTCACTCACTCCTCACAGCAGTCCTGATGTAGGAGGTTTAAAGCTGAGAACATGCAATGAACAGAGAGGGGGAGTCCCTAGCCAGAGGCACACAGCCAGTGAGGTGGCAGAGGTGGGATCCGAACCCAAGCCTTCCGGATCTAGAATCTGCACTCTCAAACGCCGCATTGTGCTACCTTGTCATTACTATGAACACAGGAAGGAGGCTGTGTAGACAGATACGAAAACACGAATGAAATAAAAACAGCACCTGTCGCTCGAACTCAGGGGATGGCTGGGGGTGACAGTGAGAGGGACACCGTGGGGCACTCACGCCTCGTCTCAAGGGGCAGCTGCTGTCTTGTGACAGCCCACCTGTCTTGTGGGAAAACGGCTGGTCTTCCGGAGACACCAGGGGCCCACCTGGGAGGGCAGATTTCCAGACTTTAAATGTCAGCACAGGTTGGCCATGCAGAACAGGCCTGTGAGTCACATGCGCTGGCATCCTGCCCATGTGCCACCCAAGCGCAGGGACTGTGGGCCTCGGGCCGCGAGCCGGCACTTCATTAGGCAGAAAGGCTGTGGTTTTGTTCTGATTGCGGGGGCTCCTCCCACCCCCGAGTTAAAAATCCGCCCCCTCCAGCACCAGCCCTCTTTCCTGCCTCCCTTGACACGGAGGCCCACCCCCGCTGTAATCACGGAGAGACCAATCCCTCTTCCCTCTGACAGCCCCGCACAGATTTTGATCATTGCAATGATTTGAGCTGACATCAATCTTATCCCATCTAACAAGAAGGATAAAGAGCGTCCCTCATGCCCAGGCGGATTAGTCTCCCAGGGGTGTTACCGCCAGGGCAGCCCCACGGACCTGCCTGGCCCCGGGAGACCCTCCCGTCCCCAGCAAGCACGGGGGCTCTGAGCTGAGAGGCGCCCCTCCCCCAACCCAGGGACCCACTGCACATCCGATTTCATTCTCTCCATTCACCTTCTTCCTCTTCCTGCCTGCGTCCAGGAAGTGATTCTCAGATTAACTCATCCAAATTTTGGCAAACAAACGATCATCTTATGATCTGGAAAGGAAACCGCCTGAAGAGGAAATCCCCAAACCCCAGTAATATGTATCTTCTGCCAAGGATAGGTTTTATGGGAAGCTTTCTTAACTTTTTTCAATTCCTAATTCTCCAGAAAGAACAGGGCAGCCATTCTGGAAAACAGGATGGAGGTTCCTCAAAAAGTGAAAAACAGAACTACCCTACAACCCAGCAATTGCACTACTAGGTATTTATCCAAAGGACGCAGAGATGCTGATTCTAAGGGCACATGCACCCCAATATTCACAGCAGCGCTATCAACAACAGCCAAATTATGGACAGAGCCCAAATGTCCATCGGCTCATGAATGGATAAAGAAGATGTGGTCTATGTATACAAGGGAACACTACTTGGCAATGAGAAAGAATGAAATCTTGCCATTTGCAGCTATGTGGATGGAACTGGAGTATATTATGCTAAGCGAAATAAGTCAGTCAAAGTGAGACATATATGATTTCACTCATATGTTGAATTTAAGAAACACAGCAGATGAACATAAGGGAAGGGAAGCAAAAATAAGATAGAAACAGAGAGGGAAGGAAATCAAAAGAGACTTAAATACAGAGGACAAGCTGAGGGTTGCTGGAGGGGAGGTGGGTGGAGGGATGGGCTAAATGGGTGATGGGCAGTAAGGAGGACACTTGTTGGGATGAGCACTGGGTGTCCTATGTAAGAGATGCGTCACTGGGTTCTACTCCTGAAGCTAATGCTACACCGTATGTTAACTACCTTGAATTTAAATAAATAAATTTAAAAAGAAAAAAAAGAGCACTGCATGATTCAGATGCTAAAAGCAAAACATTACAGTTTTTTTTTTTTTTTTTTTTTAATGGTGTGGTAGTTTCTTTTGAGAGAGAGAGAGTGAGAGATTACGCATGAGCAGGAGAGGGGCAAACAGAGGGAAAGAAAGAATCCCAAGTGGGCTCTGCACTGTCAGCGCAGACGCAGGGCTGGATCTCACGAACCATGAGGTCATGACCTGAGCCGAAATCAAGAGTCAGACACTTGGCCAACTGAGCCACCCAGACGCCCCTCAGTTTTCCGATGTCTAAAGTGAGAACGGGGACCCCTGGGTGGCTCAGTCGGCCAAGCAGTCAACTTCAACTCAGGTCACGATCTCACCATTTAGGAGTTCAAGCCCCACTACGGGCTCTGGGCTGACAGCTCGGAGCCTGGAGCTGCTTCGGATTCTGTGTCTCCCTCTCTCTCTGCCTCTCCCTCACTCACACTCTGTCTCTGTCTCTCAAAAATAAATAAGCATTTTTTAAAAAATGTAAAGCACTGTAAAATACATTTCTTGCCCTGGCCCAGAGGCTCTCAAGTTGGAGGCGGCACCAGAAGCACCCGGACGGCTTGCTGGGGCTCAGGTTTCTGGGACCTACCTAGGGTTCCTGAAACCCTCTGTCTAGAGAGGTGCCCAGAAGGTGTGTTTCCAACAAGGTCCCAGGCAGTGCTGATGCCAGAGGCCCAGGGGCCACACTCGGGGAACCGCCGCTCTGCACGGTTTTTAATGGATCCATCCCAGCTATGGAAGGAATCTTCTGCCTGCAGCGTGTGCTCGGCCGCCTCCTCTCAGAACAGGAGCCTCCCGCCCGTCGAGCTTGCTCTTCTACAGGGTTCCATGCAGCATGCTCCAGGTCTACCCCCTCTCCACAGCCCCCCAGGGCCCCCAGGACTGCCTGCGATTCAGGGCAGAACTGGGCTAGCAGGTCTCTAAGTCTCTGTCCCTGTCCCAAGGCTACTCACCTTCTCAGAGCACAAATGGAGACAGTGATGGAATTCTCGCCTCCACCCAGAGGGTAATTTTTTTAAATGTTTATTTATTTGGAGAGAGAGAAAGAGAGAGTGTGAGCAGGGGAGGGTCAGAGAGAGAGGGAGAGAAAGAGAATCCCAGGCAGGCTCTGAGCCGGCAGCGCAGAGCCCAACGCAGGGCTTGAACTCAGGAACCGCGAGATCATGACCTGAGCGGAAATCAAGAGACGGACCCTCAGCCGACGAAGCCACCCAGGCACGCCCCAGTGGTCAAGTTTATGGTAACTTTCAGAGGCTCCCCATGGGGTCACTTCCAGTCAAAAGCCAACCTGCCCCAGCTGTTGGCCAATGTCTGCGGGAGCTCAAGCTACCTGCGAAGACAAAGAACACAGTGGCCGGCCCCGGAGCACTTCAAATGGCACAGCCACTCCACTGGCCCTGCCAGGAGTCAGAAGTTTTCCTGGCTTATTCCTGAGAAATATAGTGGTCCCAGCAGCCATCTCGCGGGGACAATTTAGAACATTATTGCTCAGCGAGAGGCAGACGTAGCATAGTGGTTAAGCACGCAGGTGCTGAGGTCAGAATTGCATGAGTGCAAAACACCAGCTCCGTGTTCTAGTCATGACCTTGAACATGGCCCTTAACTTCCTCAGGCCTCGTTTCCTTCACCTGTAAAATGGGCAGGACAATCCTGCCACACTAATGGATTATTCTCAAGATTAAATGAGATGTTGCGCACCACACACTCAGAGCAGTGCCCCGGCCCGCGGGAGACACTCAACGAACGTCAGCTACCGCTTTTCTAAACAGGGACCCAGTGTTACATCACATGTACTGGGGAAGGGCTTTGAGGACATTTGGATGTAAAAAGACACAATGCTGCCACCAGGTAAGTATCTTGTTCATCAGGATTCTGGGTAAAGAATAAAACGCCTCAATTCAGTACAGGGAGGTGAGCGCGACACGGAGGGTGCGAAGAGCATTTTTTGGTTAACAAGACATCTGAAGACACAGGCATGCCAAGAAGGCAGGGTATAAGCTGATAGGTGGGGAGGGTCAGAGTTATTCACAGGATGAAATGCTCAAACCTGTGGACTCCATTACTTCTTGGGAACTCACACTACCTGTCCCGACTGTCGACCTCACCGTGGGGAAGGAATCGTGCCACTGGTGATGGCAGAGTCCCCGTGTTCACGGCCTCGTGAGGGGTCCTGCCTCCCCGAGGACTCAGGATGCTGCCGCCCACATCCCACTCCATCCACTGCCCCTCCTCCTCCGAAAGCAGCTGCTTCCCAGATGCGCTGGGCACCCCCAGGTTTCCGATTCCTCTGGCACACAGAACTCTCGGTGCAGATCTCCACAGGTGAGCTCAGTACCTTCTTTCATCTCGTACAATGTCTCCCCCAAACTTGCCAATGTCTTCAGAACAGAGACTCTGCCTAATTCATCCTGATGTGCCTCGCATGGAGCCTGTTGCCTGGCACGTAGTAGGTACTTATTAAATGTCTGCAGAAGAGGGGCACCTGCCTGGTTCAGTCGGTAGAGTGTGCGACTCCTGATCTCAGTCTTGGGAATTTGAGCCCCATGTTGGGTATAGAGATTACCTAAAAAAAAAAAATCTTAAAAAATTATTTTTAAAATATTTGTGGAATAGATGAATAAAAGGACAAATGGGTAATACAGTGATAAATATATATGGAATATCACATAATCATTCCTTATCCTTATCAAGATAGTAGCAACACGAAGTACTATTTGTAAGCTCAGGTTATATAAAATTATAGGAAATAAGGTGATATGCGTGCTATGACACAACTACTGGGAACATGTTAATTTCGGGACTGAAACTAGAAAAAGAATATGCAAGAAGCACTTTACTGATTAGTTAATCTTTACTGAGTGATGGAGCCCACAGAAATGAAAGAGCATGGGCTCTGGAGTCAAGTTGCCTGCAATCAAAACTACGCCACCATTTCCTAGCTGTGGGACTGTGGGCCAGTATTTAAATATGCCTCAGTTTCTTCCTATTGCAAAGTGGGACACTGTAGGGTTGCCGTGAGCATCATGTTAGTTGAAACGTCAAGCACTTAAAGTAGTGTCTTGTCATATATTAGTACCCAATGCCAGTGTATATTCTGTTATATTGAACGGTCCATTGTCACAAGCACGCATTAAATCCCGCCCACCAGCAGCACCATGTCTGTGTACGAGCCCGTCATTCCCCGCCGATAGCCGATCTCCAGCAGGGCTGTCCTGACTCAGCCCAAATCCCTTCACGTCTGCAAAGGACAAGGCTGCAGAGCTAAAACAGAAGGACACTTGCCTCCAGCATGACAGCACTAAATTCTTTGATGATTTGGGGAATAAAATGCTTATGAAATCCCTGCGGGAGTCCGCGCAGTTGTATCAAAATCACTGAAGGTACCTGGTCTGTCTGGGAACGGGAAATACAGAGCCCAGGAGGAGAGATTAAAAACAGCTCTGGAAGGGGAGTGAGAAGGGCAAGTTTGAGGTCTAGCTGTACCAATAACTGGCCGACGTTCCTTTTCTCAGAATACCTAAGATTCTAGGACCCATATGCACCAAGAGCATCCACAGGAACAGGACTTGCGAGAGTCAGTCCAGGACTCTCATTAAAGCAGGGGTTAGAAAGGCTAAGGCTATAAGCACAGGTGTTCCACGGTCAAGAGCATGAACCAGAGCTGGGCAAAGAAGGGCACCCAGGCTGAGCCCTGCGTGGAAAACGATGGTGGTCCGTGCATGGTTCGTGAGCAAAATGTGGACGTTCAGAATTCAGACCACTGCACTACTATGCTTGCCGCTTGGGGTACAGGGCTGGTGCCGATGGGACATCTTAGTAAGTCATCTTGCCTTTGTTCAAAAGGACACCTTTACTTCACAGAATGGACTTGCTTTCGGAGTGCCTGGGTGGCTCAGTCAGTTGAACATCCAACTCCTGATTTCAGCTCAGGTCATGATCTCACAGTTTGTGGGATCCAGCCCCGCACTGGGCTCTGTGCTCAGTGTGGAGCCTGCTTACGATTCTCTCCCTCCCTCTGCCTCTCTCCTGGGCTCACGTTCCCTCCCCCTCTGTCTCTCTCTCTCAAATAAAATTTAAAAAAATAATAGACTTGATTTTATTCTTACTGCTAACTGCCCCAGAATTTACCCCTGATGTTCTCTCTGTTCTGATATGTCTACACTTTTCTCTGCATCTTGGATGGGAAGAGGAGGAGAAGGACAGATACTGGTTGTAATCATTGTATTTAGTGAGCTGAGGCCCCTGAAGGCTTCCCTCTAAAGGAAGAGTGGGGGGGAGGGGCTCGGGAAGGGTCGCGAGTGTGGAGCCCCAGCCAGCACTGAGGTACTCCGTAGTCCTCATTCTCTGCCTTCCCCCTGTCCTCACCATGACCTTCTGGGCTTGGACCTCCTCCCCACTGACATGTGCCAACAGCTTCCTTCCCTCCAATATCATCCAGATCCAACACCAAACCCCATGCTTAAATCACACCCCTTTCCCCTCTGTTTCAAGGGCACAAACCTGATCACACCATCCTCTTCCTTCTGGAAGGCATCCACAGGAAATCAAAGTATCTCATACTCTGGCCGCACCATTCCCTCTTCACCTTCTCCCTTCCCATAGCTCAGGGATGGGCCACTCACCTAATTTTGGCCAGAAAGACTTAGTAAGTTGGGTTCTGGGAAGGGATTTCTTTCCTCCATGAAAAACAGAGACCCAGGGAATGCAAACCCACACCAAGGCGGAAAGGATGCTTGTCAGTTGTGGACTAGAAAGTCGCAGTGGAGACGTGTGGCACTACCGAGGAGATTTATTGTGCCCTCGGGACCCCCTGCAGAATCTATCCCCTGCGGTCTCCTAGTGCATTCCCAGCACTCCCCACAGCATCCCTAACCATTTGCCAGCCTGACTCTGTCGGAACAAATTTAGGTCAAAGCACCTGTGCTGGGGGGCCAAGGTCCCTCCAAGGTTATCCGGGCTCGGCTTTCACAGACCAAAAAGAGCTCCGAGTGGCCGGGGAGGAATGTAGTGGGCTTTTCGGAAACGCCCTGTTTGGAGTCCCACGGCGTGGGGATCACCCAATCTCTGGCCCAGCTTTAGACTTCACTGGCTTTGCTAGAAGGGACTCTGGGACTCTGACTCACCTTCTCATGAGGACCTTTATAAAAACTATTCCACAAGCCCAATCGCTACTCTCATCCCATCCAAGGTCTCCGTCTGCCAAGACTCAGGCTCTCCGGCATTATACTGAGTTCCTTCAACCATTTATAAAATAGGATTTCTAAACCTTTCACCGTCGTATAATGGTTAAGGGCTGGGGAGCTGGGAACACATCAGGGTTCACCTCTTGACTTCTCCTTTATTGAAGAATCATTGATTCGTTCATTCAAGAAGTATTTTCCGAGAACTTCTTGCCATTTTTCAGGTACCAGGTACCGAACATCGAACATGACAGAAAAGGTCATAAAACTTACCTTCTCGTGCATGGGTGTGGGGGAGGGGCAGGGTATAACAAGTAGTAGATTCAAATATTGCATGTTCAATATGCGTTGTCTCTTTATCATCACATCATTATCATCATCATCATCATTTCATGCATCACTTGGGATTACGTTTGGCTGTGACTGACCAATAATGGCTTAAGCAAAGTAGATGTTTTTCTTTGACGTAACATCTAAAGGTAAGCTGTCCAAGCCTTGTGAGATGGTCCCCAAGTCTGAGGCAATTGTTGCCAGTGTCTTTATACCTCGTACATATTCACCATTCCCAAATATGCTGACAGCTGCAGACTGAAAGCATCTCGAACTCTCTGCCCTTTCTCTGGCCCCAGCAGAATGAGCAGTCCAAAGGAAGCCTGTGAGTGGCAGGAAGCAATGCCCTCAGAAGGAGTCCTCACCCCATGGCAGAGAGGCTCCGGTGTTTAAATACCCCAGCCCTCCCTCCTTCCAAGTGGAGTGCCTCTGAGGCACATGCTATCCAGATTCCCTGAGACCCCACGTAGAATGGACCCACCATCATCTGCCCATAACCACACCCTGTACAAGCTACCTTCCTTTTCTCTCTCACTTCCCCATCCTGGATCAGTGCTTCCTGGGGTGACGTGGCAAATGAATCACCTTCTCTAGAATCGCTGACGCAAGGGTCTGCTCTTCCGGGGAAACCTAACCGAACACATGGTCTAAGATGGCCACTAATGCTCCGCCCACCTCACCCGCATTCCAGCCAGCAGAGAGGAAGCAGTGGGATAGTGGGAGTCGCCTCCCTTGAAAGGACATGCCTTGGGAGTTCTAGGGATATCTCAATTGACGCCCCATTGAGAAAAATTTACAGGGTTTCAGTGGTTAGTGAAGGAAACTGGGAGGTTTCATTGTGGCCCTACAGGATCTGGCATGCTGTTGTTAAGGAAGAATGTGGAAATGGTTCTAACAGGTCAGGAGCCAGGGACTAGAAGAGGCAGAGCCTTGTGGCACAGCCTGGGGGCCCTGGAGCAGAGGTCTGGGCTCCTGATGAACCATAAATAGCACCGGCAAAGCTCCTCCCCGGCAGCCCCCTGAGCCATCGCACCTTGGTGCCTGCCTCCCCACCTGCTCCCGACATAGGCGTGGCATCACTTACTCGGTCTCTGCAACCCTAGGAAGAGAGCCAGGACTTGGCTCCGCCGAACTAGGATGAGATTTGTGTATTTAAATCACTCAAGCTGTCTTTTCCTGCACCTTGACCTTAGATAAATCAGCAGTGCCATCCAAGACCCCAGCCCTCAAAGGGCTCGGAAGGTTCATCAAGAGGCGTGACATATTCAAACGATTAAAACGATGTGGCATGACATGTGGCTCGTGACACGTGAGTGGTCCTGGAGTGAAAGCCACAGCAGGAGGCTCTTCAGACACTGCAAACTCACAGGACATCAGGGTGGCAAGGGGATGGGAGGTTTGAGAACACACCCATGGAACACTCACCGAATGCAGCCACACATTATCTAGGAAGTCTTTTAACCTTTCTCGGCCACTCTCTGAAGAAGGTTTTGTTCGGGGCACTATTTTATTATTTAAAAAAAAATTTTAACGTTCATTTATTTTTGAGAGGCAGAGAGAGAGAGAGAGAGAGAGCATGAGCGGGGGGGGAGGGGGCAGAGAGAGAGAGGGAGACACAGAATCTGAAAGAGGCTCCAGGCTCTGAGCTGCACAGAGCCCGATGCGGGGCTCGAACCCACGAACCATGAGATTGTGACCTGAGATGAAGTCAGATGCTTAACCAATGGAGCCCCCAGGCGCCCTTGGAGCACTATTTTAAAGATGAAGCAGGTAAGTCTCCGATAGACGGAATAACCAGCCCTCAGTCACACAACCAGTAAGAGACAGAGAATACGATTCTTAGAGATATGAATAATAGGGGCGCCTGAATGTCTCAGTCGGTTAAGCATCCAACCTCTGATTTTGGCTCAGGTCATGGTCTCACAGGTTTGTGAGTTCGAGCTCTGAGTCTGGCTCTGCGTTGGCAATGTGGAGCCTGCTTGGGATTCTCTCTTTCCCTCTCTCTCTGCCCCTCCCCCACCCATTCTCCTTCTCTCTCTCTCAAAATAAATACATCGCTAAATAAACTTTTAAAAAAGTGAATAATAATAATGCATACTTTAACTTTATGTGCTAGGCCCAGGGCTGAGTACCTGTTGTGCTGAAGCCACGTGAACCTCACAATTAAGCCTCAGGCCCTTAAGGAAGTATGATTATTTCCATTTTACAGATGAACAAACTTGAGGCGGGAAGGTTAAGAAGCCAGAAGAGAGCAATAACAGGAGGATTTAAAAGACTGTCATCCAGTTGCCAATCAGGTGCCTTGATCCTCTCTATGGACCGGTCTGCTCACGGTCTCACGGCCAAGGTCAGGCACGAGGTCCCTGACTAGCCATCCCCTTCCTGGAGGAAGCCAGCGGAACAGCGGCTGGTTTCAGGGTCCTGGACGGGGAGCTCCCCACGGTAAGGAGCATTACTTCTTGTCCTGAATGGCCCACACAGAAGGGTGCGCCAGGACACAGCTCAGGAAACATTTCCTGTAAAGTATCAGAGAGTAAAAAATGTCTTCAGCTTTATCTCCCACATCATCTCTGTCACACCACTCGATGCGGCTGTTGGAACTCAAACGCAGCTGTAGACAATAAACCAACACACAGGCATGGACGTGTTCCAAGAAAACTTTATTTATGGACACCACAGTCGTCATGTCATAGGATGTTCAGGGATCACTAAATACTAGTCTCCTTTTGACTGTTATCCAACCACTTAGAAATGTAAAAACCATTCCTGGCCCACGGGCTATATAAACAAAGTCAGCAGGACAGGGCAGATTTGACTGGTGGGCTGTGGTTTATTGACCCCTGAGCAAGGATCTGGAAAACTCTTTGCACAAAAGTGATGCTTGAGGGCTCTGTTTTTCTTTCCCACTCATAAAGTGGCTAAAAGACTGGACCGTGCACTGCTTTTTTTTGGGGGGGTGGTGGTGGAAAATGGTTAGAGATTTCAAGTCTAGCTCTGGGCTGGCCTACCTCATCCCCCAGGGCAGACACACTAATGCCTACAACCTGAAGAACAGAAGGCAAGGCAGGGTCCATTAGCCGCGCTAAGGAGGTTGGACTTTCTTTCAGTTGCCTCTGGGTGCGTGGTACCATGGACAGTTCCCTGTGGTTAGCGTGCCAGGGTTTCTTGCCCGGTCTCCATCATGACGCAAAGAGGTTGAGTCACTTGCCCAGTGTCACCCAGCCTGTAGCAGGAATTCACGTCCAGGGTTGCCCGGCGCCAGTTTCTAGAAACTGCAGATCCTGGGCTGGTGGAGCAGAGCCAGGAACCACAGGGGCTTCCCACTGGCCACATCGCGGTGGCTCCAAGCTGGCCTGCTGCGTATTTACCACTTCAGGCTTCATCTAGGCACACCCGCTGTCTCCAACGTGAATCGCCCTCTGCTTCCAACTCTACCCAGAGCCCAATGATGTCAGGATGCCTGTGCCGTTGCAGCAAGGGGGGGGTGGGGGGTGGGCAGCCCTTTCAGAGAGAGGGATTAATTTAAAAGTCCAGTGGGATGATTCTGGATGTATCCCTGTTTCCTACAAAAATCCCAGCACACGCTGCTCAGGAGGAGAGGTGCCCAGCACGGTTGGAGCAGAGCAGTTGGGTCACAGGCTATTTTCAAAAACAATGGGAAGGGGGATCAACACGGGCACTGTGGAGGGTCCTTCCCACGCTGCGGGCCTAATGAATGTTCTGTTTTACTTAATCCTCAGGACAACTAGGAGGTGGGGCTTCTCACACTTAGTCTGAAGGAAAAAGGAACTGAATGCAGCTGATCAATGTATCCTGCTGAGCAAAGCTGTTCAACTCCCAAGTGCAGGCTCTTCTCCCTCCTAGGCGGAGAAGTACAGCTCCAAGGCATCTAATCCGGACTTCTGTCCCCCTTTCGCTTGCAATGGCTCAACAGTCACTGGCTCAGATATGTTTGAAATGATCCAACAGACCGGTTTAAAAACAAACCTTTCGGGGGCACCTGGGTGGCTCAGGTTGGTTGAGCGTCCGACTTAAGCTTACATCCTGATTTCACAGTTTGTGAGTTTGAGCCCCGCATTGGGCTCTATGTAGTCAGCATGAAGCTCGCTTGGGATTCACTGTCCCCTTCTCTCTCCACCCCTCCCTTGCTCGTGCACTCTTTCAAAAATAAATAAAACATTTTTTAAAATTAAATAAATGTTTCAGGCAAAGAGTAGTCCAGTCTATATGGCACCAAACAAGAAACGTGACGGTTGTCATTCATTCATTCATCCATCCATCCAAATATCTATCTATCCCTCTGATGAACCAATCATTCTTTCATTTTTTTAAGTTTTATTTATTTATTTTTTGAGAGAGAGAGAGAGAGAGTGCAAGAGTGGGACAGGGGCAGAGAGAGAGGGGGGAAGAGAGAGAATCCCAAGCAGGCTCCCCACTGTCAGCGCAGATCACATGGCTCAAATTCACAAAACGCAAAATCATGTCCTGAGCTCAAATCAGGAGTGGACGCCTAAACTATGGAGCCACCAAGGCGCCCCAATCATTCTTTTACACATGTGATAATTATTGCCTGAGCCCCTTTTAGTCATGTCCTATGCTAGTCCTGGAGAGGAAAAGTACAAAGATGAATTAAGATCTGGTCCCCGTACACTCCCAAAGGTTAACATTTTAGAGGAGTGAGGTTTCAGAATCCATTGACGGAACCAGTTGTGGGAACAAAGGGCAGGTGAAGACCTTGCAAAAGGGCCACTGAAAGCCAAGGAACAGGTGGGCGGTCTAGCTGGACAGGAATGAATCTGCATTCCTTGATTACCTCTACCTCTTTTCCTTGGAGCCCACTTCCCTCACTGATGACAGAGAGATCATTCCCTAAGAGATCAGAATGTGGGTCAGTGCATAGATGTCACAAATTGGTAAAACAAAGGGAAGTTGGGAAGGATTGTTTTCAAGTTTACTTATTTTTGAGAGAGAGAAAGAGAGGGCAAGCATGAGTGGGAGAGAGCCAGAGAGAAAGGGAGAGAGAGAATCCTAAGCAGGCTCCTGGCTGACTGCACAGAGCTTGATGTAGGGCTTGATTTCATGAACTGTGAGATCATGACCTGAGCCGAAATCAAGGCTGGGACGCTCAACTGACTGAGCCACCCAGGTGCCGCTTTCTTAAATTTCTTGTTTTTTTGTTTTTTTTTTTTTAAGTGGGGAAGAATTTTTCATCTGAACTGTCTTGGAAAACGATATGCAGGAGAACACACTGGGCTTGTTGGGATGTCCAAGGAGACCCTGATGGCCATCCCGCTGTGACAAGACTCACTCCCTGACCTAACTTGGGCAGGCTCCACCTCTGACCATACCCAAACCTGGGCTCTACCTTTGACCCGTTTAGTCCAGTTTTAGCAAGAATCACACAAGGTCAGTTTAGCACAAAAAAACAAAAACAAAAACAAAAACAAAAACCAACCCACCTTTGATATCTGATCGGATTCCTTGTCTCTTAGCCTTGATGTTTTATTACTCTGGTCTGTCTTCAGCAAGACCCCTACTGAACCCATTTAGCCAGAACCACGCCCCTGGCCCCTGATATTTTCTCTTAGTAATTTTGCACCCACTGATTCCTCCCCGCCCTACCCTGCTGCTTGGCTACAAACCCCTCCTTTCCTTGTATCTGGAAGGGAGTCTATTTCTGTACTGAGGTCTCCCTTCCCCTATCGCAATAGCTCCTGAATAAAATTTGCCTTTTCCAGTTTAATTTCTATCTGGCTCTGGCTTTCTCTGACACATAGACACCACGGGGGGAGGTCCACATGGAAAAGATTCATTTGTTCATTCAAACACAACCCAGTAGATGATACCTACTCTGAATACCAGGGTAGCCGAGTGGTTCTGAGTCACAGGGAGTAACAAATACCATCTGGACACGTAGAAAGTTTGGGCTGATTGTCAATTTAACACTCTCATCCTCAGACACCAGCATCTATGAACTGGCAAAGTATTATAACATGTTTTCCATGCTTCAGTTTCCCTGTCTGTAAAATGGGCCTGTTTTAGCATCATTGCAGACAGGTGTGAGGATCAAGCCAGAGAAGCAGCGTCCCCGCTGGGCATGGGGCTGGCACGCTCCAGTGCTCACTGGACACCAGTGGTGGTGCAGTAGTGGTCGTCACCAGCATCAGGACAAGGAGACAGAAGCACAGAGCATCTGAATCAAAGAACATTTATGGAGTGTCTGGCATTTTACACAATCCCTAAACTCAAGAATCATTAGAACATGGGGGTACAGAGATCGATGTCGAAGGGGCAGAATGAGGGATAACATGTCTTCAAAGATGAGGGGATACTTGGGACCGGGTCACCACGAGTATTTATGCCTGGAGAGGGTCATAAGGGGGATTTTAAGATGAGAGTGCAGCACCCACACACACCACGCTTAAAGCTGACGCCGGCCATCATCCGTTGCCCACAAATCTAAAATCCAAAATGCTCACTGATCGGATATACAAGTATGTGTAATTTCATAATTGCTCCCATTTTGTGTGAATGATTGTGTTTCATGGCAGAAGAGTAAAAAATCTGATTATAGCTTACTGCCCCAGAAGCCACTGGGAATGTATTAAATGGTGAATGTATCAAGCTGCCTTTCAAAAACTGAAATAATTCTAAATTTCAAAAATTTTGAATTATTTTGAATAAGAGGAGATGAGCCCATATTAATAACAACCTAATACTTACTAAGCACTTACCATATTCAGGCAATTCTCTAAGCATTTAACTAAGTTAACCCTAGTGATGTAGGTAGGTGCTGTAATTACACTATTATTCTTATTACCATTATTATTATTTTGTTTTATTATTGCTTTTGCACAGATGCACACGCTTTGAATGTGCACTACTCCTTTTTTGTAGGGGTCTCAGGAACTTTCCAAATGCTTCTCTTGCTGCTAGAAATGCTCTTTCCCTAACACGTTGCCTACTTGACTCTCAATTACCGTCACTTCCTTCTAGAAATCTTTCCCAAGCTTGGGGCGCCTGGGTGGCTTAGTCGGTTAAGCGTCCGACTTTCGCTTAGGTCATGATCTCGCGTTTCGTGGGTTCGAGCCCCGCGTCAGGCTCTGTGCTGACTGCCAGCTCAGAGCCTGGAGCCTGTTTCAGTCTGTGACTCCCTCTCTCTCTGACCCTCCCCTGCTCACGCCGTGTGTGTCTCTCTCTCTCTCCTAGAACTAAATAAAAATATTAAAAAAAAAAAAAAAAAAAAAAGAAATCTTTCCCGAGCTTTAGCTGCCCCTGTTCTATGCGTTCTAAGCGCCATGCATTTCTCTTTCATTTCATTTACATAGTCTTAATTTGAGATATGTACATAAAATTTTATTTGTGTCTATCTCTGCTATAAATTGTCTACTTCCTGAGAGCAGACACAGGGTCTTTTATTCCCTCCAGACACACACCCTGTTCTTTGTATCACCAGCATTAGCACAGTCCATGATATGAGGCTGATGCTCAGTAAAAGTGGCCAAATGAAAAAATGCTCTGGGTTAAGAGCTCAGAGAGCAATGCGGACAAAGGATTATTTTGGTTGCCTAAAGCACACGAGAACAGAACTAATCCTTCTTCTTTACATCGGCCCTCTCAACTCCCACTTGCTCTCCCTGAGCCTTGGCCAAGACAGATCTCTCACGAAGCAACAGTGTGGTGGGAACGCGTTACCCATCTGTTATTGCCGACCGGGAAATATGACCTCCGCACAGCACAATATGGTCAATCTACACGGCAGGGTTCATCGTGTGTCCGTCTGTATCTGCACCGTGGTTTTACAATCCAGCAGACCCCCGTAATGGGACGACAATGAAACATCTGGATGTGGTGCTCTCTCTTGACAGGTTTTCTATACCATCACCTTCAAAAATCGATGCACGAGAAATGAAAGTTTCTCAAACAGCTGAACGGTGGCTGGCAGCGGAACGTGCTGGTTGCATCTCTCCGTGGTATTAAAGCAAAGGCTGCCTGGATTTCCTCTGGGAGCTACTAGAAATCTATCGGCTGGCAATAAGAGAGGCCATGCGTAGGACCAAATGATGACTTCATTTTGAATGTGTTTATGCTGGGGTAAAGGACATCTTGTCATTCGCACATCTGTGAAACGAATACGTGAATTCAGTCAATAATTAATCAGTGCCCTGGGATCATTCTGATCATAAGATGGAAGCCTGTATATGAATAAAGGAGAGATGAGGAGTGGTTCAGGGTGAGGATGAAGGCAACATGAGAAACTGAGTACTGACAAATCAGAAAGAGGTGAGGAGGGTCCTGGGTACTATGCTCTAAACTCACCATGGTTCTGGGGGCCTGGGTGGCCTAGTCAATTGGGCATCTGACTCTTGATTTTGGCTCAGGTCATGATCCCAGGGTTGTGGCATCAAGCCCTGTGTCGGACTCCACACTGAGCCTGCTTGGGATTCTCTTTCCCCCTCTACCTCTCCCTCCTCAAATATAAATGAATGAATGAATGAATGAATGAATGAATGAATAATAAACTCACCATGATTCAAAAAATCAACCACAATGGCACCAAAGAGAGAATAAATGTAGCGGATCAGAAAACTCAAGCTGATGGTATTCAGAAGGTGGTAGGGACGGGGCAGGAGTAGAAATTGGCCTGATGGCTTTGGAAGGCACTTTAGCATTATCTTTTAAAAACTGAGACACTAGGGGCGCCCGGGTGGCTTAGTCGGTTAAGCGTCCGACTTTCGCTTAGGTCATGATCTCACGTTCGTGGGTTCGAGCCCCGCGTCGGGCTCTGTGCTGACTGCCAGCTCGGAGCCTGGAGCCTGTTTCAGTCTGTGACTCCCTCTCTCTCTGACCCTCCCCTGCTCACGCTGTCTCTCTCTCTCTCCTAGAAATAATAAATTAAAAAAAATAAAAAAATAAAAAACCTGAGACACTCAAGGGCACCTGGGTGTCTCAGTCAGTGGAGCGTCCAACTCTTGGTTTCAGCTCAGGTCATGATCTCACGGTTCGTGGGATCAAGCTCTGCATCAGGCTCTGCACCGAAAGTGCAGAGACTGCTTGGGATTCTCTCCATCCCTCTCTCTCTGTCCCTGCCCCGTTCAAGCTCTCTCTCAAAATAAGTCAACAGTAAAAAGAATGAAAAATTCAAAAAAATAAAAACTGAAAGACTTATGCACGGTGATATACAATTCTTCTCACTATCTTCTTAGAGAAAACCTCATGCAAGCGCAAGGGAAGAGCTAGGATGAGAGGTTCAGGGCAATATGGTCATCACCGCAAAAACTGGGAACAACCCAGCTATTCAGTATTGGAGGAAGGAATAGACAGACTCCAATGCAGTCATCAAGGGGATGCAATGCAACAACAAGAAATGCATTAACATGTAAATATCCCAAAGGGATTTTGGGGAGAGAGGACAAAAGACAGCAAACATGCTGTAATCTCCTTACATGCGCCTCCTCAACAGAACAATACCGTATATTGTGTGCTTCCCAGGGCCATATATTTGTGTGTAATTGTGAAGTGGGTGGTCCAGTAGGTTACACCCTAAATTGTGAACAGCAGTCACCTTGGGGGGATGGGGTGGGAGGCAGACTTGGGTGTGGGGGCTTGTGATCTATAATATCCCGTTTATTTCATAAGGAGTATACAGCCAGACTTTGCTAGTCAAGTTAAACATTAAAAAAAAGTTGTTCAAAAGGATGAGTGAGTAAGGAGGAAGTCAAGCACCTGAGCAGAGTGAAATTGTACTTGAAAATGCAGCCAGGAGAAAAGGAGAGGGACTCAGAATGAGACCAAAGTCCCTCGGCACTTAGATGGGGCTCCAAGGCTTTTTACTGATGGCCAGTCTCTCTGCAGATGAACTTGGCCCTGTGCTTCCTCCAGCAACCAAGAACTTCTGACAAATGTGGAAAAGAAGGCTTTTCCATCAGGAAACAACAGACGCAGAGGTGGGGTATAGAGAAAGGAAGGGACAGGCAACTGGGGATATCATCACGTCTCTTAGATAAAGAAAGGTTCTCCAGGCACTGCTGCTGACATGGGGCTTATTTAACATTTTAACAAATCATCTGAAAGAGATTTATAGTTAAGTATCTCAATGTACAAAGTACTTAGTTTAAGCTCGGGTGAAAGGAAAATGCCAAGCAGATAAGGGTAAATAAGCCACAGAGCAGAAATGACCCCAGGTCTAACCCAGTCTCAAAATTCTTGCATCCATCCAGGCTGTCCCAGGGATTTAATAAGATTGCTCAGAATGTCCTTGGAAAATTGCAAACTGGCATACACCGTTGCTTATTGTGATAATTAGGTCACTCTTGGTTCTATATCAGAATTTGGTCACAGAGCTCAAAAGTGGGATCCATAAAGGAGTTTGGCATTCTCTTCAGGACTGTGAGAGCTTTACAAGAATGATTTTGCTTTTACAAGGAATTAGCCTCAGCTTTCTCTGGTTTTTTTTTTTTTTTTTTTTTTTAAATAGAAGTACTCTGTCCCAAATTTAAAAGTTGGGGACGTAGAACAGAAATAAAGCCACCCATCACCCCAACAGCCCCAAAACGTCACACAGGACTTGCTACGTGATGAAGTGAACGAATGAATGAGTGAATGTATCAATGAATCTACTCTTATCACTTTGCGGTCTTCCCTCCCAGGCTTTCCTCACTGGTTCGTTTTCCAGGGCGGCGGGGGAGGGGCTGTGTCGCTCTCCACTTTTACCACCTGCACGTTTCACGGATCTTGTCTGATGGTTCCTCTTGCTGCTCTGTAGACTTGGGAATCGTGCCGCATTTCCTGGATTTGCTGGGTTTAATCCACTCCTCATGTTGGAAGAGTCACCATAACTCTCTAGATCCCTATCTTTGTGCCACGTTTTCCATTGCCTGGCCTGCCTCAATGCCTGAGAGCGCCCCAGGCGTGAGAATACAATGGCTCAGAAAAGACACGGTTGGGGGTTCGCCCAGACTCTGCTTTACAGACTTCGTTATTAGTGTCACGGTTATGGTTGTTGTTGCCACTTTGTGTTAATAACGTGGACTGTTTGCTGAGCTGCTTGGTTTATTTACTTAAATCTTTTTAATTTTAGACAGAAAGGGAAAGAGAGAGAGCACATGTTCAAGTGGGAGAGAGGGGCATAAGGAGAGGAGGAGAGAGACTTAAGCAGGCTCCGCGCTCAGGGGTGAGTTCAACTCGGGGCTCGATCCTATGACCAGGAGATCAAGACCTGAGCTGAAAGCAAGAGTCTGATGTTCAACTGACTAAGCCACCCAGGTGTCCCTATTTATTTAATTTTTAAGATAAAGGAAAATGCTCTCCAGTTCCTACAGAGGTTAAAGAGGAGACAAGGTAGAGGTCGCACATCACGGTAAATTCTAATATAAAAGGAAGGCTCCACAGTATGAATTCTATGGAGAACACAAATTGTTTCAAAGAATAAGTCAGCCCAGAATAATGAAAAGCTCTTTCACTGCTCTTTGAGAAAGGATATGGAATGGCAGAGGAGACCAATCCGGTAAGACGGGTAGTTACAACCCTGTGTGACAAACTGCCCAACAAACATTTGGAATGTGTTCACTGGTTGGGGACTCCCTGCTTTCTGGAATTCTCCTACTGGCCAGATTTTTCAGGATCCACTTTTTCTATTGTTCGTTTTGTGATAGACACTTCATCAGCTCCTGCTTCTCCTCCCCTAGTCCCTAAGTTTGGGGCCCCCAGACCCATCATACTACTGAATTCTAAAGCCCAGCAATTGTGGGGTGCCTGGGTGGCTCAGTCGGTTAAGCGTCTGACTTGGGCTCAGGTCATGATCTCCAGGTCTGTGTGTTCAAACTCCATATTGGGCTCTGTGCTGGCAGCTTGGAGCCTGGAGCTTGCTTTGGGTTCCGTGTCTCCCTCTCTCTCTGCTCCTCCCCCACTCATGCTCTGTCTCTCCTGGTCTCTCAAAAGTAAATAAATGTTTAAAAATTTTTAAAAAAAAGATAAAGCCCAGCAACTGGGACAACCCCAATGATCTAAAACTTGCTACTCAATAACTGTGGGACCAGGTGAGGTGGTGGGTGGGATTCTATACATTCCCTGAGTCCTTTGACCCGCCCCTCCCCCCCCCACACACTAAAGGGGCTAATTCATCTGATGGACCAAGCTATCATTCATTTTGTTGATTCGTACTGCAGATATAGATTGAGCACCTGTCATTAGTCATGTACCGTTACAGCTCGGAGGATCAAAGAGAGAACAAAGACCTTGCCCTCACTGAATTGCATTCTAGTGCTGGTAGGTAGATAGTAACTAAGTGAGCCAATAAACAAGGTGAGGTTGGATATGCTATGAAAGACACAAAATAGGGTATTGTGTTGAAAGTAACAGCAGGGGAGTGGGAAACTACTTTGATCTGAATGGTCGGGGAAGGCCTCTCTGAGATGTTACCATCTGAGTTGAGACTTAATGTGAGAAAGAGCCAGTCAAGTGGAAGTCCAAAGGAAGTGTACCCCACGAAGCATGGAAGCCAAGAGCACAGGCCCCAATGCAGAAATGAAGGAGATGTGTTCAAAGAACAGAAAGAAAGCCCCTGGCTGGCTTTTCTGACGGAAGCTCAGAGAGCAAGGGGGAGAGTGGTAAGATGATGATGCAGATAGAGCCAGAGAGCAGACCGCTTGGGCTGTGAAGGACTCAGTAAAGAATTCACTAAGGGTAGAGCTTCTGCCTCGAGAAGTACATTCATCCATCTGGTCAACCTGCTTCATGCTCCATTCTCCCCACAGAACTGGAGGTTTCTCCTAAGCCCCTATTCTGTACCATATGTACATCACTCTTTTTCTTAATGTTCTTATTTATTTTTGAGGGAGACAGAGAGAGAGAGAGAGAGAGAGAGAGAGGCAGAGAAAGGGATACAGAGAATACGAAGCAGGTTCAAGTCATGAACTGCAAGATCATGACCTGAGCTGAAGCCGGATGCTCAACCGACTGAGCCACTCAGGCTCCCTGGTACATCACTCTTACAAATCTTTTTACCAGAGTTTGCCTGTACTCTCCATGGCCCCAAGCAAACCCTGCAGCCCATGAAACAGGATGACCGGACTTCAATATTCCGGTTCATTCTATAAATCCCAGCTTACACTGGGCCTTCTAAACCATGTCTGTTTCTGCTTTACCTTTTGGATTTAACACCTCCGGCTTGAGAATTTTGGAGAAGTCAGGACACCCCACACCCATATCCTACCCTGACTAAGTGAGGTTCCACCTGGTTCTCTGTTCTCTCTCTCCCCCACTGGCCATGTTCTGGTTAAGGCTTGATTGCACATCACGGTGGTCCTCAACAGTCTTATTCAGCTTAATCATCAACTAATTCACCAGACTTAGTTCCAAATAATTCTTGGCTATTTCAGAGAATCAAATCTGGAGATCTGTCACAATTGAGGATATTTAAAAATTATGTTCGGGCTCTGATGGCAATTTCCAAAAAGCACTTCCAGAATTGCTGGGAAACTGCCACATAATTAGAATAAAGCCATGACCTCCTGAGGGGTCTGCTTGGAGGAAGGACCACATCCATGTGGGTGCATAACCACCCATGTATTTGTTAATAATCGCCCTCATTACCTACGTACCATCCACATGTTTGCAGTCATAATTCCTCAGCACTTTGGGGGCCAGATCCCTGTCTGATAAATCAGACCAGTACCACAGCTGGAGGGCCAGGGCAGCAAAGCTGAAAAGTCACATCACCGATCTGCATTTTGGGCCACAGCCCCTTCCATGGCATGGTTTCAGACCCTTCATCATTCCGGCTGCCCTGTTTTGCCTCAATGAGCATGTTTAAAGTGGCACAGAGGCTGGAAGTCTCTCCTCTCCGTGCAGCCCGAGCTGTGCCCCAAGGTGGTGTCGCTGAGCCTCTCGCCAGAGACCACCCATGGCCGAGGGGCCACGTCCAGCTCCAACCTGGGACCGTCTTGGCCAAGAGAAACGTTTACTTTTTTTATTTTATTTATTTTATTTATTTTTGAGACAGAGAGAGACAGAGCATGAGTGGGGGAGGGGCAGACAGAGAGGGAGACACAGAATCCAAAACAGACTCCAGTCTCTGAGCTGTCAGCACAGAACCTGACGCGGGGCTCAAACCCCGACTGTGAGATCATGACCTGAGCCAAAGTCAGACACCCACCCGACTGAGCCACCCAGGTGCCCCGGGAAGCATTTACTTTTGAAAAATGTCATTAACATTAAAGAATTGGAAAGGAATCTATAAAATCAAGGCTTCAAATCTTTCCCGGGGTGCGTCTGACTCTTGATTTCAGCTCAGGTCATCATCTCCTGGTTCATGGGATCGAGCCCTGCATCGGATTCTGTGCTGACAGTGCAGAGCCTGCTTGGGATTCTCTCTCTCTCTCCCCTGTCTCTGTCCCTCCCCCCCCCTCTTTCTCTGTCTCAAAATAAAGAAATAAATTTAAAAAACTTTCCTAACAAAAGTACAAGACCTGCCCACATTGGATCCACTTGGCTTGTGAGGCAGGCAAACCGTTGATACACTGGCATCTGTACCCTCTGGGTCAAGGTCTGGGCTCCCACTGGCCACTGTCCCCACCGGGCCCTACACGATGTGCTTCTGATCTCCACATGCAGACTTCATGAGCCAAGCAATCAACAGTGGCAAACACACCCTATTTGGAGTCAGAAGGGACAACTTGACGGGTTTGGCAAAAATAATCACCATCTCACCATCGATCACCCGCAGTGTGAGCTGGGGCTGGAGTGGTGAGCGGGGCGACGCAGAAACTGCCCTTACAGAACTTCTAGTTTCGCCGGGAAGAAAGAGCATAAACCTGCCTTCCTTACTCACTGCCAAGGTAAGAAGCATCAAGGAGGAACGGAGAGCGTCGTTCAAGCAAACAGAAGAAAAATGTGCCTTATCCAGATCAGAGAAGCCTTCTCTGATGCGGTGACATTTCAACTCAGGCCCCAGGGACAAAGGGAGGCTGGCCAACGGGAGGCCTGGAAAACGGAACAAGGAGAATGTTCTATGGCGAAGAAGTGAGCGCCAGGCGCACGGGCCTTGAGGCGGGAAGGAGGTTGGCGAGTCTTGGGAATTCAAAGAGGGCTTCTTTATTTCCTTTTCCTTTTTAATACTGTAGATAAAACCTTGGGAGGATTTTATTACTGTGTCTTTTCTTAGGAACAGGCACCCGAGCTCCCTACCACGGCGGTGATCTTTCCAGTAGACTCCGTATTGTCACTCAAGAGATAGGTGGCTGTGGCCCTGCTCGTCTTTACACACAAATGCACAAATCCCTGGCAGAAAATTTCTGCAGACTTCTTTTTCTTTCCTCCCTAAAAAGACAATGAAATATATGTAACTTTGAAATCCCCAACCTCATCAGCCCAAGTCTACAAAATGAGATTATACTCTTCCTTCCTACGCAAATGATGATGGCCTCAGGCCGTCCAACTGACTCCCAGCTGTTTCCTGGAGAAGTTCCCCGGGGGCCTCCTGGGTGTCCAGAATCGGGCTTTTATTTCTTGTTTGTGCTGAGCGTCTTGCCCTGCTGGGCCCAGCTGTCCTCACCAGTGGATGACTGCCAATGCCGTACTTGGCTTTGGGAAGAAAGTACTGTTATTTGGATCCGCAGGGACAGTGAAGGTTGAAGGTTAAGTCTCAAGACTTGGGAGTGGAATCTGAACCCAGAAGCATCCCCGAAGCCAGAAAAGTTATCCCAATCAGCCCAGGCTGATGTGATGTCTCCATCTCTTCTATGCCCTCCCGCTTCCCTGCGGCCAGAGGGCTGCTCGCTCCCCCGGCAATGGGTCCCTGGATGCTGCGGAGCTGGGATCCTTCACCAAGTAATCTCAAGCTACCTGCTACATCTCTCTGCTTCTGCCGGTGTTTCCACAAAACGGATACACTCGCAAACTTCACCGTGTCACGGGAAGGACAGAACAAGTAAATAAATGTCAAAGCACTGGCTACATTCTGAACAATAATCATGAAAGCTTCACACAAGGGATCGGGGCTTTGTGCAATTAAAAGCTGTGGTTGGCGGGGTGCCTGGGTGGCTCAGTCGGTTAAGCGTCTGGCCTTGGCGCAGGTCATGATCTTGCGGTCAGGGAGTTTGAGCCCCGCGTTGGGCCCTGTGCTGACAGCTCAGAGCCTGGAGCCTGCTTCAGATTCTGGGTCTCCCTCTCTCTCTGTCCCTCCCCCACTCACGCTCTGTCTCTCTCAAATAAATAAGTGTTTAAAACAAAAAAAAGCTGTAGTTAGCAGCTCAGTTATGACAAGCAGCAAGAACAGTGGAAACGAGAGGGTCCCCAAGGCTCTCCATAATGTAGTCTCTTCCCTCTCCACCTGCATCACCCACAGCATCCTCTGCGCAGCCAGTGCTCACACCAGTCGGATCTCAGGAGCACACGGCACTCCCTGCGCCTCTGTGTTCCACACATGCTGTTCCTCCACCCAGAACATCCTTTCTTTCCCATGACCACCCAGGGAAATAAAGTCACACTGGATTCCCATGGTTTGAAACAAATGGATGATTCAACTCAAAATGACAGAAGAAAAGTGAAAGTGAACTGACAGGTTTGTGTGACCACACGGTTCACGGGTGATACTTCAAGCACCATTTGGTGGAAGGTTCCAACGACAGTGTGGGGCAGAATTTCTCCTGATTGGTTTCTTGTCTTTGATTCCTTGATATTGATTCCATACTTCCGTCCTATAAACTCACCACCCAGATGCAGTGAGTTCCTACATCTATGATCTCTCTTGTTGGCAACCAGCCAGTCAGATGGTGAAATGCCCTATCAACCCGAAGAGTACCCAAAAGTTATCTCCTTATCCCTAACTGGTCTAACCTGGGTGGCTAAAAGACAGAATGCCCTGACTGTCTGCACCATTCCACCCTGAGGTTAGGGAGTGGAGTCAACCTCATGCAAAGCACAAAGCCTGAGAGATGCCAGGAATCTCGTTAAAGCCAATGCCAAATACCAGTGGCAAGAAGCCCAAATGCCTACCACTGCCACCCCTGCAATTGTACTCTCCATTTTTCACACGAAAAACTCCTATTCTTCTTTCAAAACCTCATTTCGTTAAAGGTCCTCCTCACAAGAGAAACAAGAATTTTTGTAACTAGGCATCAGGATGAATGTGAACTTAACTTAGGGTAGTGATCATTATACCATGCCCGCAAATATCGAATCATATTGTGCACCTGAAACTAATATAATGTTATATATCAATTATACCTTGATTAAAAAAAAAAAAAACCAGCTCAGGGCCCTTGGGTGGCTCAGTTGGTTAAGTGTCTGACTTCAGTTCAAGTCATGATCTCGGGGTTTATGAGATCGAGCCCCATGTTGGGCTCTGTGGTGACAGCTTGGAGCCTGGCGCCTGCTTCAGATTCTGTGTCCCCCTCTCTCTGCTCCTCCCTTGCTTGCGCTCTCTCTCTCTCTCTCTCAAAAGTAAACATTAAAAAAATTAAAGAAAAAACAGTTGCTGGGCAAGCCTCCAGAGCAGGGCCCTAGTCACATTCCTCTCTTTATTCCCTACATGTAGCATGTCTGTTGGCACAGAGAAAATGCTCAGTAAGAAATGATGAATGGATGACCATCTATATATTTTTGTCCTCAGCTTTTTTATCATCTTTATCAAATTGCTGGCTATATGCATTTTGTGGTCAAACAAATCATCCTGGAACCTATTCACCCCACCCCCACCGCCCTCCTTCGACATATACACATTCCGAGTGGGTTTTTCTTCTGATTCAGTGAAAAGACAATTCGTGCAAAGTCCAAACATAAGACTTCGCCTTAGCCCCGACTCAGTTTCCACCTGCGCAGGGTCTCTCAAGCTTTCTCGTTTGATGAGATGGTCCTGAGTCCTGACTGCATCGTGCCTCTCAAAAACTATCAGACTCAGTTTTGTATCATCTGCATATCTGATCAGGAGACCTTCTAGGTCCTTAAACTACCAAGATTAAAATAGGACAGAAGCGAACAAAAACGATCACTGGTGGGCTGAGGCATCATGAATGGGCGTCTCCATCTTGGTCCAAAAAGGACAATCCATCCCACTGCAGGGTTCTCCCACTGGGAATCCACAGAACAGGGTCACCATCAACTAGTTACACCACTGTCTTACCAACAGGTGCATCATGGAGATGCTCCATCAGTGACTCAGAGATGAAGGGTCCTGGTGTCCCAATGTACTTGGTTTAACTTGAGTTGACATGTTTTAATGTGGGAGACTTTACATAAAGGCCTAAATTCCTGGCTTTGGAAAAATCCCTGACACGGGGCGATAGGGAGCCCATGCTGCCTACCTACAGCCACTAGCTGAAGGTCCGTATCATGGCAAGATGTCCTCCAGTTGACCCCTGTCCGCATCTGGCCTATTCAGTTCCATGCCTGGCCCACAACAGCACTGGGAGTTCGCAAGCCCTGCTCTTTGGAATTCTTCCAAGGAAGATCACTGAACCAAGGCTCAGAAAGCAAGGCGAGCAGCCTCAGTGTGAACATTCCGGGAATCGAGGCGCCCACAGCACCACATACCAACTCTGTCTTTTCTAAGAGCTGAGCAGTAATGTTATTTCCCAAGAGAACACAAAATGGGCCCCTCAACCCCCTTCTTTTCCCATTCATTGGGCTTCTGACCTCTGGGGCCATGTTGGAACTCAATGGCTCCCTCTTCCGCATGCTGGTGTGTCTGTTTTGAGGGCTCTATCTCCTATCTCCCAGGGGTAAGAATGAGTCTCTGTCTTCGCATGTCAATAACCTCAGTTCCATCCATCACTGTAATGGGTAATGGTTTCTAGACCCTACCCATCAGCCTGGTCACTTGCTCTTTACATATGAATCATGTTGGTCAGTGTTCAGAGAGTGGAAGGGCATCAATAGCCAAATGGGGAACAGACACTTAGAAAGAAGTCAAAAAGACAGCTACTCGAGAGGCAACACCATCCTGCCAGGGATTATCAAGGAATCTCGAGATTGGGAAGACTTCAGGAATCACCTGATCCTTTGTGAGATAAAAGCATATATGTCCCAGGCACTGGGAAAACCACATGTGACCCCCCACCCTCGGGGCGGGCAGAAGAAACAGCAGATAGACTCAACACATAACCTCGAGAGTTCACAAAGCAAGGCCACCTTCACCATGGCATCTCAGGTGTGCTTTCCGCCCCGAGAAATGGTGACCATGACAGATTTCCCAACTATGCTAAACCTGACTTCAAAAGCAAGTGAAGGTGGAAAAACCAATGCAAGACACCTCTTGTTCGGGAGGACACTGCACTTGGGAAGCAATTACCACCAGGAAGAGCGGTGAAGAATTAGGGAAACTAACCTTTTCTAATCTGCTGTCTAACAGAAATGTCTCGGCAGCCGATCAATAACGGCTGTGGCGGAGGAGCACAGGAGAAGTCTCTCCTCGCCGTCACATAAGTAATTAAAGCCAGTTTAATGAGATTGGCCCAGAGCTGGGTGTCTGAGTGCAGGAGAGGCAGACGGAAGGTGAGTGAGAAACGAGACACCGGGTGTGAACGGCCTGGAGCCCCCCTGGCAAAATGTATGACGAGGAACGCGGGGAACAGGCACTGGAACTCGCTGTCGTTGACAGGCGAGGCAAGGGGGTGGGAAAGGCTCCTGATTTGGAGGAAACTTCAGCTCCTGCATCTCACCACCGTCTACGGAATGCGAGGAGGAGCCCAGAGTTTTAAGACCAGCTCTGCCACCAAGAAGCTGTTTGACCCAGAACAAGTCCCTTCACCCTCTCAGGCATCAATGGCCTCTTCTGCAAGATGGGATGACACCAGGACATTCCTCAGGAACACTCAGTGTGCTGAAAGTGTCACGCACACGCCTGGCTCCTGGAGGGCGCGTAAGGCATCAAGGACTGGCGCTCACTGCTGTTGCTGCTGCTGCTTGAGTCTCGGGCTCCTCACCCAGGCAAGGGGAGTAACAGCATCCAACAGGGGGAGGATGCAGGGAACTAAGGTCTTTTTCTTAACATTTATTTACTAATTTTTTTAAAGTTTATTTATTTTTGAGAGAATGAGAGACAGAGTGTGAGAGGGGGGAGGAACAGACAAAGAGGGAGACACAGAATCCGAAGCAGGCTCCAGGCTCTGAGCTGTCAGCACAGAGTCCGACGCGGGGCTTGAACCCATGAACCGCGAGATCATGACCCAAGCCGAAGTCGGATGCTTAACCGGCTGAGCCACCAGGCACCCCTAAATGTTTATTTTTATTTATTTAATTTTTTTTATTATTTTTTTTAATGTTTTTTTTTTTAATTTATTTCTAGGAGAGAGAGAGAGACAGCGTGAGCAGGGGAGGGTCAGAGAGAGAGGGAGTCACAGACCGAAACAGGCTCCAGGCTCTGAGCTGGCAGTCAGCATAGAGCCCGACGTGGGGCTCAAACCCACGAACCGCGAGATCATGACCTAAGTGAAAGTCGGACGCCTAATCGACTAAGCCACCCAGGCGCCCCATTATGTTTATTTTTAAAAGAGAGTGCGCAGGGGAGGGGCAGACAGAGAGGAGGCAGAGGATCCGAAGCAGGCTCTGCGCTGTTAGCACAGAGCTCGACGCGGGGCTCTAGCTCACAAACCGTGACACCATGAGCTGAGCTGAAGTCTGACACTTAACTGACAGAGCCACCCAGGTGCCCTGCACAGAGAATGAAGAGCTTAACTATGCCAAACAGGAATGAGGAACAAAAATGGCAGCTGATTCTTTCTCTGGGAAAAAAAGCAAACAAACAAAAAACCCGGCAGATGCGACAGCAGCAAAGAAATCACAGGTGGGTACCGGTTTCGCAGAGTGCGTACACTGCCGTTTATGAGGACGAGACCGGCGAGGAGAGACTGGGGGAACGAACTGCAAATACAAACATCCCTCGTTTTACTGCACATCATCGATACTGCCATTTCTATAAACTTTTACAAAGGTTTGTGGCAATCCTGCGTCGAGCATCTATCGGTGCCATTTTCCCACAGTGCCTGCTCACTTCGGGTCTCTGGGTCTCACCTCCATAATTCTCAACTCCAACCTCTTTTGTTCTTATTATATTTGTTAGGGTGACCAGCGATCATCGATTGCAGTGTGTCACAAGTTCAGATAATGGTGCGGATTCTTTAGCAACAACATCTTTTTCTCGCTAGGATACAGACATAGTCTTTTTTTTTTTTTTTAGACATAATACTATTGCACACTTTAATAGACTACAGTATATCAGGGTGCCTGGGTGGCTCAGTCAGTTAAGCATCCGACTTCAGCTCAGGTCATGATCTTGCAGTCCAGGAGTCTGAGCCCTGCATCCGGCTCTGTGCTGACAGCTCAGAGCCTAGAGCCTGCTTTGGAGTCTGTGTCTCCCTCTCTCTCTCTCTTTCTGCCCCTCCCTAGCTCAAGCTCCCTCACAAAATGAATAAAAACATTTAAAAATTTAAAAAACAACAGACTACAAGATAGTCTAAATGTTTTCTGTGCACGGGGAAGCCAAAAGAGCCGTGTGACTCACTTTATTGCACTATTTGCTTTATAGCAGCGTTCTGGAACCGAACCTATGATATCTACCAGGTGTGCCTGTACAGCGTTTTGCCTTCTTCCTTTCAAAAAGCACAACTAAAGGAAAACACAGCCTTGGGGGATCCTTCCAATAGAAGCATCTCCCCATAATCGACCTGCTGGAAGCGACGGGGAGGCCCTCTGCCTCGATACCTCTGAGAGATGGAAAGCCTTGAAGGCAGAACGAGGCAGCAACAGGCGCTGGTGGGCCCCAGAGAGAACCTCGTGGCTCACTCCACGGTCCACATAAGTTACCTTTTGCACGGAGCTAAACAAAAGGACTCAGAGTAATTCTGTATTTTCACAGAGCCTCCCTTTCTGCCACGCGGTTTCCCGCCCAACAGGATCTGTCTGCATAGACCGGTGCCAAATGCATCCTGGTCGGCCGGCCTGTGATTTAAGACCAGCCCTTTCTTGTCCCCATACTCTATAATGAAGTCAGTCACATTTTATTGCCAAATGGCCCCGGTAATGTGTCCGTAACTGCCCATTGAAGGCGCTCTTGCTTTCGGAAATAAAGAGGGAATTTGAATTTCACCAAGATAAACTCGTGACTGGGTCAATACATCGAATGGTTATCGTTTGTGCCCTGCACTTTATCTATTTTTAGGCCTTGCTCTTGCAAGGAAATAAAAATGTACTACCTGCCTGCGTAAAAGCCCCGGCCCTGGGGGAGAGGAGGAACGTTTGCGAGCTGTTTTCTGTGGGGTGTGGGAGAGCAGAGGGGGTGAGGGTTTCGCTGCTGGTGGGGAAAAAATGCAGCAGGGAGGGGGAGGGGGCAATAAAAAGAAGGAAAAAAAAATCACCCGAGCACCAACTTTACATCTTAAAAAGGTGCTTTTTTTCACAGGTGACATTCAGTGCTTGAAACAAGAGTTTCAGGTGATTGGCCTCATCTTTCTTTTTTTTTCTTTTTCTTCTTTCAATATTTATTTTTAAGAGAAAGTGAGAGAGAATGAGCAGGGGAGGGGCGGAGAGAGTTGGGGATAGAGCATCTGAAGCAGGCTCTGCGCTGACAGCACGGAGCCCAACATGGGGCTCAAACTCACAAACCGTGAGATGGTGACCTGAGCCGAAGTCGGCCGCTGAACCAACTGAGCCGCCCAGGTGCCCCGTGATGGGACCTCATCTCACACAAGGGGAGACTGAGGCCCAGCAGGGGAAGGGGGCCTTCTCAAGGTCACAGGGATCCTGGGATCCGAGAAGGCAGCCGTGTTTCTGTGTTTCTGGTTCTCTCTCCTACAGGCCCATGTAGAAGTCATACCCCCCTGCCCTTTTGGAGTCAGGTGTGACCTGTGACTCACTGTGGACATACAGTGTGAGCACAAGGGAAGGGTGTCCCTTGCAACGGGAGGTGTGACAGCCAGAGTACAACTTGCGACTTCCCCTGTGCAGTGGCAAATCCAGGCTCCTGGTGTCCTGGGAGGTAGGAAGCAGAGCTTCAGCAGAGCCATGATGGACACACAGCAAATGTGAAAAACAGCACTTGGCTCTTCCCTCCCTCTGGGCGCTGTGTCCTATTTGTGACCGAGGCATAACTGAGCCCATCCTGACTTAGCCCCAGAACCAGGCTTTTTTTTTTTTTTTTTAAATGTCTTATTTATTTCTGAGAGAGAGAGAGAGACAGCATGAGCAGGGGCGGGTCAGATAGAGAGGGGGACACAGAATCTGAGGCAGGCTCCAGGCTCTGAGCTAGCTGTCAGCACAGAGCCCGATGTGGGGCTTGAACCCACGAACTGCGAGATCATGACCTGAGCCGAAGTCGGATGCCCAACCGACTGAGTCACCCAAGTGCCCCAGAACCAGGCTTTTTCACTCCACGGAGTGAACCCAGGATTTGAGTTGAGGTCTCCCAAATCCAAGTTCACAGTCTTGCTCAGGCCTTCCTTCTTCCCTCGGGGGTCCTCTATTCTTTTATACCTTTTTTGCAGAACAGGAAATGACGTTTTGGAGAAGCCACTTGCCTGAGGGCACAGCACCAAGAAGTAGCCTCACCATGTCTCCCTTAGCCTCAGAGCTCCTCTGAGCCTTCTTTCCTTTCCCTTCCTGTTCCTTGCCTTTCAGGGAGTCATACAGCCTGGTGATGAGTCGTGCCAGCCACAGGGGTCACCTGCCTAGGCTCAAATGTGACTCTGAGTGACATCTAACAGTGTTCTTCATCTGTAATGACGAGGTCCCTAGTAATAGTGCCTACCTTCTGGGTCACGGAGACACATGCCGAAGTGCTCAATCCAGTTCGTTAGCGAACGCTAAGCACGCAGCGGCACACTCACTGGGAGTGCCCCGTATCCAGCGCCGCCTCAGTTGCCCAGGACACGCAGCTCCGCTTGGGCACCGGGACTGCTGGACCCCTTCTCCGGAGCACTCTGTCCACCAGCCTGCTCCGCTGATGTGCTAGCGGGGCTGCCCTCACCCTCAGCAAGTGCAGGAGGGGGACCCTGCTTTTGCAACACGCACCCCAGAGGCAGATGACTTCTGGCCTTGGACTTCCCCAGACTCCCCCTCCGTAGCTCATTCAAGCTCACAAACTATCATCATCCGTCTAACACTGTTAGCATTACTTCCCCATCTCTAGGGACTTTCTTTCCTTTTTCCTCCATTTACATTAAATATTTACCGACTACCTGCCACTGCCTGGCACGGTGCTCGGTGGCCGGAATATAAACGGTGACTCAGACGCAGTGCGGCCAAGCAGAAGGACACACAGGAGAGAGAATGTACACAACAGTCTGCCCGGCATTTATGCCAGAGGAGGAAGAGGGTGTGTTGGGAGCACATGACTTTATTCAGGAAACATTTATTGAGCACATACTGTGCCTCTGACGTTTTGCTCAGCGCTGGAAATACAGTGGTAGAAAGGACAGGCGAGTTTAGAATCTAACATTTGTGCCCGTAGCATCCATTTTCCCAATTTATACCCGACGTAGACATGGCGGACTCAACTCTACGAATCCAAGGATGGACTCATCAAAGCTCAGCCAATGGGAGCTTGGTTCCCATCACTGATTTGGGGGTGGTCATACGATCCAAGTTGCCCACTGAAGAGAAGAATCTAGATGTTTGGTTCTATCACTGTACTGGGATTCCAACAATGGTACGACGTAAACCCAGAGTGACTAATGGATCTTTATCCATATTCAGGGAGGACTAGACTGAGGATGAAATCAGGAGACAGGAAAAAAGCGACAAGAGACGGAGAAAAGATTTCTGTTAACATCTTCTTAGCCACTGTCACCCTGAAGGAGACTGGATCCAGCCATTCCTGAAGACATCATTCTACACCTTAAACTTTTTAAATTAATATTGAGCACTGTTCTGCTTAGGCCAGTCTGAAAGGGTTTCTGTCGCTTAAAACCAGAGAATACGAATGTACGAGGCACAGAAAAAAGAAACAGAAAGTTCTGTGAAGAGAGAAAAGTATTTCCCAGACTGGGACTCAGCCGTGCTCACACTGCAGGTCTGGGAACCGAATTTCACTTTTAAAGCAGCAGCAAGACCAGGACAGCAGTGGCTGGAGTTTGGACAGGCCTGGCCCAGCGAGCTCTGTGGGGAGGAAGAGCCCCACCCGGACCCCATCCAGAAACACTGACACTTTTTGTCTTAACTCCCAGGCAGGCTCCACACTGGCAGTGCAGAGCCCGATGTGGGGCTCGAACCCACGAACTCCAAGATCATGACCTGAGCCGAAGTCAAGAGTCGGACGCTTAACCGCTTGAGCCACCCAGGCGCCCCAACACTGACATTCTTGAGGTCTGACCACAGCTACCTGGCTTCGCAAATGTCAGGAAAGAGGTCGAGCCCTGCCTCCTCCTTGTCTGAGGAGCTGAATGCAGCTGTTTCTTTTTTTTTTTTTTTTTTTTTAATTTTTTTTAATGTTTTATTTATTTCTAGGAGAGAGAGAGAGACAGCGTGAGCAGGGGAGGGTCAGAGAGAGAGGGAGTTTCAGACTCTGAAATAGGCTCCAGGCTCTGAGCTGGCAGTCAGCACAGAGCCCGATGCAGGGCTCGAACCCATGAACCGCGAGATCATGACCTAAGCGAAAGTCGGACGCTTAACCGACTAAGCCACCCAGGCGCCCCTGAATGCAGCTGTTTCTTTTCTCTCCTTCCCTGGTGCTGACCTTCCGGGTCGCCTCGGGCCACGCCTCTGAGATTTTAGTGCCAAAAACTGACCTTCCCATTGTTTCCCTGGAGCTAGGTCACATTGCCCGGGACCCGAGGCCTCAGAGAAAGCCCAGAACATTCCTGCCTGTCTTTGGTGTTCACGCGGGGCAAGGGGTCCAGGCAGGGGTGGGGCTCCCACCGCGGAGGGCTGGGGTTTGCGATTAGAAGGCAGGAACCCTGGAGAACAGTCCTGGGTCCTTCTGTGTGCCCTTGAAGATGACCTTTAATCTTCCTGAGGCAGCTTCCTCACCTGTCATCTGCCAGCCTCCTCGTCCATCCACACGTCTCCTCCCTCCACTGCTTCTCTGACTTTCACTTTGCTCAGACACGATCCAAAGCACCCCACCATGCCCGCCTCTGCTAAGAATCACCTTTGCACTTGACCTTCTCAGGTGCCTTCATATCTCCAGGTAGAAGAGGCTTGGAAGGAATGCTCACGTGCCCCAGGGTGGGTCTTGAGGAGCCTCGTCGGATGCATCCCTCGTGGCCCTGGGGGAAGGGTTTGGGGAACAGCGTTTGGGTCCTGGGACATGAGACCAAGAACCTCCCAGGAAGGAGAAGAAGGGGCAATTTTTGTTCTTAAGGACATGTCTAGGGAGGCCGAGAAGTCAGCCGGAGGGAAAACACTGAGGTCAGTAAGGCCACAGCGCTCCCTCTTGGGGCAAAGAAAGGAGGCCTCCTGGATCCTTAGGGAGGTGGTGTCGGGTCAGAGGTGTGGCTGTTACGTTCGAAAGTCTCCCACTTAGGATTCTGCGCCCATGTTATAAGAGAGGCTCTTTGTGTTGTTGTTTTGTTTGCGATTTTTGCTTTTTGGTGCCAGCCCAGGTGTGACGGACCCCTTGCATCTGAAAACTGGGTCCTTTGATGCCCGTGGACAAAAGAGCAAAATTAAGCGCGCGTGGACTTTCTCAAGCTTTAGAATGGAATTCCTTGGCGAAGCTGATAAATGTGCCCATAGTGCCTGCTGAAGTCTGCCGAAAGGCACGTTTTTGGCAAGGTGAGCCCATACGTCATCAGCGGTTTGTGGCCGGTGGGCAACAGAATATCGGACAGGAGGGGTGTTCGGGTGGCTCAGTCGATTAAGCATTCGAGTTCAGCTCAGGTCGCAGTCTCGTGGTTCGAGAGTTCGAGTCCTGCATCCGGCTCTCTGCTGTCAGCTCGAAGCCCTTTTCAGCTTCAGATCTTCTGCCTCGCTCTCTCTATGCCCCTCTCCTTCTGCTTGCACTCTCTCTCTTTCTAAAATAAATAAGCATTAAATATATATACATAATATATATATTATATATATATATATAGAGAGAGAGAGAGAGAGGGAGAGAAAGAGAATCGGAAATTCAAAAGACAAGGTGCTGTGGGGCCAGGTTAAGCTCTGAATCCTGGTGGGAAGAGAGCTCTGGTCCCTGTAAAGCACGTAGCTGTAGCAAATGCAAACCAGATGCCTCAGGGTCCATGAACCCGGACACCCTACGAGTAGAACAAGAAACTCCAGGAGAAGCCTCCACGGGGCCCTCAGGGACACAGCAGGGAACAGGCAAGGTAGCACTACAGGGGCCCCCCCACCCCGGATGGGGCTGCAGAGGCCAAGCCCGAGGCTGCAGACTGGTGATCCGTGGACCGAAGCTGACCAGCTAGCGTGATCTGTTTGTTCTACAGGCTTCTAACGGACCAAGCAGGACAAGGGCTTTGTCTGTTCTGTTTAGTTTATCCTCAGCACCCAGAGCAAGTTTGGCACACGGTTAAGTGCCCAAAATACACTGACTGAATTGATGGATGGAGAGATAGCAGAGTCACGTGATTTCCAATCAGCAGCCAGATTTCCAGCTTCTTTTAAAAAGTCAGAAAAACCCAGGGGCGCCTGGGTGGCTTAGTCGGTTAAGCGTCCGACTCCTGGTTATGATCTCACGGTTTGTCAGTTCGAGCCCCACATCGGGCGCAATGCTGACAGCGTGCAGCCTGCTTGGGATTCTCTCTCGCTGCCCCTCCCCGACTCTCACCTGCACGAGCTCGCTCACTCTCTTTCTCTCTCTCAAAAAATAAATAAATATATGGGGCGCCTGGGTGGCTTAGTCGGTTAAGCGTCCGACTTTCGCTTAGGTCGTGATCTCGCGGTTCGTGGGTTCGAGCCCCGCGTCGGGCTCTGTGCTGACTGCCAGCTCAGAGCCTGGAGCCTGTTTCAGTCTGTGACTCCCTCTCTCTCTCTGACCCTCCCCTGCTCACGCTGTCTCTCTCTCTCTCTCCTGGAAATAAATAAAACATTAAAAAAAAAATTAAAAAAAAAAAAAAAATAAATAAATAAATATATATAGGCACAACTCTTGGTTTCAGCTCAGCTCATGATCTCACAGGTTTTATAAGTTCTAGCCCCTTGTTTGGCTCTATGCTCACAGGGAGGAGACCTCATGGGATTCTCTGTCTCTCCCGGTCTCTCTTCCCCTCCCTCGCTCATGCAGTTTCTGTCTCTCTCAAAATAAATAAATAAACTTAAAAACATAATAGTAAATAAACAAACATTTTAAAAATCAGATAAACTAAAAAACCAATGAGCTGGCGCTGAGTAGCAGCTACTCCTTGAAGACAGAAGCTGTTCTCCATTTGCCACAATCCCCACCATCTCCTGTTGGCTTGCACTGGACTCACTTCATTCCTACCCATCATCACCTGCTAGTGTGTAGGCGTTGAAGCTTATTGACCATGACCTAAGCCAATGTGAGGATTTTCCCGGTGAAATCTACTCTAGTCCCTGAAGACGCTGCAGCTAGAGAACCTGGATTCTCACTCGTATTACTAACCCCTGGAAGGATCCTTCCCAAGTGAGCTGGGCCTCGCTTCTTCCAATGTCTGTGGGCCATGGAAGGCCCAACTGTCACAGGCCCATCCCACACGTCACTCTTCCTTTGCCTCCAATATTTCAAAAATGTGAAGCAAGGGGCGCCTGGGCGGCTTAGTCAGTTAAGCGTCCGACTTTCGCTTGGGTCATGATCTCGCGGTTCGTGGGTTCGAGTCCCGCATCGGGCTCTGTGCTGACTGCCAGCTCAGAGCCTGGAGCCTGTTTCAGAGTCTGTGACTCCTTCTCTTTCTGAGCCTCCCCTGCTCACGCTGTCTCTCTCTCTCTCCTAGAAATAAATTAAAAAATTAAAAAAAAAAAATGTGAAGCAAGAATCCTTCAAAATTTGAAGAATCCAGTTCAGGTTTTCTAGTAAACTCTCAGAGAGGTTTTTTTCTCTTCATAAAATGCTTTATCAATGCGAAATTTGTTATTATTACCTCATATTCCACCGGGCCATTGCCTGCAAGGAATCAATGAGGAAAGAAAGCACACAGTTGGTTTAGCTGATCAGGAAAATCAAATGGCTTCACACTGAATTAATCAATGACCTTAACGTGTTCTAAATGGCCCTGCCCCTTTCAGAGGGGCCCCAAAGTGAATGCACTGGGGGAGGGAGGGCACTCACTGACCAAATCACAAGTTAAAGTCTACAAAGTATAGACCTATCTCAATCTCAGGAAACTCCTATGGCGTGGGTCACACTGTCCGCAGCTGGGAGGCAGTGCAGTGTTGTGGTTAAGAGAAGAGATTTCTCAGGGCACCTGGGTGGCTCAGTTGGTTAAGCATCCAACTGTGGCTCAGGTCATGATCTCATGGTTCACGGGTTCAAGTCCTGGGTCAGGCTCTCCGCTGACAGTGCAGAGCCTGCTTGGGATTCTCTCTCTCCCTCTCTCTCCGACTTGTGTTTTCTCTCTCTCTTAAACTAAGTAAATAAACTGTTTTAAAAAATTAAAAGAGAGAGAGAGAGAAAAAGGATCTCTCGGCTCAACAAAATCATCGGAGGCCTTACCGTCACTTACTCTCAGAGGATTCTTAGCCTCCCTCAGCCTCTGTCTTCATATCTACAAATGCCAATAATAAAAAGTGCTCCTTCCATCGAAGGTTACCTAAAGGATCGTGAGGGTCACTATCAACAGGAACACTCAGAGGGGCGTCGGCACATAGAAAATGCTCAGGAAACGTTAGCAACAATATTCTAAAAGAGAAACAGTATGGAAGTTTGCCCCAGATTGCGCAATAGACTTAATCCATGCCCGTGCTCAGTCATACATAGACTATTCTAGTCTACCCACCCTCTGCAGGGGGTCTGCTAACCAGCCCCCAGCATGAGAGAGCAGTGTGGTATCTGAAGTCTAGCTGGAGAAACACAGACATAAAAAAATGATTACAAGGTCACTCTGCAAGTGCATACAAAGGATGTTAGGAGCCTCAAGGAAGGAATGACTCTGCCAGGAGCCTAGAATTCATGGCGGACAGAGGGGAGATTAGTGGTTGCCTGGGTGGAGGGTGGAAACGGGGACGTGATTACAAAAGAGCATGAAAGATCTTTCTGGAGAGGAGGAAAGGTTTTAAATTGGACTCTGTTGACGGTCGTGCAACTATGTAAATTTGCCAAAACTAACGGAGCTGTGCACTTAAAACAAGGGAATTTTACAAAAGGTAATCCACATCTCAATATGGCACCAAGAATTTCCAAGTCTTCACAGAAAAGCGGTCATTTAAGCGAAGGCTCCTAGATCGTAGACTTCACCAGACCAGGAGAAAGGACTCGGTCTCCCCCCGAGATGCAAGGTTTCCAGCACAGAAGCCAAGGAAGAGCAGGCAGGACTTGCATGATCAAGAACCAGCACCGCAGAGGCAGAAGGCTGGATGAGACATTCCACCTGGTGTGGACATGGGGAATCTGGGACATGAGGCTTGCCTAGGACAGAGACATAGGTGTGCTATCCGACCCTCGTGTTGCCCGCCCCCTGCTGTGACACGCTGCATCTCCCTCGCTAATGGTGGGCTTGGCTTTGCAAAATAAATCCAAGCTCACTGTTACGAAACAGCAATCCCCTTATAGGACGTGAGAGCAGAGCCAAGTGTTTGATTTCTCTGAGGTTTCCCCAGTGGGAGCCTCCCCTTCACGGGTACTTAGGGGATTTGTAGCTTCTTTGCGGAAATGGCACAAGAGGTTTCTGTGCGTAATCCCCAGATCTTTAGAGTCTGGGCTGCATTCCGTTTATATCTCAAGAGTGCCATGGTATCATCTGTGACCGTGAGCTTCAACTCTCCGTGCGGGGAGCAGGCAGGGAGAAACCAAGGTGTTTGGAAAGCTTTTAAAGATGAGAAAGTCAAGTCCAAGAGCGGCACCTTTGAGGGTTTCTGGCCAAACCACAATTTCCCTTCTAGCTGTCCCACCTGTCACCTGACCAGACATTCCCTGACTCCATCCTCCTGACCTCCAATTCAGTCCCTGGTCCTAGCTGGGCCATTCAGATGATTTCTCCAAAGGGATCAGAACTGAGCTGAGGAATATTCATTATTCCAGGCTGGTCAAGGGACCTCCATTCATGTAGAAATGGACACTGTGTGGATCTGAAGCACTGACCTCTGGTCCCCAGACAGTGATGGAGCGGACTTCCCCTCTCCACCCTGATTACCACCTGGTTTCCAGCTCTAGTTCCCTGCGAGGCTGAGCTCCCCTTATTATACCCCTGGGATTTATTACAGGTTCAGTCCACTTCCAGTAAATTCCTGTACCTTGCGAATATAAGTTGCAAAGGGATTCCTTTCACTTGAAATCAGTGTCCTAAGTCAGAGAATGCCACCCCAACCCCAAAAACACAAATGTGAAATTAACACCAAGAACCCTCCTCTCCTGCTGGACCAGGACCTTGATGTCTGTTACCCAAGATGGCACGGGTCAGTTGGTCATCAGTCTGGGCACTTGTTGAGAATTCACGCAATCGTTTCCAGAAGCCAGTCTACTTCAAGTCCAATCTGAGAATGAACTGCGTTTTATAAAAGAGGGAAAGACTGTAGCTGGAAATCACAAATACAAAGACAAACCAGGAGGGGCAGGCAGGGGTCATATTCACTGGCCACTGCAACAATTTTGGTTTGGCTCAAATGGGGTGATATAGGGAATGAGTTGAGTTACGTAAAGCGCAGAAGTGTGCCTTGTCCAAAACGTGTGCTAGTTACTATCAGTAAGCTATAATTATTCTTGAGGCCAATTTAAAGCACTAGAAGGATTTTTAGCAGGTCCAATGCCACTTTCAGGTTTCGAAAGATCCCCTGGATGTGGGATGGACTGGTCAAGAGCCATCTAACTGAGACCATGAGCGCTGGGGAAAAAACAAAGTCGTGTGTTGAATGTGAGCTGAATCTGAGCTATCCAAGTGAAGATGTCAAGTAAGCACTTCAATATTGATGCCTGAAGCTCACGGGAGAAACCTAAAAAGAAAACATTCTCAGTCATTCTTGTTCTAACATGGAAGCCATGGGTATGTATGAGATGTTCAAACAGGACTATCGAGGGTCACAGTCCCCGAGAAAGCCAATGGGATCTACTGAAGTGTAATGGATGTGATGGCCCACCTAGAGCGCCCCCCTAATGCCTCAAGGGCCAGCTCAATAAATACTTACTTATTGAACAAACAAATCAATCAATCAATTCATGAGCAGGACTGAAAGCTAGAGTTGCATATCAGATCCTTCTGGGGAGGCAGTGAGAGGGAGCCAGAGCTCCAACCAGCTTTTATTTCCTGAATTCTAGACTTTATTGACCATCAACCATATTTTAGGATTTTTTGAGAACGAACAGAGGGTCAGAAGTTGCCGGGTAAAAAGCAAACAGAAAGCCACAGCTGAAACCTCATTCCTAAATAAATACATGAGACAGTTTAGTTACAGAAAATTGCTCATCGCTCTTCTACCAATAGATCTTCCTCATTGATAGATGCCTTGAGTTCAGGCAGCAGAACTGCCTTGCAGAGGCCCTGGAAGACTTGAAAAGCATGCCCCTGAGCTTTCCAGTATGGACATAGAAAAAGAGAGAAGAGTCAGGTGAGTCTGGCTGACAGTAGGCATTCAATAGCTTTGTGTAACACAAAGGTAGAAGATAGCCTTGAGTAGTGCCAGCATCTTCAAACTTGGGGGTCTCCTCCCAAGTCAAGAGGCTCTCAAGAAACCAGCTACCTCCTCAGAGTAAGCTCTAGAAAAGAGAAAAACTGGATTCTGAGGCATCATTCTAGAGAGCCTCATTTGGAATTCTGTCCGTGTATGGATTTGTACAATGGTGGTGAAAACTGAGAAGCAAGGGCAATGAAAACAAGGCTGGTGAGGGGTGTCTGGGTGGCTCAGTCGGTTCAGTGTCTGACTTCGGCTCAGGTCATGATCTCACGGTTTGTGGGTTTGAGCCCCATGTCAGGCTTGGTGCTGACAGCGTGGAGCCTGGAGCCTGCTTCCGATTCTGTGTCTCCTTCTCTCTATGCCCCTCCCTTGCATGTTCTCTCTCTCTCTCTCTCTCTCTCTCTCTCAGAGGTAAACATTTAAAACAATCATAAGGTGGAGAAATACATTTATACTACTGTCCTGTGTTGACTGAAAAAAATCCAGGGAGAAGTGGACCCGCACAGTTCAAGCCAATGTTGGTTCAAGGATCTACTATATATCCATATATATCTTTCTGACAGACCCATTTATGTACTGAATTCAATTCTTCTCCTCTCTTTTATTCTTCAGCCTCCTCAAATATGGATTCTTTCCTTGTCAGTCTCCTAAAATTACTGCCAAAACCGCTGGACCCATTTAAGGTCCCATCTCACTTCACCTTTCAGCAGCATTCAGGCATGATTCAACTATGCTACCTCTCTGAACACTATCTTCTTTTGGCTCTTTCTCAGCCTCCTAACCCGAGTCCTCCTTCCTCTCCTCCCCTCCTCCTACCATGTTGGAATGTGCCAAGGCTCAGGCCTGGACCTCTTCTCTTCTCATCCCATATGACCTCCCTACACGATGGTATAAATCCCATGGCTTGTGAATCCAGCTACGGTCAGCAACTTCCCAACCTCAGACTGACCTGTACAACTGCTTTCTCAACCACCCTACTTGGGTGTCTAAGAGGCATCTCAAAGCCACACATACAGAATTCTTGATGTCTTCCCTGACTCCCAAACATATCCCATCATCTCTAGTTAGTTCCTGTCAAGAGAATTTAAAATGTGTTTCCAGGGACGCCTGGGTGGCTCAGTTGGTTAAGCGTCCGACTTCGGCTCAGGTCATGATCGTACGGCATAGGTTTGAGCCCCACGTCGGGCACGGTGCTGACAGCTAGCTCAGAGCCTGGAGCCTGTTTCAGATTCTGTGACTCCCTCTCTCTCTGACCCTCCCCTACTCACGCTGTCTCTCCCTCTCTCTCAGAAATAAATAAAACTTAAAAAAATAAATAAATAAATAAATAAAATGTGTTTCCAAACTTGGGGCACCTGGGTGGCTCAGTCAGTTAAGCATCCAGCTTCGGCTCAGGTCATGATCTCACCACCTGTGAATTCAAGCCCCGTGTTGGGCTCTGTGCTAACAGCTCGGAGCCTGGAGCCTGCTGCGGATTCTGTGTTTCCCTCTCTCTGCCGCTCTCCCACTCATGCTCTGTCTCTTTCTCTCAAAACTAAATAAATGTTACAAAATAAATAAATAAATAAAATAAATAGAATACAAAAATAAAAGAAAAGAAAAAGAAAAGAAAAGAAAATAGTGTTTCCAACCTGTAACAGTCACAAAGGTCTTGGGGGAGAAAGTGGAAAGCTCTGTTAACACGGGGCCCCCATTCGCATAGGGTGAAGGGCCGCTCTGGGAAGCCCACGCATGTCCCAGTGTTCATAACCCGGGCTGGCTCCCGGCACACAAACACGCCACCCGCCTGAGCCCTGGAGGCGTTTGGGATGGAACCCCACGCCAGCCTCCTCTGGCACCTCCCCGAGCCACCTCCGCTGGCCCGGATCGCACTCCTCACACAAGCCTGGTGCTTGCCCGCCTCAGTGCCTGCCCTCTGCCGGGATGGCGGTGCTCACCTCACCAAGCTTCCCCTGCTCATCTCGTAGATCTCAGTCCAATGTCACTTCCATCAGCCTCCTCCCCAGCCCCCATGGAAACTGTCCTGTCACATGCTCCTTCGCGGCACTCCCTACTGTGTCCAATTCTGCTCACTTGTGTTCTTAACGGGGTCGTGCCATCTGGCCTCACTCAGGCTGTAAACTCCGCAAGTCCATTACCCCTGGCGTTCATCACCGGCACCCAGTGCCTGGCATACACTAAACATCCGATGGATACTGGGTAAATGACTGAATGCTGCCTACGTTATAGGATGCTGGGGGTCAGTGTCCTCATCTGTACTATGACGACACTGATGTTTCCCTCCTTCGTGCACATACTATTTCACACAACGGATAAAACCATGAAGCAGCAGCCACTTTACGAGTTTTATTCCCCAAGAGAGAAAGGCTATTCTACCCATATTTGGATCATCAGCAGCTGCTATAAACTTACTGTCCAACAAACATGTGTGTTGGGGGCGCCTGGGTGGGTCAGGCGGGTAAGTGTACAACTTCAGCTCAGGTCATGATCTCACGATACATGAGTTCGAGCCCTGCATCAGACTCTGTGCCGACAGTCTGGAGCCTGGAGCCTGCTTCAGATTCTGTGCCTCCCTCTCTCTCTGACCCTCCCCTGCTTGCACTCTCTCTCTCTCTCTCTCTCTCTCTCTCAAAAATAAACGTTAAAAAAAAATGTGTGTGTTGGCTTGAGTTGCCATTACTATTTGTCTGCAGAAAGGTAAAAACAAGAGTTGATGTCAGTTTCCCAGGCCACAATTAATGCTCCTACCCGTCTGCCTCAAAAAATCCTTTGGCCTGATCCTAACCTTTGGAAATCTCAAAGCAAGCATGCTGGGGCTAAATCAATACATTCACAGCCTAGAGCCAGGTTTTTTGTTTTTCTGTGGGTTTTTGTTTGTTTCTTGCCCTGAAGAAGTTTCCGTAGTATACCTGTATGTTTTACTTTTTGAAAGGTGTGTGAAGTTTGTCAATGAAGGTGATGTCCATTGCTTGAAGGTTTGGCGAGCAAGAGAAAACAGGAGCAAATTATAAAAAGTCTGCCTTCATCCAAAGGAGTCAAATATCTACCTCATCTGCACAGAGGCTGAGGCTAAGCTGTATAATGGTGAGCAGGAAAGACCCAGAACTGGCCCGGGGGTGTGGTCTGTGTGAGGATACTCACATCTGAAAGGCTCTGAACATCATCTCCACGGCCATGTACCACCCAGGGGACTGCAGCCCCCATGAATTCGTACATGTACACAGTCCGCCTGTGGCTCCTCTGTCCAGGTCCCATCTTGGTGTGTTTGGGAACAGTGACAACACAGCGAATGTACACTGAGCCTCTCTCCTGTGCCAGAACCAGGCAAGGCATCCTCTCAATGACCGACTTAACCCTCACTCGGAAGCAACTGTTCTCCCCTTTCAGAGATGTGGAAACCGAGGTTCAAGCAGACCAACTTGCACAAAGTCATCCAATTGGCAAGTGGTGGGAGGCAGCACCTCCTGCACTCGAGAACGTTTGCAGAGGGGAGGCCTGGGTGGCTAAGCTGGGTGAGTAGCCGACTCTTGATCTGGGCTCAGGTCATGATCTCACGGTCGTGAGTTCAAGCCCCACTTCGGGATCTGTGCTCATAGCACGGAGTCTGCTTCAGATGTTCTGTCTCCCTCTCTGCCCCTCCCCGCCCTCTCCAAAATAAACAAACATTTAAAAATTAAAAAAAAAAAGAATGATTGCAGAGAACAACACAGCACAACAAGGCAAGTGTAAACCAGACACCTGTAAGTGTCGGAGTCTACACCGCAGAGCAGAGCGGCAAATATCCAACTGCTTTGTATTTGAGCCAGCCTGGCCGCCTCTCAGCACGCAGCAGGAGAATGCTGAAGAGACAGGAGCATGGGAGTCAGATCTAGACTTGAATTCTTTCTCTGCCACTGGTGAGCCACGCGATGCCAGGACCCGCTAAGTCTCTGCCCCCTCTGGTCGGGCTGGCGTGTGTTCTACGGATGCCCAGCCTATGAAAGATGCCTGAGGGATAACTTCCCTTTCCTCCCCACCCCCCGTCTCAACCAAGTATCATCTCTGATGTTCATCCTAATAAAACAAACGTTGATCATTCTCTCTCTCTTTTTTCTTAACATTCCAGGCACCAGCTCAGCCCTTACTCTGCCATGTTTTCTTTTAGCCTCCCCAATTCTTTTTCTACCAGATCGTGGCACTGAGTCTTAGAGAAGTTACAAAGTGAAAGAGGCCAGCACTCTGCCTTGAACTCGGCCTATTTTATTTTATTTATTAAAAAAAATTTTTTTCAGTACTTGTTTATTTTTGAGAGAGAGACAGAGAGAGAGAACAGTCCAGGGAGGAGCAGAGAGGAGACAGAGGATCCAAAGCAGGCTCCAGGCTGAGCTGTCACCGCAGAGCCCGACACAGGGCTCAAACTCACAAACTACAAGATCTTGATCTGAGCCAAAAACGAACGCTTGACCAACTGAGCCACCCAGGCATCCCAAGCTTCACCTATTTTAAGCCAAAGCGCAAGCTATTTAACCACTAGGCTACACGGCCCCCATCCCTACACTCCACGGTAATAAATACCGATAAAAGTGTAAGCTTTTTTCCTGCTCATTCGTTGCCTTTCACAATATCATTCCCTTACCTGGCATCCCATGTTTGTTAATAACCACCGGGAAATTTTAAAGACAGAAAGGTTGGGGGACATCTGCTCAGGTTGTGTAAAAGTCGGCCAGCCTGATCTGACATTATGACGGACAGGAAATTACGAGAAGTTCAAGATCATCTGTGGGAATCTACTTTGGGTGCTATTTTACCTTAAATGTATTCTTAGAACTCCAAGCCCATCCACAGATGTTAAGAGTTTGCTGTTTGGATGACATGGCTGGCTGTGTTTTCCTCTACTGTGCCTGGTGCATCAAGAACAGGAGGGAAGGCCCAGAAGGAGAGGGAAGAGGTGGGTCACTTTATTATTTTTAAAACAGAATTCATAAGCAGGCGCGTTTGTATTTCTTACCCTAGGCCAGGCTCCTCTCCTCAGCTGTTGCTTCAGAGAAGCAGCTACCAGATCGATCTGGCTCAGAGGTGGTGCTCTTCAACAGAGCATATTCCGGGAATCTTAGGGGCTACTGAATATTTGAAGGGTATAGGCTTCCATGAAGAGAATACGAAGGGAAAAAAAAACCCAGAATAAAGCATTTCACACTGTAGAGCAGGGTTCTCAACCGTGAGCTATTTCGCACCCCTGCGGACCTCTGGCAACATCCCTAGTCATTCTTGGTCGTCACAGCTGGGGGTGGGGGCAGGGAGAGGGCTCCCAGCACCTGCTGGGGCAATGCTACAGAGTCCTGCTGAGCATGGGAAGCGTCCCCACCCCATGCACACAAGGAAGAATTCTCTGGATACATGTCAACAGTGCTGAGGTCGAGAAATCCTGCTTTCAAGGGAACACCTTGAAATTTTGGGGCTTTGAATTTTTTTTTTAAATTTTATCTTTGGAAAAGCAGATTGCTAACTCTCAGCCTGTCTGTGTGAAATGATCTCTCTAAAACATACTCCTTTAGATTACTTCCCGGGCAAGCCCCCGTAGCTCCTGGCCCCTTCCAGAGCCATCTGAAGCCTTTAGCACAGCACGCGGGAGCATCCGTGACCTGGACCGGCAACCCTCCCCTGGTCAGCGTGCTCGCCTCTCAGAGCCAGTCCTGCATCACTGACACCATCCTCGCTCAGCCCGGTTAAGCCTTTCCTCTTTCTCTGCTACCTTGCAAAACTCTCTGCATCTCCACAAGGCTTTACCGCATCATCTTCTTCACCTTTCTGGAAACCCTCACTGCTCAGAGTAGGGCTTGTCCACCAATGGCAACAGTATCACCCAGGAATTTATTAGGAAGGCAGAATCTCCAGTCTGCACCACGAACTTAGGGGAGCGGAATCTGCCTTTCAAGGTCCCAGGCGCTCCATTTGCCCATTAAAGTGCAAAAGAATTCTTGTCAACAGTGTAAGCTGCTTCCTCTGCGCTCACACAGCTTCCCGACCAGACCCCTACACTCACAGATTATTTACTGTGCAGCAACTGTGTGCCTGTGTGTGTCTTTCTCTCCACTTTGTGACCCTGATCTGCAGAAGGATATTTTATTTATGTATGTATCGCTGGCATCAAAATAGAACAGACACAGAGCAGATGCCCCATATATTACAGCTAAACCAATGAACAGTCTATCAATCTGTGATTCCCCACCCCCCAGTCCCTGCCAGATGGAAAGGCAGTGTCCTCCCCCAGACAGCGGAGTCCAGTGTGGATCCAATGCCAGCCATGGGGATACGATCCCAGCTCAGCAACCCCACCCGTTGGTGCTTACAATAACGAAAGCTCCAGACCCAACCGGTAAAATCCCAATGAAGCTTATACTGCGCCACGTTCTGTCCTTGACACTGGGGAGGCAGCCATGAAGAAACCATGCCTGGACCTTACTTTGGCTGTGGTTAAGATATTGGGGATGGAGTCAGACATGAACAAGAAATCACAGGGTGCAGAGTCCTATCAGAGGGGAAGCTGGGGGGGTCCCAAGCAGGTGTCATATGTGGGGCTGGGCTGTGCACCTGCTAAGTCACACTTCTTCCTGTAAGGAGTGACATTCTAGGTTAAGGGCAGAGAGTAAATAGGAGTTAGGCAAGAGAAATGGGGTCAAGGTCTTCTGGGATGAGGAAACACAGCAGTTAGAGACCCAAAGACAGAGGGTGTAATGAGTGGACAGAGCTCATGGTACATTTCATGACAGAAATGCCACCGGGGCACCGGTGATCTCCTTCCCATGATCCTCTGTACCCATGCTTTTGCCTCCTTCTGATCTCCTTTGCTTGACTTGCGCTTTCTTTCCTGGATGGATTTGAGACCTGAATCGACAGGCTTCTTTATTTTTTTAGGTATTTTTAAAACTTATGTATTTATTTTGAGAGAGAAAGAGACAGAAAGCAGCAAGGGAGGAGCAGGGAGAAAGGGAGAGAGAATCCCTAGCCGGCTCCGTACTATCAGAGGGGAGCCTGATGTGGGGCTCCAACTCACGAACTGTGAGATCATGACCTGAACTGGACCACGAGTCGGACGCTTAACCAACTGAGCCACCCAGGTGTCCCTGGATGGACATCCCTCTTAAGCCAAGGCCCACAGGGGACTTTTTAGGCTCTCTAGAAGGCTGGTCGCTGCTGATCCCATTCCCCATCTTTTACGGTCTCCTGCTGCATTTACATAAGGCGGTTCACACAGCTCACCCATTCACACACTCACTCACGACCTCGGTCCGTGTATGTATCCAGTCCTGCCACATGTCAAGTCTTGGGGACCCAGAGGTGAGAAACTCACATAGGACAAAACCAAACCCAAGCTGCCTCTCCCTAGACTGCCAGGGTCTGGGAAATAGTGGATGAAGACAAGTGCAGGGACAGCTCCCAGGGGGGCCCCACAGGCTGGGCTTGGCCCCTACATCCCAGTATTTCTCCAGATGTCCCCACCTGCCCACATGTCCACAGCCACGGTATTCAGACCTTCCCACCTCCGCCTCCAGTCCACTCTGGCAATCCCCATTTCCGCATGACCAGATGGACGCGCATTCTCGAGGGCATCTGCATTTGTGATTTTTTGGGTGCTATGGGGCACAGGGCTCACCCAGGATGGAGCCACCTTCCCTGACAGATAACACTTATCTGGTAGACTCAGCCTCAGAGAGATTCATTCTGTAATTTGGGGGCCTCGGAGGGAATGTCTTCATATTTCTCCATACAATAACTGCACTGATGTCACTATTCATTGGCCTTAATGGCCTCACTATCACGAGTCCAAGATTACCAGGCACTAAGTTACCTATAATTACTTCGTTTGACTCTCCATTTTTACGAGACAAACCGCTCAGACAGGGCAGGGCCCGAGCACCGTTTGCCATCTGTATGGGAGTTAAACAAAGCTTCCTCCCAGAGTGTGGAGTCCTCTCTACTGTCTCACTGGGCTCCTTGCTATCTGCCTCCTTAGTAAGAATATAATAATGATCTTTATCAGGGATCAGCAAACTAGGGCTGGGGGTGAGGGCAATTCCATCCAGCCACCTGCTCGAGTTGTAAATTGAATTCTACTTGAGAACGACCCTCCCCATTTGTTTACTTCTTGTCTGCTGCTTTCATGATAAAACAGCAGAGCTGAGCGGTTGCAAGAGAGACGATGCAACCTTCCAAGCCCCAAGTGTTTCCGATCAAGCCATTTACAGAAAAGAATCCCCAACCTCTGCGTATCAGCTCGTGTTTCTATAGCTCAAGTCCTGTGCAAAATCCTTTATGTGCCTTGTGTCCTGCAGTCCAGTAAGATCCCATTGGACTCAAAGAGACGGTCTCATAGTCTGAGTTCAAGCTTATGCTCCATCAGCTGTGTGTGACTGACGCTTCCATATGTGTCTTGAGAGCTGAGCCATGTGCGCTGACCCCCGTGGGCTCCGTAACTTTGTTAAACAAGACGTGTCACTTTGCCTCTTTGTGCGTACCTGTGACCAAAGGCTCATGACCAAACCTACTTGGCCATGTTGTGCTGAGTTCGATGCAGCACGGCAGGTGAGACCATACGGAGTCCCCGTGAAATGTCCTCCAGGGCTTACTTCCCTGGGGACGGATGTCTACCTGTGTGTGGCTGTCGGGCTGTATCTCCTAACACCTCCCTGCTGTATCCACCCTGTAGGGGCTTGTCTCTTCCCTCAGTTCTCCAAGGGTGGCCACAGACCTCCTGGGAGCTTGTCGGAGATGCAGAATCTCGGGCCTGCCCCGGGCCTACTGAGCCAGTTCTGCCTGCTCACAGCATCCGCAGGCGCCTGAGTGAATGTCAGGGTGTGGGATGCCCTGCTCTAATCCCTGCTCTGATGACCCCGATGGGGATGCGGTCAGACAGTGCCCGTGCTGCAGAACATCTCCATAACCTCACTTTTTGGCCATGTGGGCTCCTGTGCTGGTTTCCCCTTTAATCCTTTCAAAAAAGGCACCCCATTCTGTCCCCCAAGACTATGTGGTTGGACTCTGGCACCTTCCTTGGGTCTCGGGGCCCTCTGCTCCTCAAGATGTGTCTACACCTTTCCCTATCTCCTCTGCACCTTCTGCAGGGTGATTTCTAAGCTCCCATGAAATCTGCTTGTGGCACCAATACCCTGCTATATCATGTCAGGTATATATCATATATATGTATATGCTCCCTGTACACTCACAGAGATCAGCTATTGCTGCCCTCCCGCATCTGACCTTGAGCGTTCATCCTTACCCTGGCACATATTCCTGATGCCCCCACCAGCCCCCTGCCTGAGATGTGACACTCGGGAAATCCTTATGGGCAACGCAAAAGATAGTCGCACTCAATTCAGGTGAAGGCGCCTTGTCCGTGAGAGTCCGGAATACACCTCACACGGACCCTCCAGCTTCTAGCACAAGGCTCAGCATCAAAAGATGCCCAGTCGGGGCACCTGGGTGGCTCCGTTGGTCAAGCATCTGACTCTCATTTTCAGCTCAGGTCATGGTCTCACGTTCACGAGATCAAGCCCCGTATCATATTCTGCATTGACAGTGCAGAGCCTGCTTGGGATTCTCTCTCTCCCTCTCCCTCTCTCTCAAAATAAACTTAAAAAAGAAAAAAAGATGCTCGATCATGGCTTGATAGTCAAGCAACAATCTCTGCATTCTGTGAAACCTGAAACTGGACTTGACCTCACGTCTCACCCACCTTCCCCTTCATCTCTCTCTGGCACATAAGAAAGAAAGGGAGTCAGTGGATGGCCTGAGCGACAGGGTGGCACTGGAATCACGTGATGCCAACAACACATTCTATGCATCCTACCTCCTCCCTGCCCCAGTATTGGCATCCTGGCTTCCTAGGGACTCGGCGGTGGCAGATGTCACCACATCCAAGCAGACGCAGCCAGGCTGAGCCTGTGCTATTTGCCGACCTCCCCAAGTCAGTCAGACCTTCTAGTACAGATGCCAGTAGGTTTCTGCTCTCTCCACCCACACCTATGATTCATTCTCACCCTCCCCTTTTCTATCACAAACACACATCTGTTCCGACTTAGGATAACTAAAGGAAAATTAAATGAATCTGTTTCGTGTGTCTCCGGGGTTATTTATAGGACTTGAATACAGGCTGATACAGAATAAAGAAATAAAGAGAGAAATAAAAATAAGTCATCTTCTCGGGGAGACAAGCAAAGTTCAAGGAAGAGGAAAACAGTCATGTCCTTCGAGCTGATGAAGCTGTAAGCGCCTTTAGTTTATCACAGTCTTTCTCCCTGGTCCTGTGAAAATCAATGAGGCCCGTTGGATTTCGAGAGATCAATATTAAAAATAGGCACTTTGCAATGCAGAACATGTAGGCCGTGCGTGCATTTCAAGGGGATGGCGTGCCGATGGACGAATCCTAATCAAGCACGCAGAAGACAGTACATATTGACCGTTGGGATGAGAGTGTCGCTGGGTCCTTCTCTGGCTACCCTTTCCACTTCTCTCCGTGGGCCATGGGCCGCCCAGCTGTGGCAGTGTGGCGGGCAGTTAGGGCTAGGGTCACGGACGAACCTCCAGCATTTGATGGAATCTTTCAGAAACAGGCCAGAGGCAGAATGATAAGCTCCAAAGGAATTGGCTCAATGTCAAGATCAATGTTACCCTCTAATCTGGGAAAACAGGTAACCTGTCCACACCTAGACGTCTTTGGACTCATCTCCACTGCTTTCCGCTCACCAAGCTTCCCTGGAGGGTCCCCCACCATCCCCCACTCTGACCTTGGCTAATGTCTCCATTATGGCCATGTTCTGCCACCTCCCAGCAACTGCCAGCATGACCTTTATTAAGACAGGCTCATTACTGTATTTTGTTAATGCTTGAAATCTAAGATTATGGGCAGTTCATTAGGAATCCACTGGATTTTACCTTCCCCAGGAGCCATCCCCAAATCCACTTCCTAGACACCAGTCTCACTGATGCTTAACACGTCTTAACAGTAAACAGCTTGTCAACAATCAGTTTTCTCTCCGCCCTTGTTTTTGGATTTTCTTAGGCAGATATAAATGTTTCTCTTCTTTAACGTTTATTTATTTTGAGAGAGAGAGAAGGAGCATGAGCAGGGGAGGGGCAGAGAGAGAGAAAGGGAGAGAGAGAATCCCTAGCAGACTCCACAATGCCAGCACAGAGCCCAACGCGGGGCTCGATCTCACAAAACATGACATCATGACCTGAGCTGAAACCAAGGATTAGACGCTTAACCAACTGAGCCAATCAGATGCCCCTAAACGTTTCTTTCTTGCAATCTCATAGGATCCTTCTATTTATTATCCACCATTTATTCCACAGTATTAAACTATATTTCCCATCTGCCTGTTTGCTGTGTGCCTTCCCCCACTGGCATCCAAACTCAAGGAGGACCGTGACTTGGTGGTGTTTACTGCCCTGATTCCTGAGCCCTAGATTCAGCGCCTGCCACATAACAGGCACTCAAAACGTATTTGCTGAATGAATGACTAGGTGAAAGTCTACTCTCTGGGCTAGACTGTGAGCTCGCTGAAGTTCCCCCATTCATTCCACATTATGGGAACACAGTTAAGTGCCTCGCACAGGGGAGGCATCAAAAACATAATGCTTTGTGGAACTGAGCTGGCTTGAAAGACACTTTGCCAGGGGGACTTACCAAGGGGGTCCTCGGAACTGCCTCTTCGTCTCTGTGTACAAAGCCAGATTAAAAGCTAAAACGGGAGACCACCTCCCACAAAAAAAACGGGGGCGGGGGGGAGGAAGTCCTCAGGAACGACCAAGGACAAAAGATCCCCAACTCTCAACACCCCAAATTGGCAATTATGCATCTCAGGCTTCACAATTCCATTTATGAATGTAAATCCTCACCTTATCTCAAGGAAACATACTGCAATGTCAACTCGATTTTAAAGGACCTTTATAGTTGCCACAACTTTGATATATACATTTTACTGTGGAGCCATTTGCACTGCTGAAGTTAAGGCTGACTCAGCACTTGCAGTAGGAAACCCATGTTCTGGGGATTTATAACTCAACCATAAACACTCTACTTCGGCTTTGGTGATAAAGAGACAAAACCTGCCCTGATGCACAAAGACGTCTAAGCAAATCCTCTGGAGCTGTCACCCAATGGGCTCAAGGAGAAACCATGGGTCTTCCTGTACAAATACAATTCTAAATCAACATCAAGGAGAAAGTTATCATTAATGAGGCATATAACCTTCACCCATTTCTTGAGGAGGAAATCCCAGGACATGTGCTTGATTTTGTCGACTTCCTGATTCCCGATTACTTTATTCTCTCACTCAGCCCACATTCGGGTGGTCGCCAAATCCGAAAGAGTCCACCTGCAGTCTGTCTTGGGTCGTAATGCACCTACGATCACCCGGAGATCTTTATGACAAGTAGTAAATCCCGGAGGCCCAGGTTGGAGCCTGAGAGCCTGCATTTCCAGCCACCCCGAGGACACCTCCAGAGACCCCAGTCATGTCTCCTTCTTTGCATCTCCCCTCTTCCTTAATGCAGACCCTTGTCATGTCACACCCATCCTGTGTAACACCTGCCCTTCAATCTACTTTTTTGCAATCCAATCTGCCTTCGCTTCATCCTTCACTCTGCTACCAAAGCAGTTTTAGGGGACGAGTCCAATCATATCACTTCCCAGCTTAAAACATTTTATAACCCAGCATTACCTTCCCCTGCACAATGAGGCCAGAATTCTTTAGCTGTCCCCAGCCATGCTACCCATGTCCCCGCAGAAAGGGTGAGTCATTCCCTTCCCAGTCATGACACTTTCTACACACCACCATTAAGTTTCTCATTATTGACCCTTGCATCTGTCCATCTCAACTGACCGCGTCATCTTAAAAGGTAAGAAGCATATTTTACTTTGCTCAGGGTCTGCTGGTCAATAGAGAGTTCAGTACGTGCTTGATGGCAGGAGGGGTTAATAAATTAAGGAGTTTATAATAAGAGCTAACATTTATCGAGCATTGTCGCGGTACCAGGCGTTGCTAAATACGGTTTCCATTTACTGATTGCTCAGACCCTCCCTGCGAGTTAAAGATGGTGAGCCCCACTTCACACACGAGCAGATAGATGCTCTGAAAAGCCAAATTAACTGTACTCAAGACACACAGTTAATCAGGGGCAAAGTGGGAATCAGAACTCAGTTTAATTACAATTCTAGAATTCCTTCTCTTAACTGCTAAGCTATACGGAAAGGCTGACAGAGGGAATGAATGAAGACAGGAATGAATGAATGAATTTCTGGTGCCCTTGGGTATTTGTGCAGCCATGTAACATCTACCCCTCAAGTCAATAAAAGTACCCTCTTCAGATGGCCAAGCACGAATACAGAAAAACAAAAGGGATGATTTATGCCTCTAGTTTACCACTCTGACCTCTGGCAGCTCAAAATAAGATTTGATTTTAAAAAGCAAATGCCGCCAACGGTTATTTCAACTCCTTGACATCGAGATGAAGGACGTGAAGATGAGCCTGACTGGTGCGCTGGACTCCAGGAAGTCAGAGAGCAGTGAATATGTTTTAGTTCCAGCAATCGCTGAAATATGAGAGGACAGAAGTCCCAGACATCATCCATCCATCCATCTTTCCTTCCTTTCACTCATGATCCATTTGTTTATTCGTTTATCCATTACTGGATTCATCCCAATGTTCACTTCTAATTCACCAAGTAGTTACTAAGCCTTAGTATGTTTTGGGAACTACTTACACACTGGCAAGATGACCAAGTTGGCAGAGTCAAAGGAATGCTCCTAAAAACCAACAAAAAATATCTCTCAACTGATACTAGGAGATATAAAATTGATTCAGGCAAAAAGGTGGATCAGGATGTGTGATGTAATGGGGTGGGGGGGCGGTGGAGACAGTTCCAAAAGGAAGTAACAACATGCATGCAAGCCCCACATGGGGGAGAGAGAGCCCAGCACGCTTGAGGCATTGAAGGAGCTCAGGATGACTGAACAGAAATGTCCAGAGCAACAGGAACAAAGGAGAAAGATGAGGTAAACATGTGAGCAAGGGGGACACCTGGGTGGCTCAGTCGGTTAAGCGTCCAACTCTTGATCTGAGCTCAGGTCATGATCTCATGGTTCGTTAGATCAAACCCCACATCAGGCTCTGTGCTGACAGTACGGAGCCTGCTTGGGATTCTCTCTCTCTCAAAATAAGTACGTAAACTTATTAAAAATTTAAAGGAAAAAATGTGGGCAAAATTGCTCAATGTCCTACTCAGTTTCTAATAATTAAAGGATGTCAGTAGCCATGTGGATCCAGAAAGAGTGCCCTGAGAAATAACTGTGCTAAGTTAAGGGAGCTTAATATAACCATATTCATATTTATATCTATACATCTATTTTTATATAGTTCAATGATAAAATAAGGAATCCAGTATGAATTACATCATTCAAATATGGGGGTATAAATACATACATACACCCATACCTATATCCATTATCTCTCTGTCATCTTCATCTTCTTTTTTTAAATATTAAAAAAAATAATTAATGATTATTTGCTTTTGAGAGAGAAAGACAGAGTATGAGCAGGGGAGGGGCAAAGAGAGAGGGAGACACAGAATCCAAAGCAGGCTCCAGGCTCTGAGCTGTCAGTACAGAGCCCAATACAGGGCTTGAACCCATGCATTGTGAGATCCTGACTTGAGCGGAAGCTGGACGCTTAACCAACTGAGCCACTTAGGCTCCCCACTTCATCTTCTTTTACTTCTTCACCTTTCTGTAAAGCAACTTGTGTTCTGACCCTAAGTCTCTATTATACAGAATGTAATGGAAGAAATAAATTCCTACTTCTTCCTGAGGTCTTCCCTGACCTGGAAGTTCAATGCCACAATGGTGGGAATTTGAGTAAGATGCTAATGACTCAGTAATCTATCCAGCTAGTGTGCCTGTTTTATTTACTTTTTAAATTTTTTTTTAAGGTTTATTTATTTTTGAGAGACACAAAGAGACAGAGCACGAGCAGGGGAGAGCAGAGAAAGGAAGACACAGAATCAGAAGCAGGCTCCAGGCTCTGAGCTGTCAACACAGAGCCCGACACAGGGCTGGAACCCAGGAACTGTGAGACCATGACCTGACCGAAGTCAGATGCTTAACTGACTGAGCACCCCCCGCCCCCCGGCGTCCCACAGTGGGCCTGTTGGAGATTTCCCTGCTGCCTCAAAGGCTCTCTTCTGCTTCGGCATCATGTTCAGCACCTGGCAAAGTTTTTACAGCTGCCTGGGACCCCATCTGCCTAGAAGCGCCACATCGACATTTTCCTACGCAGTCTGATGGCCTCCCTGGCATGTGATCAGGAGATGCATAGTCTGGGTCACCTCTCTCCTGCACCCAGAGATCTCTCCCTCACTCATTCCCCAATGGGGTGACTTGAAAGGAGTGACCTTCCTGCTGGGGTGGTGAGGAGGAACCCACGTTCTCCCTGTGATGTGACTCTACATCCAAAATCCCTGCCCCATTTAAGGCTTCAGCTTTTGAATAAAAGCCAGGAAAAAAAAAAGTGGTGGATAGGCAATATCCGTTTTCTTCCTTCCAGATTTCTCCCCTGGAGAAATGAGGACTGAGCTGAGTATCTCCTTGGTCGGCGCACAAACAGGAGAGGGAAGAAAAAAGGGAAATGCAGAAAGAAGAAACATAGCTAGATATGCACATACCCATATAACCATGGTGTGGGGGTGGGTACAGATAGAGACTCAGTGACAGACTCTGTAGATAGCAGACTTATCCATATGATAAGATAAAATAATGTGAATATACTTGTGTTTCCAAACCTCCCCTAATCCCTGCAGGCGAAACTCATTCCTCCTGTTTCTCAAAACTCTAAGGAAAGTCCTGCCTTGCCATCTGGCTGGCTCAGTCGGTAGAGCATACGACTCTTAATCTTGGAGTCATGAGTTCAAGCCCCACATTGGGCATAGAGATTTCTTCAATAATAAATAAATTAACTAAAACATGGGGGGAGAAAAACAAGAGGAATGCAAGGGCTGAAGAACGCCACCATCTAGTTTAAGACAAGTCATACTGGAAAAGCTCTTTGATGTGAGCACAGAGAATGAGACAGAAGACGGGAAAGGTCATTGAAGGGTGTCTGCTGAATGTTTCCTATTCCTCCCTAGAGCTGGCTGGGCAATGTTGGGCTGCGGGCTCTTAAGTTTCCGTTGACACTGAGCGCTGCCCTCAGTCTGACCTGCCGCTGAGACCCCATGGGGCCACAGCTACTAAGGCAGAAATGGAGAAATGTGTTCAGGGCTGGGGGTGAACTTTCTTCCAAGGATCTTTACCAGGAACTTGCAGGGAAGGAAGGAAAGAAACTGCCTGCTCTGGAGGATTTGAGCTCCAGGGAGACTTGGGTCCTCCATTATCACCGCATAGACACCACCAGGCTGGGGGTGGGGGTGGGGGGTCCCTGTCCTTACTTCCTTTTATAAAGCAGATCAGATTTCAAAGGCAGGGTATCCTGGCTGTTCTCACGCAGCTGTTACTCAGGTGACACTTTTATAATATTGAACCTCTCTGAGCCGATCACTCCCCCGGCAAACAGCTACATCCCAGTGTTGTGTTACATTAAGCCACATCCCCAACACAGCCCAGCACAGAAGACGATCTGAACCCACCCTCTGATGCCTCCCGACAATTCAAGAACGCAAATGTTCATGGGTTAGGATAAAGGAAGTAAAAAAAAAAAAAAATTCTTTTTAAACAACATGCAAAACAAATGACAGAGCCTCATTTTTTAAATCTTAATATAAATTCTAATAAAGTGGTGAAGTAAAATTGGCATAGAAACCAATTTCTGCAAATACCCCTGCTGATAAGTTATTTATTCATTTATTCGCTCATTCCACTTTGATCAATGACCAGAATTATACCACAGTGGTGAAGGATCTAGGCTCTGGAGCCAGACAGACACAGAGTTTGAATAAATATCAGCTGTTTTTGTTGATAATAATATAAATACTACCATGCATCAAGGCCTATGTGAGGGAGGATATTATAAAGATAAACACTCCCCTCCTATCTCAGAATTGCTCAGACTCCAGGAAGGGGGCTCTGTCAGGAATGCTTTCCACTGCAGGGGGCAGTACTTTCCATGACGCACGGCCAAGAGCACGAAGATGTCTATCATTTGTTCAGCAAGGAGTTTGAAAATACGTGGCCCTGGGGTTGATCTGACAGTTCTTTGATCTCTGAAATATGCGTGATCTCTCTACTCCTTTTTTAAAAATTAATTTATTTATTTTCAGAGACAGCACGAGTCGGGGAGGGGAAGAGAGAGGAGAGAGAGAGAATTCCATGAAGGCTCTGAGCTGTCAGCACAGAGCCCAATGGGCGCCTTGATCTCATGAACATGAGACGAATCAAGAGTTAGATGCTCAACCGACTGAGCCACCCAGGCTCCCCTCTACCCATGCCTTCTTTAGTATGTTGACTCCTTCCATAGGCCATAATTTCCAGGCATGCTGCTGCTGTGTGTGACATGACCGTCGTAAGGCTGCCAATGAAAGAGGAAGGGCCAATTTTGCCTTTAAGACAGGAAAACGAGGAAAGGAAAATTTGAGGGGCGTCTTCTCCTAGGCTTTTCTTTATCACAGAGAAGCAAAGTACCTTTCTAGAGGTCATTCAACATACTTGTCTTTCAACATACACCTCACTGGACAGAACTGGGGCACAGGTCTCCCCACATAGTTCCAGGGGAGGCTGGTCAAGTCCACCTTGAGCTTCTCAGCTTCTACAGAGGGTAGGTGATGGAATGTGTTGGGTGAGCAACCACCAGTGTCTCCCCGAGAAACTTCCAGCATATGGGGGCAGCCGAGATAGAGGGGGGCGCACTTACACTGGGGACAGAGGAGGAACAACCTAGTCAACTTTGGGATTTCCAGAAAGATCACAGGGAAGGCAACACCGGGTGACTGTGAAAGAAATGAATGGTTGTATCACCTGGAGTTGGAAGGACAGGACCCTCTGCTCACAGAGAACAGCAAATGCAAAGACAGGATGGTGGGAAGAAGGACATTAAGTCATAAGGGCGGGACAAGAGAAGGTCGAGGAAGATAGTGCTGGGCAGAGTGAGGGGTTGAGCAGTCAAATGGGTCGGGGACCCCACTCGGTCCTGCTGAACGGTCCTTTTCAAAACAAGAGACTGCCTTCTGTGAGTCTGGGGAGATTGAGAAGGCAGGTGAACACATGGCCAAAGAACATCGACGTGTGCGAGACAGAAAGGCTCTTGTACGCTCTTGTTTTTGTCTTTCTTTCGCATCTAGGAGAAAGTCTTGGATTGGCGCTGCAGATCTGTAACATCCCTCTAACTCATTCACAAGTTTGCAGGAAGCAAGCCCCAGGCAGAGAGCCTAGTGAACACGCCCCAGTGAGGAACTTCCTAACACTGTTCTGTTTTGTTTGCATTATACATGTGCTTATGGTTACCTTCTACTGATGGCGAAGGACACCGTGCATTTGAACGGCACTGCACGCTCTTATTTTGACTTATGTAAGTTTTCCCAAATTGGGAGTTAATTTGCAGGAAAACCTGGGGTCAGTAATGGCATAGGTGGTGCCCCATATGACAGAACTTACTAAGATCATCCGCAGTGATGTCCTTGCATCTATAACCACGTGGGAGGCATGCAAGCAGGGAACGTTCGGGAAATCTCAGTTCAGTACACAGGGTGTTGCTCCTCTCCAGAAAGGGGCGATAAGATCTGTTTTACAGAGACCTGCATGGAAAGTACATGAAGTAACACACCAAGGAGCTTAGAATTGTGCCTGGCGCACAAAATGAATATTAAATATCAGAGCGCTTTTAGTACCACTAATATCATTATCAGCTTGGAGGCAGAGTGAGTTCAAGGCTAGGCAACTGAATTCAGGAGATGGGTCAAGAGATTGTTGGTCTGATATAAGCTTAGCAGAATCTCGGGGCAGCAGGGACAATGGGAAACATCTGGGGGCTGAGAAAGAAGGATCTGCGGGAGCTGGTGCCGCAGAGGCCTCATGCTGCAGAGGCTCAGGTGAACGCCTCCCTTCCCTCTGCCGAGGCTTGAAGCTGTCTGAGCCCCGGGCTCACCGTGACATACTGCCAGGTCTTCTGGGTACAGACATACTCAGAGAAATGCTGTGCACACACAGATAACACTCCCCAAGCACATTCTTTCCCAAATGAGGTGCCTTGTCATTTTCAGAATATCTGCTGTCACACACAGCGAGAGTTCTCATCTGCTAAAATGAGAAAGAGGAAGGGAAAAAAAAGGAGAGAACTTGAACATAAACTTAGGAAAAAAAAAAAAAAAGACCCAAAACCTTGGTCTGAAGAGCATACCAGCCACAGAGCCCCTGGAGTGAGCCAGCCTTTCCAGGAATAGACTTGGCAGCTCACCGAGGCAGGAGGAAGCAGGAGGGAAGACATTTAATTCGGGGGGTGCCCCCCACTCCCTCCCCACCACAATCCTGGAAAGAGTCCAGAGCATACAGGAGTTAGGTAGCTGGCCGGTGGTCACCCAGCTCGGCTTTGCACCATGTGTGACCAGCCCACATTCTGGCCAGAGGCACCTGCGAGCCTAGATTTAGTGCAATTAAAGATTGGATAAAGGGAGGTCTTGAAGGCAAAACCAAACCCCACCGTACCGCCTTTGCCTCGATTGTGTTGAAACGCCTAAAACACATCCCTTCGTTTCTAAGGGTCAAAACATCCTCAGCATCTTCCTACTTGGGTGTGTGGTACATTGGGCAAGCGGCGGGGTCCAGGAGTCCGATTACACTTGTTTCAATCCTACACAAATCTCTAACAAGAGGCTGAAAAGCTGGTCGGCGGTGGGGTGCCGAGGAGCATGGAGATCCACAACCGAGCCCAACACCCCACGGTCCCGAAGACAAGTCTCTCAGCAAGGCTGCAGATGTCAGGCCCACCCCGTCCCTTCCCTCTGGTCCCTATGCCTCCTGGGGTCTCCTGCTACGGGCTGGACGGGATGTTGGTGTCCCTCCAGACTCACATATTTGAAACCCCTTCCCCAGTGCAATGGCATTAGGGGGTGGGACCTTTGCGAGTGATTAGTTCAAGAGAGTGGAGCCTTCATGAATGAGATGAGCACCCTCATAAGAAGACACAATGGGGGCGCTTGGGTGGCTCAGTCGGTTAAGTGTCTGACTTTGGCTCAGGTCATGATCTCATGGTTCGTGGGTTCAAGCCCTGCATTGGGCTCTGTGCTGACAGCTCAGAGCCTGGAGCTTGCTTCGGATTCTGTCTCCAGCTCTCTCTGCCCCTCCCCCATTCATTCTCATCTCCCCTCTCTCTCTCTCAAAAAATAAACATAAAATAAAATTAAGAAGACACACTAGAGAGATGCTCTCTCTCTCTCTCTCACTCTCTCTGCCTTGTGAGCACATAGCAAGAAGCAAGCCATGTGCAAACCAGAAAAAGACTCTCCCCAGACACCCAATCTGCCAGCACCTTGACCTTGGCCTCCCCCCGCCTCCAGTGCTGTGAGAAATACACGTCTGTGGTTGAAGTCACCGACTGTTCTGTCGTAACAGCCTGAGTGGACTCGCACAGCCACTGTCTCCGCTGTGATATCCGTCCCTCCTTGGTCCACCGCCTGCTCAAGCCTCTTGTCCTTTGACGGCCCCGCTATCCACCCACCATCTACAGAATTTATCAGGAATCTTTCTAAAGCACAGCTCTGATCATGCCACTGCCCGTGACTGAAACTCTCAATCATTCGCTGCCGCCCTCCCATGCCATCCACAGACCCGCGTTGTCTGATCCTTGTCTACCAGCCAAGCTTAATATCCGGCCGTATCCCATTTATCCTTCCTTCTGGCCACGTACCCACCCCCATCACACTCTTCTCTCAGGCCCCAGGACCTGCCTTGGCACACTCTGTTTCCACTGCCCAGAACACACGCGCGCCCCGCCTTGCCCATCTGTGCCTCCCCTCAGCTCTGGTCTCAGGCACTTTCTAGAAAGATTCCCACTGGCATATTCTCATATCACAGCTCTGATCCCACCTCCCCACCATTATTGATCTTTTCTGCCTCCCATGCTAGACGGAGTCCAGGAGACCTGTTTACAGGTCTCCCTATTCTACATCCCTATTATCCAGTGGCTGGTATGCAGTAGGTACAAAATAGATGCTTGCTGAATAAATGAGTGATCATGAAATGTGATGAATTCTATACTCGAGTTAAATGCGGATGGTATGGGAGGAGCAGTCCTGCCAACTTTCCTTCCATAAATAAAACAGAAGCCTCCAATCTACAAAATTATCGCAACTTTACAGAGAATGCAAAGGACCCCCAAGAATATTTCCCTCCTGGAAACCTCCTATTCTGCTTTTCAAGCTGCTTTTGGTTTGCCGTGTCTCCTCCAACATCGATGATTTATTGGCCTGTGAGTTCTTTGTCTAGAGCTGAGGACAACTTCATTTGCATACTGCGTTGCTTTATTTCAGCTGAAATCAGGCTTAAAATAAGAAATCAGGGGCGCCTGGGTGGCTTAGTCGGTTGAGCGTCCGACTTTCGCTCAGGTCATGATCTCGCAGTTCGTGGGTTCAGGCCCCGCGTCGGGCTCTGTGCTGACTGCCAGCTCGGAGCCTGGAGCCTATTTCAGAGTCTGTGTCTCCCTCTCTCTCTGACCCTCCCCTGCTCACGCTGTCTCTCTCTCTCTCCTAGAAATAAATAAAAATAAAAAAAAAAAAAAAAAAAGAAATCACTCCTGCTAGGGGCGCATCAGTTGGTCAGGCGTCCGACTTCAGCTCGGGTCATGATCTCACAGCTTGTGGGTTCGAGCCCTGCGTCGGGCTCCGTGCTGTCAGCCCAGGGCCTGGAACCTGTTTCGGATTCTGTGTCTCCCTCTCCCTCTCCCTCGGCCCCTCCCCTGCTGGCACTCTGTCTCTCTCTGTCTGTCTGTCTCTCTCTCTCTCTCAAAAATAAATGAACATTAAAAAAAAAAAAAGCAATTGTTCCTGCTAAACTAAGAGTGACCCCTGTTCACAGAACGAAACATTTGAACATCTGATAAAGTTCAGAGCACTCCAAGGGAAGCAACTAGAATGGCAAAGAAACTACAACCAGGAACAAAACAGAATGAGCTGATGTTACTTAGCATAGAAAAATACACTTGACAGAGATGTTGCTATGCCCTTCCAAAGGGCCACATGGAATGTATCTGGGCTCACTGGACAGGCTTCAGAAGACAGAACAAGGACCACATGAGTGGACATTGCCCTGGCTTAAAACCTGGAAGAAATAGCTTGTCACTGAAGCCCTTCCCTCACACTGTTCCAGGCAATGACAGGGAGAGAAGGCAAGGTGGCAGAAGGAACTCTCTGGATGTCACTGAATGTGCCTAAGCATAGATGAGCGTCCACGCTTCAAGAAGGCCACTGAGAGGTATACATGACTTCTCTCACTTTTGCTGATCCAACACCCACCACCTCAACTGTGAAATCTGCCCACAATTTCCATTTAAGAACCTACTTTTTCTTCCTCAGTGGAGAGAATGGGGCTGACCCCCATCCCCAGGCTCTAGGAGTGGATGTGTGACCACGCGAAGCCATTCAAAATACCCCTTCACCACAGGCACTATGATTGGTCCATGAATTTGCATGTGACTCAAGGCTGACCAATGAGATCCTTCCCTGGGATTTTGTTGTGGAGGTGTTGCTGATCAAGAAGGTTGTCAGCCTTGACCCAACAATGTCCGTCTCTGCCACCACATTCCCTGTGAAGCCTGGAAGAGTGATCTTTCAAAGAAGCAAATAAGATCATACCGTCCCTCTATTTAAAAATCACCAGTGGCTTCTCATGACACTTAAAACCGAATCTTATCATGGCCACAATCCCTGTACCATCTGCCTCCCTCACCTGTTCCCACATGACTTCCGTCTTTGGTCACTAAGCCCCAGCCATCATTGCCTCAGTCATTCAAACATGACCAGACCACTCCTGCCTCAAAGGTTTCACCTGCCCTATGCCTTCTGCCGGAAATACTCTTCCCCACATGGGCACACGGCGGGCTTCCTCCCACTACATGTGTGTGTTCTCACAAGTCACCGGCACACAGAGCTGTTCTGTGGTCATTCTCTTTGCCGTCACTCTATATCCCTATATCCAGCGTTATTGCCTCCATTACACGATGAACTGGAATCACACATACATTTTCATTTGTCTACTTATTTATTTTACTTCCCTTTCTGGAAATCAATTTCATGAGCTCAAAGGCTTCACTATCTTATTCACTGCTGCATCCCCAGTGCCTAAAACATGCCTAGCATACAATAAGCCCCTAAGATGGTTTTGATGGATGAATTAATGAATGAACACAGCAATCAACTGAAAACAGGACCTAAAATTTTTAAAATAGGGGCCTGGGTGTTCAGTCGGTTCAGCGTCTGACTCTTGGTTTCGGCTCAGGTCATGATCTCGTGGTTTGCAAGTTCGAGTCCCGCCCCCCTCCCCCCCCCAAATCAGGCTCTGTGCTGGCAGAGCCCTCCCTCTCTGCTCCTCCCCCTCTCACGCTGTCTCTCTCTAAGTAAATAAACTGTTAAAAATTAGTTAATTAATTAAAAAGGAAATTAGCTCTGAGAGAGAGAAATAGGATTCCTAATGCCATCATTTGAGCATATGGACCCAACGCAGACTGTCTCCTCCCAAACTTTTTGATTAAGCATGGAAACAAATTCCATTTTTAGCCTAAGCCGATTTCAACTGGGTTTCCATCACCTGTGACCCAAGAACCCTGACTTGCACCAAGGGGGTTCATACAGCCAGTAGTGGAGCCTGACCACGTGACTGTTCTCCTCTCCATTTCAACTATCCACCAAACAGATTTGGGCGAGCTATAGTCACAGTGGCGAAGGCCTCCTTCAGGCATCACTGCACTCTTTGTTTAACAGGGCTCATTATCTGACAAGTATCTGACAAATAAGATACCGGACAATGAGACACAGAGGAGCCTGTGTCCGGAAAGGTGGGGGTCGGATGTTTATCAGACGTGATTGAATTGGCCTGTATTCTCCCTGTGCCTCGAGGCATCGGGGGAGGGGGGCCAGGGGGTGTCACCTTTGCAGGAGCCACTGGTCTCTATCTCCTGCCTCCCCTTAAAACAGAGGTCTTATCCCTGGGATCAGTTCTGACCCAAAAGAGAAGCAATTAAGCAGTTCTAGGTTCACATTCTAGGATAGCATCAGGCCCTATTTGCCAATAGGCTGGCCTGAACCTTGTTCCTTGGTTCTGGAGAGTATTCCCAGCTGGTTCCCTAGGGCCCCAGTCTCTAGCTTGGAAGCCTTCTTAGTGATGATACTAGTAGTAAACACTTGCCTTTAGTTGGTGTTTCATCATATGCCAGGCTCTGAGTACTTTCCATGTGCTTAGTTTAATTTTCACAGTGATCTAAAAAGAGAGGTACCCTTAGCAGCCCCATTTCACAGATGAGGCAGAGAGTCTGTTTGTTTGTTTGTTCAAGTAGGCTTCACGCCCAGTGCAGAGCCCAATGTGGAGGCTTGAACTCACAACCCTGAGATCAAGACCTGAGCTGAGATCAAGAGTTAGATACTTAAACGACTGAGCCCCCCCAGGTGCCCCAAGGCACATAGAGTTTAAATGACTTGCCCAACATCACTAAGCTGGTAAGTGGTGGAATCAGGATGTGACACCAGGCTCTCTGGCCCTAGAGCCTGTGCTATGAACATCCACCCTACAATAATTTAGTTATGACTGTAAACATCTGTGGTAGACAGGAGTTCCCGAAGATGGGTGCAACATTATCTCCCATCCCACATGCTTTTCTTACAATGTCATTTTGACATGCCTCCCACTGAGGAGTGGGTCATATGTTCTAGGTTCCTTGAACCGAGAACACGTGATACTATGTGATTCTGAGGCTCCGTAATAGAGACGCTATGTATTTCTGCCTTGCTCTGACGGGATGCTCAGTCCCATACCTAGCACCGTGCCCAAACTAGCACACACGGAGAGATTTCATGGAGATACCACATAGATGCAGGTGTTCTGGGTGACACCCCAGGTGAGGTACCAGCTGTAACCAGCATCACCATCAGATAGGTGAGTGGAGATGCTTCTAGCTGTTTCCTGTTTCGGGTCACTGAGTCACCCCCAGCCTTTGAGTCTTTCCAAATGAAGCTCTAGATGTCGGGAAGCAGAGAGCAATCCTCCCAAGTTCCCTGACCTGCGGCATTCATGAGCCCAAAAAAATGGCCATCGAATGCCCCTAGGTTTCGTAGTGGTTTGTCACACAGCAACAGTAATGGGACATCACGCCTGTCTACAGCCTTGTAGACAACCTGTCTACAGAGCTCCGCCTTGGAATAGCATCCAGTTCAGTCCCTAATACCTGATGACAGGTTCAGCACACTCTGCTAGCCTGATGTGTCACCTCATCGTCCCTTGGTGGACCTCCTGCGTGCCAACAGCCAGCTTCAATTACCACTTCTTGTCCGTAGCCAGATCCTCATGACACCAAACGTTACTGGCTAGACTGCACCTGCTCTCGCTTCTTGAAGCTGTTTCTGACCCCTCGAGGTGACCTACAGCTCTCAGTTTCCTGTCTCATTCGTTCCTCTCTCCCAGCCAGCCCCATCCATTTTCAGGTGGCTCAGCAGTAGTTCAGAAATGGAGCTCATCCGGCTTCTTTATCTGCCAGATGGAAAAAACTAGAGACCCCACAAAATCAAGCAAAATGGTAGTGACTGGAATCTCTGGAATCCCTAATGTACATTCCTGGATTTAACCCTCATAGGTTATCCTGTGTAATATTATTCCTGATTCGGTTTTACAGGAAGATTAAGTCATTTTTTGGTCACACAGTTGTATCAAGCTGCCTCGGTGTCCTCTGCAAGGTCAGATTTTGGAAGGTTGTAGACTAGCTGCATCATGGATTCCAAGATGGAAAATCACTGAGCTTCTCTCTGGGCAGAGGTCTACCTGACTTCCTGATCCGACAACAGCCCTGGTCCAGATCTCCCCTACTTTGAAAACACACCTCCTATCATCCACACATCTAGGGAGCAAAGATGGTCCTTCCTGGTGAGGTGGTACAGTGGGGGTGGCTAAGAAGATCCGTAACGGGCAGGTCCTTTAGATGCGTCACATTCCAGAATATAATACCTTCAATCTGGGTTCTCATCCTAGGATAGGAGACAGTACCAAGTCCATCTTTGATGAGCGTACAATGCTTTTTCATGGATGAAAATCTAGAATGGAGAGTAAAAGAACCACCTTTGGAGTCAAACAAACATATAATACAGGTCCAGGGGCAGACTGTATAAGCTCTGGAGTCTCCAGCCTTCATGAGCAAAGCAGGGATAACAGGACTGTCTCCTGGGTGTTGTGAGGACCAAGTGGGATAATTGTACAGACAGCCTAGAACATAATAAAAGCCCCCTCCAAAAAAAAAAAAAAAAGAACCATTATTATTGTTATCATCCACGGAAATGGAATGAATCCTTATCAAATGGGAAGCAAGCAGAATCTCACTATATTCTAGAAAAGTCACCAAATTGTCTCCAACTACAGCACAAACAATCCCTAAAATCGCACAAGGAGGCAAGCATGCCACCTCCCAGATCCCTGATGAGTGTTTCATTCACACACTCCCAGCCCTTTATTGCATCCAAGTTGCTAAGAAGCATCTTGACGCTAACCATTCCTGGCCATCTCAAGATGCTTATTCAACCTGCTTTGGATTTCAGTCTTCTCTGGAAAGTCTGGTGACTAAAGACCCAGCTTCTGACCCAGACCCAGAGGTGGAAGGCCCGAAATTTTTAGTCCCCGGTCTTAAAAAAGGAAAAAACAAAAAGGTTAAGCAAATGATGGTATCAGAGTCCCATCCTTCTGGCAAAGAGGAGAGTCCATAAAAGCGAGAGAGAAAAGATTCAATTGTAATCCGACTAATGCATCTCCAGAAGGCTTGCTATCTGCTGCCTAGCACTCCCCATTAAAGAAATCAATTTAGCATTCGACTTCTCCTCCTGTGGCGCATACTGAAGTGGGATCTGACAAGGATGGAAAACAGATTTGTGTTAAATACTGCCAATAAAGCCTGTAGCTCAAGGTTACAGCAGTCAACAGAAATCCAGTGCCTCGCAAACCCTGAGACCTTCATCCATCAGCTGGAGTCAGCAGCTTTAAAACGAAGCCAGAGGTCTGGCTCAGGAAGGCGGGAGGTGGAGGGTGGGGTGGGGAGGGCAGTTATTGAGACTGGGTACCTGTGGCCACGGTGGCCCTGAGATGCCAGTTTTGCTCAAGGTCCTTACGACGGGCCTGAGTTTCCAGGTCTCTGAGCGTCTTGGTGGCTTAAGACGTCTTGGCTGTGGTGGCTAGCTCTGGGTTTTGCTTGCCCAGCATCTGTTCACTCCTCTTTTTCGATCAACGGCACCCACTTCATCTCGGGGAACAGTTCCTCATCTCCTTCGAAGCCCAGGAGCCATGGGTGAAATTCAGCCCCCGCCCCCCCCCCCAAGGTAGGCACATGAGCTCCGCCTGCCCAATCAGAGCTTAGCAGAAGGCTGACCTCTGCTTCCCGGATGTTCGCGGCACCCAAGAAAGGCCCATCCAAGCCAATGCAACTCGATCTTGGAATTTCCTACAACTGATTGTTAAAAGAAGTCATCTTTCTACCAGGGTGGATGGGAAGACAGGATTAAGCCTGAAGCTTATAGAAGCCATCTTATCATAATAAGGGGAGAACAGAATCAGCCCAGACAAAGACAAAGAGACAGACAGAGATCATCCAAACTCTGATTCGATTATTTGAGCTTCTAGAATTAGATTATTTGAGGAACCATCACCTGTACTTTTCAGATCCAAGATCCAATGAGTTCCATTTTTCTTGTTTTTTAAACCAATTTGAGTTGGGTTTTTGTCTTTTCAACCAGGAAAAGGCCTAACAGCTCCAAGATATAACCCGGACAAAGCAGGCTCACTTGGACAGCACTAGCTCTCTGTGGGGCCTAAGTCAAGGCCACCCTCAGCAATGAATCACATCTTCCAGTCGGATCCAGCTTTCCAGTGTATTAACAACACACCTCAGAGACACTGCACATTCCATTCCAGACTGCCGCAATAAAGCAAATATTGCAATAAAGTGAGTCTAATGAATTTGTGGGCTTCCCAGTGCACATAAAAGTTATGTCTATGCTATACTATAGACTATTACGGGTGCAATAGCAACATATCTTTAAAAAACCAATGTACATACCTTAATTAAAAATATTTTATTGCTGGAGCGCCTGGGTGGCTCAGTTGGTTGCGCATTTGACCACTGCTCCGGTCATGATCTCGCAGTTTGTGAGTTCGAGCCCATGTCAGGCTCTGCGCTGACAGTTCAGAGCCTGAAGCCTGCTTTGGATTCTGTGTCTCCCTCTCTCTCTCTCTGCCCCTCCCTTGCTCACGCTTTGTCTCTCTCTCTCTCTCTCTCACTCTCTCTCACTCACTCTCTATCTCTCTCTTTTAAAAATAAACATTAAAAAAATATTTTCTTGCTAAAAAACCAACCATCATGTGAGCTTTCAGCAAGTCATAACCACTGATTACACACCACCAAAGGAAATATTATAATAAAGAAGGCTGAAATATTGAGAGAATTACCAAAATGTGGCACAGAGACACGAAGTGAACAAACACTACTGGAAAAATGGCATCCACAGACTTGAAGGACAAGGGGTTGCCACACCGTTAGTGTGTAAAACACAGCGTCTATGAAGCGCGATGAAGGTATGCCTGTATGGACGTATTGCTGAAGATTGCACGTGATTTCTGGGATCCCAGAGAAAGGAGCAGTGCACCTGGGCCTTGTGTTCTGATTTCCAGCCTCACAGCCACCATCTTTAAAGGAAGGCTGCCCCAGGATTCAGAATCCTGTTTTGCCTGTGCCTAGGACTAGCCAGTGGTGCCTGGGAGCTACTACGTTCCTGGGGGTAGTCTTTCACCATTGGCAAAGAGGATTCAAAAGGGATTTCCTTTATCCCACTTCCCAGAGATTCCCCCCCACTTAGGACTAAGTTTTAGGCACCCACCGTGATCGTTGGCTTAGTAATGCACCCCTAACCACCTGTGCCCCTCCTCTCCTGTTCCCTTGTGGTGTCCCTCCACCTTCTAAATAAACTACGTGTATTCAGTCATGGTCTGGGTCACCAATTTCCCCATAAGCCACCTCTATTACTCCCCGAATGGCCATTCCTTCCCTACCCCACCCCCCACAGCCTTCCTTCCTCAGGGCCACCCACCCTTTCAACAAATCCCCTCTCATGATCCTTAGAAACTCATCTCTCCCCTCAGGCTTCAGATCCCAAGAACCAAAACAAAATCCTAGAAGCTCTCACACCTCTCCCACCCACCCCCGAAAAGTATCAATACATTGCTGCAGCAAAAATAGATTTCTTCCAGAAGGAAATGCTGTTGCCACCCAAATATGACGTGCCTATAAATATCAGGGCCAAGTGCAGCAGCGAGCCACCCCATGGCTGTGAAAGCTGAAGGCCAAAGGTGCCCAGCCCACAGTTCTCCAGGATCTGGCCCCCACCACACTCATCTCTCACCCTTCTCTCCCTTCCCTTGGCATTTAATGGGGATCCAGCAACACTGAATTAACGACTCATGGTTTCCCTAAAATAGGCCATGCTGGCTCTCTCCTTCTGCCTTTTTAAACATGGTTCCATCCGCCTGAAATATCTTGTGCTCGCAGGGGCTCCTAAGGACTTGCTTCTCACTCCATCCAAACTCCAGGGTTCTAGGCCTTTCTCACCCTGAGAGAGAGAGTGCAGAAGTGGACCACCTCAGAAGACCTCAACGTGATCAAGAGGGGCCTGCTGATAACCCGGCCAGGTGCTTCAGGTGGGACTGGAGATCTGGATAATGATGTGGTTCCCAAAGTCCTCGACCAGGCACACCCGTTATTTCAGGCGTTTTTCCAAGCATGTTGAGGTGACACTTTAACGACAGCAGTGGATAATACTAAAACACACAGTAGGCAAGATACTTTTTCTCAATTTCCCTTCATCCGTTCTGATGACAAAAAGAAGGCCTAATTTTTGTGACTCATAGGTCTTTAACACCTAACATCTGCTGATCTCTATCTTTAACAGCTGTGGAAATAACAGTATTGGTTTCTCACGGTCTTGTTTATTCTTCTCCTTAAGGTCATGATACCTTTTGTTTCTTTACCATTGATGTTAATGATGTCAAGTTTTCTTTTTAAAATTTTTCTAAGTTATTTATTTTTTTAAGTGTATTTATTATTCTGAGACCAAGAGCACAAGCAGGGGAGGGACAGAGAGAGAGGGAGAGAATCCCAAGCAGGTTTCTCACCGACAGCACAGAGCCTGATGCAGGGCTCGAACTCACGAACCTGCGATCATGACCAGAGATGGCAACAAGAGTCATTCGCTTAATCGACTGAGTCACCCAGGCACCCTGATGTCCAGTTTTCATATAAATCTAAATAAATAAAGTTATTAAGTACATGTTTAAACATACATAACACATGCATATATGTGAAATATATATTATTCTATATTATCATGGAATATTAATGCATAATATAACTATGTAACTACCTGTATTTAAAAAAATGTTTAATGTTTATCTTTGAGACAGAGAGAGAGTGCAAGAGGGGGAGGGGCAGAAAAAGAGGGAGACACAGAATCTGAAGCAGGCTCCAGGCTTGGAGCTGTCAGCAGAGAGCTTGATGTGGGGCTCGAACCCACAAACCGTGCGATCATGACCTGAGCCAAAGTCAGATGCTTAACTGACTGAGCCACCCAGGCTGCCCAATACATAATTACATATATTAACTCCAGGCACTGCGTGGATAGGACAAAAATTTGTGAAAGTGTTAACTCATAGGAGTTAAAACTAGAATAAATTTCACTAGGGAAAACTAGAACAGGCCGAAGTGGCTACCTCTAAGATGCCTGCCTTCCTTGGTACCCATGAAGTGTCAGGTGGGCAGAGTCCAAAGCAGGTGGGCCCCCAAATATTCCGAAGGAGCAAACCCTGAGACCCTGGCTCAGGCTGGTCTTACCAGCTTCATAAATGACGTGGGAAACCAAGGCAGAAGGAAATGGCAGAGTTCTACATTTCCTTATAACCCCCAGCCCATTGACAGATACTTGAGGTCGCGGAGGAGCTCCCAACTGTCCTAGTGCTAGTGCTTTGCTAGAGTTGAACAACCCTAGCTTGACAAGAACTAGGCCTCCAGTATCCTGGGAGTCTTCTTTAGCACAGGAAAATCTCGCTGGAAACTTCCCAGGGACTTTACCTCCCCACAACTCCATAGTATGTAACTCTTCTCTCCTCGTGGTGCTGGGCATCTCTTCCTGCCCAGGCGTCCTGTCCCTGTGCTTTCATAAAATCACCTTTTTGCACCAAAGACGTCTTCAAGAATTCTTCCTTTGTCATCAGCTCTGGACCCCACGAACCCACTCTCACCCCCCACCCCCGAAAACCTCATCAATAAAGGCCTTCAGGAACCAGGGAATCATTTGGATCTTCCTGTTCCCTTCTTCCTGGGGTGTCCAACTGAATCTTCACATTCCTGGATTATTTCAGAGGCCAGAAACCATTGTTTTACCCCCCCTGGGGTCCTCTGAAGTACAAGGCAAAGGAAGTTCCCATCTAGCCCAATCCCAGGTGTGATATAGGACAAAAGGCTCTTCGGTCTTTGATAAACAAATGAAGCTGAAGATTAAAGTCCTTTTCTGATCCACGCTTAAAGAGGCAGCCCCAGAGCTAACCAGCCAGACCTTGCGCGAAGTCGCTTTTGACATCAAGGCTGAAATGCAAGGAAGGGTGAGCCTGGGGTTTTTTTGTTCTAACATGTAGCTTCCAGATACGCAAGGTGGGGCCTTTCCCTTCCTAACCTTTCTGATTCCTTGAGGTCACTCAACCAGACTCATCCAAATATATTTCTCAAGCAAGCTTTTATGAGCCAGGCACAGTTCTAACAGTGGGGACAGTCAAGAAACCAGAGCCACAAAGTTCCATACCTCAGGAGCCTGTTCTTCAGGAAAGTTAGGTCCAGAGGAGGTGAGGCTATTTAAAAAATAAAAGAGGAGGGGCGCCTGGGTGGCTTAGTCGGTTAAGCGTCCGACTTTCGCTTGGGTCATGATCTCGCGGTTCATGGGTTCGAGCCCTGCGTCGGGCTCTGTGCTGACTGCCAGCTCAGAGCCTGGAGCCTGTTTCAGAGTCTATATCTCCCTCTCTCTCTGACCCTCCCCTGCTCACGCTGTCTCTCTCTCTCTCTCCTAGAAATAAATTTAAAAAATTAAAAAAATAAATAAATAAAAGAGGAAGGGCAACTGGGTGGCTCAGTCGTTGAAGCATCTGACTTTGGCTCAGGTCATGATCTCCCAGCTCATGAGTTTGAGTCCCATATCAGGGTCTGTGCTGACCATGTCCCACAGGGTCTACATCGCCTCTACTTCTTCTCACATGGCTGAGAGATGTGGCTCTGAAGCAGGTGTGATTACTAGTTCCATCGTTAACCAACCTCGTAAACTAATCTCGGGAGTCTCAGTTGTCTCATCTATAAAATGGTCATGAGAATGATAACACCTATTTAATAGGATTCCTGTGAAAACCAATGCTGTATCTAATACCTCCTGGTTAAAAACCCAACAACGCTTAGCTCATCATTTAATTGTATTGCTTTCCTTGCACAAACTCCAGAAGACACTTGGGTTCACACAGGTTGAAGGATGCCTAGTCTTGTGCAAAAACTGACATGAATCTGAATTCTGAGCCTCTTTTTGTTTCAATGAGTTTGGGACTGATCATTGCCAAGTAGAAGCAGATATAATTTCTTTTTCTTTTTTTTCTTTTTCTTTCTCTCTTTCTTTCTTTCCTTCCTTGCTTCCCCCTGCCCTTCCTCCCTCCCTTCCTCTCTCTCTCTTTTTTTTTGTTCCAGATGTTTCCTGCTACCCCTTCAATAGCTAGAGCATTCTGTGCCCACCGTCTTCATTACCGTTTTTTTCTAACAGGGATCCAAAGAGAGAAAGACTCACTGCTTGGCCTTTGAGGTTCGAAACAGGCCTTTGAAACTCAAGGCAAGAACTATATCTTGAGCAAAAAAGCCTTTTTGAGTTTCAAGAGCCTGTACCCTTTGAGTTTCAAAAGGCCCAAATCCCAGGCTAAACAATAGGCAGAGAAGAATATGTCCACTGATCTGGGAGAGTGAGGTTTTTCTGCTCTGCCACAAAAAAATAACAAAAAAAAAAAAAAAAAAACACAGGCTGGGAGAAGCCACAGAAGAACATGAGGGTTAGAGTGTGGTCAGGGCACTCTGTGAGGCCCGGTCTGGTAGAAGCTTAAAGAACAAAATCAGACAGGGATGCCTGGGTGGCTCAGTTAGGTGTCCAACTTCAGCTCAGGTCATGATCTCATGGTTTGTGAGATCAATTCCGCGTCAGGCTCTGTGCTGACAGCTCAGAGCCTATAGCCTGCTTCAGATTCTGTGTCTTCCTCTCTCTCTGCCCCCTCAACCTACTCAAAAATAAATTTTCTAAACCTTAAAAAGTAATAAAATCAGACATATTAGGAAAGTGAACAGGATTCAAGAGCACCTTCCAGAAGGTCAGATCAGTAGAGCAATGGCATGGAGAGGGAAGGTGGCTTAAGATCCTGGATCCTGAGTTCTGGATCAGGCCGGTGGCTGCGCCCCACCATTCAGGGGAGCCCCGCACGCCACCACGGGACTGCCCTTCTCTTGGCCATGCGGTCAGGACAGCAGCCAGCCTGTGTCCTGCACACAACTTTACAGGGAGCTACCTGTCTGCTCTCCAAGACTTAGCTCAGCACCATCTGGATCCCCCGACAAGGGCCGATCCCCTTGCCGACGGGGCAGAGCAGTGCTAAGCCCTCAAGGTGGAACCATGCTCGCGAAGCCTAAATGGATCAGCCTCAGCAGGGATACTTCAGTGAGAACGAAAACAAACTCGAGCTAAAAGCACACTAAGGCACGCCTTCGTTACACACCTGCAATCAAAAGAGATTTGCTGGAAAGACAAGATGGCGTCAGTAAGCTACGGGTCTAGAGAAAAAAGAGCCAGAAAGTGCGGGACAGGAAGCTGAAAAGTCCTCTGCTCTCCCGTCTCTCTCTATTCACCTCTCTCCTAGAACTGAAATGAAATTTCGAGAACAAATTCTCCTGCAGGGGTAGAACCAGACGAGGGACACCTTGCCCCCCAGAGTCTCCCGCACTCCTTCTTTTCGCTCCCCAGGCTCCACATTCCAGAATTCACAAGAGCGCTCACAACTATCTTGATGGGGTGGGGAGAAGAAAGGAAACTGCTCAGGAGTGTACTCAGTTCAGGCACTTTGCGTTAGTCCGGAGCTGCCTCTCCGAGCTCTGCAGCAGGTAGAGACAAGCCCCTAGCCCCCTGACTGAATTTACAGTGGCTCTGTTTACATTTAGAGCAAAAAAGAGAGGGGGGCCAGAAGGCAGCTGCCTCGGTTTCCCCCAGCGGGCTCAGTCACATTGGTATCTGAAGGTCCCAAGAGCAAAACGTTGAGAGGCAGAGGTTCACTGGCTAACTCTGCTCAGAAGGAATTTGCCATGAAGGCTCCTCCTACAGTGAAGACTTAGAGCCTGGCCTATGAATCTGAAGGTCTTGGTCACTTTTAGTGAAATAAGGTGCAAAGTCAACATGACCTAGCGTTGAGATGGCAAGCCCTGGGGGTCACTGAGTTTGCTCGGGTCTGAGCTCTCGGTTCACCCTCCAAGATTCTACTGTTCCAGGGATGTGCTGTTCCAGCCCAGATACAGATGCTGAGGCCCCAGCCCTTGGGCCAGCCCTGCCCAGTCTGGGAGAACTTGGCGGAGTGTGTGAACCCTGACCATTACACTTCTAGGAATGTATCCTAAGGAAATAATCATGCATAAGGTTTGACTATGAGATTAATTATAATAATGAAAAGTGCAGGGATGCACTTGGCTCAGTGGTTAAGCATCTGACCTTGATCTTGGCTCGGGTCATGATGTCACGATTCGTGAATTCGAGCCCCGTATCGGGCTCTGCGCTGACAGCTCAGAGCCTGCCTGGGATTCTCCCTCTCCCTCTCCCTCTCCCTCTCTCTCTCTCTGCCCCTCCTCTGCTCTCTCTGTCTCTCAAAATAAATAAACTTAAAAAAAATAATGAAAAGTGTAACTAGCTTAAATATCCAATATGGGTCAGTATAGTTGATGTGTGCAAACAGTCACACACAGGAAGAGGTTCATCAAAATAAGAACACTGACTCTCTCTGAACGGTGGGATTCTGGGAGAATCAAAGTCTCCTCTGTGTGAGGGTTTCATTTCCAACCGTGAAGTTAGAAGCCCCAGGCCCCGAGGCTGCCCTCGCTCTTGACACCAGCTGCACATTTACGGGATAGTTTCCCCAAACCACCTTAAGGTGTGATAATTCACTAAGAAAACTCACTTGCTGCAGGTTGGGATGTTCGTGGGTACAGGGAAAGGCTACAGGGTTAGCCAAAGGAAGACAGACATGGGGCGGAGCCCAAGAAACGCAGCAAAGGGAGAGCTCCCACCATCTTCTCTTTGTGGGGAAGGACGCCTTTCTCTCCTGCATCCACCTGTGACAATGCATATGGCGGATTGCAAACCAAGGCTGTTCCGTGAGCCTCGAGTTCAGAGCTCTCGTGGGAGCCCAACTGTGCAGCATGACTGCCCACGAGACTAATCTCAATCTCCAGTCTTCACCCCCTTGGGTGTGACCCAAAGCCTTCACCACAGATATCACTGTTGAACTTTCCGGCATGGCTCACCTCAGCACCCCCCACTGTAAATCACACCGTTAGACCATCCAGTGCGACCCAACGTCCCAAGCAAAGACATTCCGATCAGGCACAACATTAGGTCATCTGCCAGTAGCCAAGGACAAAGGCCAGGTATCTTGAGCAAGGTCAGATGCTTTGCTATGCACTCGGATAACTGGTAACAGTTCTTACAAATGATAACGTTAAGGAGTTGTTCAGAATCTGATCCTGGACACCCAAAGGAGCCCGAGAGCCATTTCCACCCCCTCCTTACCACCCGGACACCATCAAAATGGGGTCCTGCCTTTCTGTGGGTTGCACCCCAGGTCCTCAATGGGCCTCTGAGCCTGTTGCCTTTTTGTTGTTGTCATTGTGTTGCCATTTTAATCATGTCAATTACAATAACAGCAATCATCACTATCATGTATTGATCACTGACAGTGTTCCAGGTGCTGAGATGAATTTTTAACACATAAAATCAAGTATTTTCATTAAAAATTTTTTTCGATACGTGCTATTTTAGCCCCATTTTGCCGCTGAGGAAATTGGAGAAGAGAAGGAAAAGCTCTTTATCCAAAACCTCACTGCTGAGAAGAGACAGGGCTTGGACTGGAACACCCATCAGTCTCCCCGAAAGTGCCCTCAACTTGCCTGCTGCACACAGCCCCTCTCCTGGGGACCAGCACTCTCTCATTCAGGGTCCCATACCCTGGCCGGTCTCTTGTCAACCTCCAAGGATCACCTGGGAGCCCGTGGTCGCCGCCCACCCAGGACAGATGCAGGAACATCTCTCAACAAAGCTGTCATTACCACATAAAGTCCTTATGAAAAAAATAAAACCCACCCCAATTGCAGACCCCAGGAGCCTTCTGCCTGGGTGCTGGCACCAAACATCAGCTTCCCATGCGTTTCTCCCAAATCACCACATCACCAGGACTCAGCCCACCCCTCAAAATTCAATTTCCTTTTGAGTATCTATCCGCTTATCCAGGCATTCCTTATCGCCAGTCTCTGACACCTAAGAAGTTTTAAAAAATAATTTGCCTGGGGATCCCTGAGTGGCTCAGTCGACTTCAGTTCAGGTCATGATCTTGCAGTTTGGTTCCTGAGCTCGAGTCCCACATAGAGCTCTGCACCAACAGCGCGGAGCTGGCTTGGAGTTCTCTCTCCCTCGCTCTGCCCCTCTCTGCTTGGAGTCTCTCTCTCAAAATAAATACACTTTAAAATAGTAATAATAATAATTCATCTAATGACAAGTTAATCTTAATTGTATCTAATACACCCTGAACAAATATCAGGTACATTTTAGGAATGTTCTACATCCTTAGAGACTTCTTGGCTCACTTTTCCTTTTTCTTTTCTTCTTTTTACTTCAAAGCTCTGAAGAGTTATGTTTTCGCTGGGTTCTTTCTTTCAAAATCTATTTTAATTTGCACCAACAGACAAAAGGACGTGAAAACACACGAAACGAAGTTGAACGTCTTGGTGTTTAAGCGGAATGGGTGGGACACATTTGTCTCGAAGCGGCTTTCATGGGATGAGCCGGTCCTCACCCCTCTCTCTCCTGCCTTCAGCTGTTCCTGCTTCTTTATCCTTCCCCCTGTTCACTGTAGAAAACCCATTCCCCGTTCACTGCTCTGCTCCTGCTCTAAGTCGCCAGCTGGATCTTCTGACCCACGTCCTTGACGGGCGAGCCGTCTGTAGTTAAATCACAGCACCAGCACACGCGCGTCCCTCACCTCACAGGACTTGAGGCAGAATTCCAGGAGACCACCCATCAAATAAGGTTGCCCCATCCTCCCCCAGACCCACTTAACTGCCCCCAAGTCTATAAAAATCCATTCCTGCAATCTGAACTGGAGGCATCCTCTTTATTTAAGAGACCTACGAGCAGGGCAAACCTCCTGGCTGGCGATGTCTCTATTCATTCCACACGCCTGTTCCTATTTTCAGTCTATTATTTCATCTATTAATTTAGCAACCCAGGCGCTCTGTGAGTTATTTCGCAATTACTAGGGGAGGTGCAGGTCTAACACACTGTGGATGTGAAGGAGGTTGACAAATTCCCATTAGCATCGGGCCCGGTAATGGCCCCATAATGCCGCCTTGCACTTAGCCAGATGAAAGCAGCCATATATCGTAAGGGATTTTAAAGGGTGTCACAAACCTTAATTAATTCTCTGTGCTCTGGGAGGAAAGTATTTACTCCCATCTGGGACACTGGGCGCTGGCACACAGAGGCGGTCGCCCATCGAAATATAAATACCCTCAATCAAGTTCACCTTCCGCTCTGTAGAAGTGGTTTAAAGCGCATTTGCATGGAGCCGTCAGTCCCTCCGACAGAGGTTTATTAAGTGTTAGCCACGTGCCAGGGAGGCCCGTGCGAGGCTGCGGGGGAGCCAAACAGACTCGGTCCCTGACCACGTGGCTCTGAGAGTCATGAATGAAGTAGCCATGAAGCAAATATATTTCACTCATGGATCAACCACGCAGACATCCTGCTGGTTAGAGAGAGATAAGCTGCCCAGAACTAAGAGAGGGGCTTGGTATGGCCTGGGAGGTCAGGCCTGGCTTTGACTCACTACCGATTACCATTTTATCTTGTTTTATTAATTTTCAAGGAAGCTTCACACTCAGCGTGGAGCCCGACACGACTTTGAACTCGTGGCCCTGAGATCAAGACCTGAGCTGAGATTAAGAGTCGGACACTTAACCAACTGAGCCATCCAGGCGTCCCCTCCCCCCACCGGACTACCAATAATTAATTAGCTCCTTGGACTTAAACAACTTTCCTAACCTTTCAGAGGCTCCGTTTCCTCATCTACCATAGTGTCCACATCAAACTTTTGTTGAAAAGATCCAGTGAGCCAGTGCACTGTGCCTGTCGCCCCCAAAATCTAAGTGCTTAATAAAGATGAGTACTTACAGCAACGAGGATTATTCTCCAACACTCGCCTGAATTGTGAGTTCATCGCACATCCAGAGGCATGCCAGTGAAACCCGTAAGGAATTCTGGAATCCTTCGGAATTATATGGACCCCCGAAGATCTAATAAGTGCAGAAGTGTCTCACTTAACACCAGGGAACTGGGCTTAGCTGCCGGAGACTATGGCACCTTCATACCCTCCTCCAGTGGCCGGGGGCTTTTCTGAGAGCGAGACGGAGCTGGGACAGAAAACCACCGGAATCTGTTTCTTCGTGAAGCAGATAGGACAGGACAGGACAGCAGGTCCTGGCAGCCCTTTCCAGAGCCCACCACCAGCAGCCCTGAGCCAGAGGAGTGTCTTCACCATGCCAGCCAGCAGGGAGCCCCAGCTCCGCCTTTCTGGCACAATATTCAACGTTTCTATCGAGGGGTCGAAGAAAGGCTGGCAGAAATCTGTGCGCGCCACGAAGTTGGGACTTTATCTTGTAGGCAATATGCTACATGATAGAACCAGGATCCCAGAAGACCTCCGCCAGCTGGTGTGGAGGGCCAAATCACACAACATGAAGTGTAACAGAGATAAACAGAAGGTCCTGCCCTGGGGGCCCAGCAACCATCTGGACCAGCCCTGAATGGGGAAAGCAGGTGTGAAAGTGCCTGGCCGGTTTTCCTTATCCACAAGCTCAATCCCAGTCTATAGCATAACGTGGCTCTCAAAGCCAGTTGGATTATCTCAGGTTGCATTACATGAAGTAGAGCTTCTAGAGCAAGGGAGGTGATGTTTCTGTTAGAGGTCTGGGTGTCATTCAGAAAGATATCAGCACTCATGAGCATCACTAAATAAATGACACCAGGGAAGCAACACGGACTTCCAATCACACCTGCTGTGGTTGAACTGACATGACAGAAGAAGATTCAGGGCTACAAGACTGCTATTTCCAAATTCATAAACTTAGCAACTGATCTGAGCCAGACAATGGGCTGAACGCTTTGCCCGCAACAGCTCAGTCAGCCCCCATCCGACTCCATGTCACCCAGAACTGAAGATGAGGGACTGAGACGGACAGAAGCCAAAGGATACGCTCTGCCCAAAGTCGCACAGCCGGTGAGTGGTGGGTCAAGGACCGGAACGTGCTCCAGATTCAGCACGTTCACCCAGATACGGTGTGCTCTAAGAAGCCATCCCTCCCCAGGCACCTGTCACAGAATAAGGCAAAGGGATGGAACGCCGGCTTGGCTGCCCCCTGGCGCACAGGCACTCTGTTGGTCCTCAGTGCATCTCCGGGGCCTGGCACGCAGTAAATATCCAATTCACACTGGCCGAGGAGATGAGTTGCTGAACAAGGACAAATAAACTAGAGAAGCAGGAAGAGCGAGTTCTTCCAGTAAGAATCGCCACTGCCCTGAGTCCCGGGGCTGCCCCAACAAAATACCCCGGGCAAGGCGGTTTAAACCAACGGAGATTTCAGAGCGCCTGGGGGGCTGAGTCGGTTGAGCGTCTGACTTGGACTCAGGTCATGATCTCGCGGTGCTTGAGTTCGAGCCCTGCGTCGGGACAGGAGTCAGCACAGAGCCTGGAGCCTGCTTCGGATTCTCAGTCTCCCTCTCTCTCTGCCCGTCCCCTGCTCATACTCTGTCCCTCTCAAAAACAAATAAACATTAAGCAGAAATTTAGTCTCTCATCCTGACTGCTAGGAACATATAATCAGGGCTTTGGCAGAGCTGTGCTTCCCCCCCAAAGGCTCCAGGAAAGAAGCTTTCTTCGCCATTTTCTGGTATCTGGTGGTTGCTGATAATTAGCTCAGGGTTCCTTAGCTTTACGGCTGCAGCATCCCAATTTCCGCCTGTCTTCCTCCCCTCTGGGTGCATCTCTTCTGTGTCTCTGCATCTCTTCCTATCAGGACGCCTGCCTAGGAGGACCTCAACTTAACTCAGTACATCTACAAAGACCCTCATTCCGAATAAGGTCCCATGCTCTGCATGGACATGAATCTGAAGGGTGGCCCCATTCGACCGAGGGCAATAAAATGCAGGGCTGATCTAGGAGATCACCCTTTCCTTCAATAAACGGTTACTAATCCTGACTGTATACCAAGCACGAAACCTGACAGCTGGGCTACTCTACCGTGAGTTGCCTTGGTGGGTCTCAAAGCCCACTGGGGAGGCAGACGTGCAAAGGACAACCAAAAAGGGATTTAAAAAAAAAAAAAAAAAGCTCACTCTCAAGAGCCATGGGAGCATAGAGGTTAAGGTGATTAAGTCAGCCTGGAGAGAAGACAGGGAAAAATAACTAAAGGATCAATCATCGTGGTGTTCTCCAGGCAGAAAAATGATGGCAAAAACACATCGTCCTCGGCCCGGAGTCCATCCTTCCTCCTTCTGCTAAAAACACAAAAATCTCCTTTGGGAAACCTGTTCTGTACTCTCAACACTGCTGAGTGAGTCGGGTGACCTTGCTCACAGCTCCTGGGATTTCGGGCCAGCCAGAACATCCCACAGCCTTGTCTAAGTAGAGCCATTGGGAGACAAAGGGACACCGGCTGGGGTGCAGGAAGGATCGCTTGCACTCCATTCGGTGTTAGAAGGATGCAACACTTACAGCTGCTGGAACCATCTTGCAACTCTAAGGGAAGAATCTTAAAAACTGCCAAGAAAAACAGCAGGTCCCGGGAACGGAGCCACCCACGAGAAGCATGGCCAAAGGCTGGATCCTGTTAGCGTTATTTATGTCCTGAATCAAACCGTACCTGAAGCCAGCCCGACCCACGGGCCCTTCATTACATGAGTCAATAGATATATTTTATGTTGCTTAAGCCAGGATGAATTGGATTTCCTGGCACCTCCAACCAAACTGAAACACCAGTCCAGGATGCAGAAACAGCACATGAGAAAGTCACAGAGGCAAGAAGAATACAGGGTGTTTTCTAGAAAGGGTTGAGAATTTGGTGTGGCTGGTGAGTGAGTGAAGAGATAGCGGAGGTCTCCTTTGAAGAGACTTTCGATCAAGCTGGGCTTGGGTTTCATCGCGGTGTTTTTATATCCCTCCCAATTCTGAAATTCTTTGGTCTTCCAAGCTGTGTTCCAGAAATCTTTGCAAGCAAAAGGGAACATTAGTCCAAGAGGAGCAGCCTTGCCTGAGTTACTGCCTTAGGTCCTAATGCGCCTGCTGTTGGGCATTTTATCTGTATCCATCAATCTGCAGAGGAGTGGGGAGTCAGGGGTGAAAATTACTACTCTGGCTCCCAGAGCCCATGTGGCTCCGGGTGTGCCGATCACGCTCCTGGCAAAAACCCTCACAGGTGCCGTGAGCTACACACCCATGGCCAAGTCTCCCTGCATTGCTCAGATACTTGCAATGCACTCTTAAGGATGCCAGAAATTTCCACTCTTGGGCTCCAGAGCCTTTCTAAGAATGGGAAACAGAGCTGAAGCCTGAAGTCCCGTTTCACGTGCACACAGTTCCTGAGCTTCGCGCTGGTCTTAGCAGCTGGGACACAGAATGGTGAGTCTCCGGGTGGGGCCAGAAATCCATTCTGCCCACTCCGCCCTGCGTGTGTGGGTGCATCAGGCTGTGCCTGCAGAGGAAATGAGGTCCACATGCCTCGTGTGGGCACGCAGACTGGACTGGCCATTTGGTCGCCGAGATGCCCAATGCCACACAGAGGAGACAGTGTCTCCTCCCTCCTCTAAAGGGCCGGGTAAAAGACGAGCAAGGCTTCCATACCCCTGGCATCCAAGAGGCAATGACAGGCACAAGAGAACAATTTCAGACAAAAGCGAAGCTACAGAAGTGTGGCATATCTGGCCTTGTCTCAGTGGTCTGCTTGTTGGCTTAAGAGGCATCTGTCTAATTCTCTAAAATGTAGGTTCTGGAGAGCAGTGACCTTGCCTTATTTGATCAACACTTTATCCCACTTATTTAATGATTATAAACCAGTAACACCACAAGGGGTCTATAGCGGGTCAGGCAGTACCAGGTGGGTGTGAGCATCTGTGATCTATCAGTGGGTCTGATCCTCAATAATCCCAGGAGGTAGGCACAACCATTAATCCCATGTACAGATGAGTAAACTGAGGCAGAATCTGGACAATGTGCACAAGGAAGTCATCCAGCTGATATATGGTGGAACCCATGACAAACCGGCTCCAGAGTCCACGTGCTGATCATTGCTATGCCTCTACTGCCTTCCAACTGCCCGGAACATTCACTCAACCAGGACTTAACAAACATCGACTGCACCCCAAGTACATTTCCAGGTGCTGGGGATTCAGCTACGAATAAAAAGAGTTCAGGAGTTCATTAAACATTTGCTGGATGGTTGACCAGGCGGATGTATGGACAGACAGAAGAATGGATGCATTGATGGATGGGTGACTAGGTAGAATTCAGAAATGTGGAAAGGGTCTGCTGTCACTAGTGGGTCATCAGTAAAAGAGGCTGGCTCTCTCTTCCCCAGATTTTGTTTCCCTGCATTTGATAGTAATTTGTCAGTGGAATGCATGCAGTCTCTACGACCAGAAGGCTGGCTCCATCCCTTTTCACATCCATGGGATCCTGAACAATTCACTTAACCCCCTGGACCTGTTTCCTCACTCATAAAATGAGAACAACCCCAGTCGCTCACACCGTTGCTGCGGATTAAATGTTATTTGCTATTGTTTGGAGCCCAGTCCAAACATCATCTCTTTGCTGTAGCTTTTGGTTCAATTCAATTCAACAGATGTTTATGAAGTGTGTCCTTTAGGCAGGCATTGTGCTGAGGGTAAGGATACAACAGTAAATTAGACAAACACGGCCCTTGTGTTCAAAGAAGTTAGCAGGAAAGACAGGAAAAAAAACCCAAACATGTTTTCTGAGCGCTGAGGAAAGTGTGGGATGCTAAGGGGGTGCTGGCCAGGGTGGGGATTAGCCTTTCCACCTTGAGGCCCCCATATTGCTTCACTTCAGTTGGCTACTGTATGTACTTGTCTCTGTTATCAAACACAACCTTTATAAAGGAACCAACTGCACCAAATGGATATAAGGTGGATATAAGGAAGGAGAGATGGATGGATGGATGGATGGATCCATGGATGCATGTATGGACAGATGGATGGAAGGAAACTGAAGAATGGTCCACACCAGAAGAAGCAGGACTTCACAGAAGCCAAGTTCAGGGGCAAAACCCAGCCTCCACTGAGCTCCTGTCCACATATTCAAAAATTGGATGCAAGAGCAGCGTCAAATGCAGATCGGGGGCAAAGCCAGAAACTTCGACAGGGATAACATGAAAAAGATGAAAAACAGGGCCCAGCTGCAAAAAGGATTCTTTGTGGGTAGCTGGACCCAGAGGGTCAGGGGCAGGAATGTTATAAGAAAAGTCACAAATGTCCCTCACCCTTCTGGAGGCACCCCTCCCCCCCCATTCACAAGATGACTTTGCGGCTCCTATCATCAAGGTGAAACATACTCATCTACTCTTTGAATCCGGCCTCACCCACAGGACTTGTTTGGTCCATGGAACATTAGCAAAGGTGGTACAATCAGGAGCCGAAGAGCACGTGTCCGTGGGTGTCGGCTTCGGGATCCCTGCGATTCCCGCTATGTGAACTGCCAGGCTACCCAAGCCCACTAGACGATGACGGACACGCGGTTGAGTCATGCCTCTTGCCCCAGCTGACACAGAGCCACCGGTCAGACATGAAAGGGCCCTTCCCAGGACAGGCTGCCTCTGCTGGCTGTCAGCTGATTATAGACAGCAGCCAAGTCGGCCCACAACCAGAAGAATCATCCCAGCAGCCATGAAATCATGAGAACTGATAAACATGGTCACCATTTTAAAACACTAAGTTGGTGTGGGGTAGGGTGTTCTGCTCTGAAAGCTCACTGAGAAACGGGGAATTGTGAGTAGCCCTGAGTACTCAGCAGACTGGCCGAACTGGTATGTGTGAGGACACTCCTTTCCATTCGCCAGGCCTCGGGGCGGAGAAATCATTTCAGCAAAAACACGACTCATCAGTACGGGCGCATGAGCTGACTGCTCTGTGGAATCTCAGACTGTTTGCATGCATGTATTTATTCAATTACTTTTTTAACTGTTGCATAATTTATTCAACAAACATTGATTGAGCACCAATATGGGTTAAGCTCTGCAAATAAAGTCGAAGGGGAGACAGACTTGGGTCAGGTCCTGCCATGGCTAAGGGATCAGACCAGGGGGCGGGGTTGGGGTTTTGAGCCGGAAGAGGGCTCTGAGTAGGAAGTGGCATTATGACAATCATCTGGCTTGATCCTGGGGCTTTAGCCGGAAAATCCACCCCCACACTGTTTGATGGCTTCTAGTTCCGAGCAACTACAGCGGTCTTTGCTCTTCACATCATGGTTAAGAGGACACAGTCTGGAATCCCACTGTCTGAATTCAAGATTTACTATTTATGTTATTTAATCTCTCTGTGCTTCTGTTTTCTTATTTAAAAGTTGGGATCCATACTAGTCCTGGTTGTTCTGGTGTGGACCATTCTTCAGCCAGCTTCCTTCCATCCATCTGTCTGTACAGGCATCCATGCATCCATCCATCCATCCATCATCTATCCATCCATCCATCATCCATCCATCCATCCATCCATCCATCGACCCATCCACCCATCTACCCATCCATCCATCCATCCATCCATCCATCCATCCATCATCTCTCCTTCCTTATATCCACCCTTATATCCATTTGGTGCAACGGATTCCTTTCTAAGGGTTGTGTTTGGCAAGGGAGACAGGTGCATACAGTAGTAGCCAACCAAAGTGAAGCAATACGGGGGCCTCAGGGTGGAGAGGCTAATTCCCACCCTGGCCAGCACCCCTTTAGCATCCCACACTTTCCTAAAGTGCTCGTGAAACATGTTTGTTTCCTGTCTTTCTTGCTAACTCAGTATGTAGGGTTGTAAGTCCTACATGAGATGATACCTGTAACACAGAAATCCCTGGCTCACCGGGGTAAGTACTATGGAAGTTTGTTACTATTCTCCTTCCTTGCTCCTGATCCCACTCTTACTTCTCACTCAGTGAGGCTCCTGACACCTGGCTCAGACATGTTTGTCGCAGTGTGGATTTGCCTTTCCCCATTTAGATCTGGGCACCCTCTCTGAGGAAGTCACGATATACCTTGAGTCCCCTGATGCAGGGGCATCACTGATGGGTAGCTCTGGCTTGGGGACTCTCCCTCCGCTGGCCTGGCCAGATTCCCTTTAGAGCTGTGTCTGCAGCAACTTCCCCCCCAGGCTTCCTCCTTCGCCTTCTCCTCTGCAGGTGTCCGACATGCCTCACCCCGCTCCCACCTCTCCTTCATAAGCCCCCCAAAACCTCTTGTGTGTCTCTCCTCCTATACTGGTATGTGCTTCTGCTTCTTGAAGGACCCAACCTAGCATATTCTTTGAAACTATGTCCCACCTATGTTCTCTGATTTCCTCTGCTTCGTGCTACCACAGAGAATATCCTCCCAAATGGCCAGACTTCAAGACCTAGAAGACCCATCTGCCTTCTCTACAGACCAGGAAAGAGTGGTCTGTCCCCAGGTCCTGGCACCTCCATCTTAAGCTACAGCCAGAACCTGACCACTTCCCCCCTGTCCGCTATTCCCAGCTCGGTCAAGGACAACATACTTTCGTGCTTGTACCACTGCAGTAGTATGCCAGCCGACCTCCCCTTTTCTGTACTCGCCCCTCTTCAGTCTGTCTATACTGATAAACCTGAGCAAATCTAGGGGCGCCCGGGTGGCTCAGTTGGTTAAGCGTCCAATTTTGGCTCAGGTCATGATCTCACGGTGTGTGAGTTCGAGCCCCACATCAGGCTCTGTGCTGACAGCTGGGAGCCTGGAGCCTGCTTCAGAGCCTGTGTTCCTTCCCTCTCTGCCCCTCCCCTGCTCACACTCTGGTGCTCTCTATCTCTAAAATAAACATTAAAAAAAAAAACAAAAAAAAAAAACAGAGCTAAGTCAGATGATGTAGCACCTCTGCTGAACGTCTTCCAACAGATTCCCACCGAACTCAGATGGAAAGCCGAAGTCCTTGCAATGCCACGAAAGGTCCCAGCCCACCCCGCCCCGACCCACCCTGCCGCTGGCTCATTCCACGACATCTGCATTGGCCTCTCTTTTGTTCTGGTGCTCCCATCTCAGGGTTGCCTCATTTGCTGCTGGCCCTCTGTCTACAGAGCTCTTCCTGGAGACAATCATTTGATTTCACTCCCCTGGTTTTACTTGAATGCCACCTTCCTAGCAAGGCCGTCGCGGGTTACTGTACCTCAAATTCCAGGCTCCCCCTCCCCACCCTTCCACTATTTTGTTTTTGCTTTTGGTGTCTAACACTCATCACCATAGAGCATAGTTTACGTTTCACTTGTTTCATCTCCCCCTCATAGACTGGAAGCTCCACGACATCATGTAATTTCCGTTCACTGTTGTACCCGCAATACCTAGTACAGTATCTGGTTCAGGAGAGAGGGGAGGGAGGAAGGAAGGAATGGACAGAGGGCTGGAGGGCAGAGGGAGGTCGGAGGGAGAGGTAGGAAGAAAGGGTAGGGAGGGAGAGATGGGTGGATGGACAGATGGATGGACAGATGGATGGACGGATGGATGAATGGATGGATGGATGGATGGATGGATGGATGGACGGACGGACGGATGGATGGATGGACAGATGGATGGACAGATGGATGGACGGATGGATGGACAGATGGATGGATGGATGGATGGATGGATGGATGGATGGATGGACGGATGGACAGATGGATGGACAGATGCATGGAAAAAAGGACAAGAGAAATTAGGAGAGAAACAGGGATGGGAACGCATTGACCAGGTGCTGGAGAAGCTAAGTGCCACCAGCAAGCACATAACTGGTGCCTGTGGAGACTGAATCCATGGATTGACCTGGAAACTATCCTGCTCCAAGTTGATCAGTTTATCCTTTCGGGCTCTGAGGAGGGTGGGACAACAGAAGATTGGATGGCCTGTGACATCTACCCACTAACATCCCTAAGGTGGAGATGAGCCCTCCAGGAGGGCCCCAAGCTTTACAGTAAGACAGAGACGTGAATCCTGGTCCTGTGTGATCTTAGCCATGTTACTGAACCTTTCTGAGCCTTCTCTATCTCCGAAGCTTAAGATAAGGATATATCTATATTGAGATGACCACAATGGTGTTGGAAGAATTAAATGAGAGAACAATATGTACAGGACCCAGCACAGAGTCTGGGATTTAAGAAGGGCTGGTGTTACTCCCAGAGACAAGTCATTTGGTGTCTTCGTCTCCTCACGTGAAAGAAGGACTTCCTAACAGCACCTACTGATGGGGTTTCCGGGAAGAGGAGAGGAAGGGACATTGGGCTCAGAATGACGATGGCTCAGTAAATGTTAGCAGTGCTGCCACCTCTGCTGTTGGAGGTCAGCTCTGAGGACATGGGCTGTGTGCCAAGGCCCCGCAGCATCCCGGGAACGTGCCCCCGGATTACGGAGCCCTCCTGGAATTACGAAGCATTCACTTCTTTCTCCCCTAGTTTGCCTCTGATGAACAAAGTCCAAAGAGGTCCAGTAACTTGCCCAAAGCCACGAACTTTATTGGTGGCAAAGGTACCACTGAACCCACAGGGGTTGGGGGGAGGTGGTGTCTACCTTCGACACCTCTCCACTCCCCAGATCCCTGGGGCCACCGTCACCGACCCCATGCTGCACGGGGAAAAGTGCCCCAACCTGCCCTTCTCCACTTCTGCTAAGAGACTGGTATGAGTCCACAGCCCAGACCTTCTCTTGCTCTGGGGAAATCTGTAACCCACACACCGGCAATGTGGCCTCTCCACAGAGAGCAAGCCACCAGTCCGGTCCCAAGGACCGTGAGTCAGATGGATGCAAGCCCCTCCCACTTCCCAGCAGCAGAGGCTACGTCTCGGGCCAGCTTTCACCTTGCTCCTTTCTGGTACCCCAAGTAATTCAGTAATTACTGCTATTATTCTTACATTAAGTAAGAGCCAGGGAAATCAGAATTCCTGAAGTAGGGTGGAGACGGTAAATGCCCACAGAGCACACACATACAGAGAGAGCTGCACACACAGGTGCGTGCACACAGGCACTTCACACCGCCAGAATTCTTAGAGGCGTGACACACACCCAGAAACTCGAGAAGCATCATCCTACCAGCGAACCTGCCTCCACAGAGATTTTGTTTTCATGTGCTTTTCTCTCCCAGAGAGATGCGCTGTTTATTAATAACTACGTCACCCCCAGCTTCCCTATGGGGCGGGGGGGGGGGGAGGCCACGGCCATGGGCAGCAAGAGCAGTCTCCACTTCCCAATTCCCACCCAGTTTTTCACGCCGACGATCGGAATTCCAGCATTTGCTCATCCAGGCCACTCCCCGCAAGGAGTTCAGCCTCCAGATGAAATGCTGGGTTTTTCTTTTCTTCTGTTTGTTTGAATCCTGAACCTTTCAGAGGGAGGGCTCACCAAATGGCCTCTGTGAAATATTTTCTTCTCCCACTTAGGCAGGGGCTGCGTTCCGTTTTCGGTGACGGCGCCCCTGCAATGTCGCGGGCTGCTGCTCCGGGCCCAGGTGCTCCTGGCGGTGGCCGCAGGCTGCGAGAAGGGGCACCGGTTATCGGGGCCGCGGACGCCTCCGTGGGGAGGGGGGAGGAGGAGAACAGAAAGCAGGCTCACTGCCTGCCGGTTCCATCTGGATTTAGGGCCTTACAATGAATCTTCGACTTGCGGGGGGAAAATCAGCTCTTTGGCATAGACGTCATGGCCACCATCAAAGTTCTAAATCTGCTCCGTTCCCTTTACAGGATTCCAAGGAAAGTGGTTGGATCCTGGCTTTTTTCCCCATCTTGACAGCATGCACCTTGGCTCAGGTGGGAGGCAGGCAGAGGGAGAAAGAGCAGGATGAACAAGGTGAGGAAGCAGGTACAGATTCTGACTCGATCCACACGCGTGTATCTGACGGACTCTTCCCCACGATCTCCAGTCTTGGCTTCCTACTCTCTCTAAAGAGCACCCTGAGGGAGGCACGTACATGCCCCAGGCTCCGTACCTCCCCGTCCCAGTGCACCTACCTGCCCGCTCATCTAGGATCTACGTATCCACCGTCTGTGTGCAGGTTTCACAATTTGGTAAACTGAGGCCCAGCAAATACTTATTAAGCTTCTGCTACATGTCAGGCTCTGTGAGCTTTAGCCACTTGCTTATACGTCAGTGAGTGGAGATTAACCCAGCTCCCCCACTGCGCTTCCGATGTTCTTAATCAGGATCCCAGTGACTTAGTAATTCCGCATCTTGACGGTGAACGCTTTCAGCATTTATTCAACCTGCATTTATTGAGCGCCTATTATGTGCCAGCCCCTGTAGCTACTGAATAAGATACTGGCCGAGTCCTTGGAATTAAAACCCTCCCAGAAAATGCCTGAGCAGCTCTGTGTACACTGGCCTTTGTGTGTGTATATGTGTTTGTGTGTATGCACGCATGTGTGTTTATACTGAAGGTGAAGACAGACATGCAAATCTAAAACAGGGATTGCACCACAGCAGCATGTTTGGTAGATTAAAGGAAGTCAGTCTTGCTCACACAGGACCCTAAAACCATGCAGGAAGCATGAGAGGGACAGCAGAGTCTCCCCTCAACAAGAGTTTAAAATCTAGGGGTTATCCCCTCCCAGCTCTGGCTAATCAACAATGCAAGGAAAATGGCAGCATTTGCTGCTCCTCTCAAATTAACTTCCCCATTCCCCTGCTCCCCCCAGCCCCTCTCCCTCAATGATCCCTTTGACTCCTCCTTAAGCATTTGGGGAATGTCCTAAACGCGCCACTATTCTATAAGCTGGGTCCAAAGACCCAGGGCACAGGTGAAGTTTACAGTTTGACAGTCTTCTTTATTCGGAGTGGATGGCAGCATTTTTTAAATGTTTATTTATTTATCTTACAAGAGAGAGATAGAGTCAGTGCACGTGGGTGAAGGGCAGAGAGAGAAAGGGAGTGAGAATCCCAAGCAGGTTCTGCAATGTCAGCACAGAGCCCGACAAGGGACTTGAACTCTTGAACCGTGAGATTATGACCTGAGCCAAAATCAAGTGTCAAACACTTCACCGACTGAGCCACCCAGGCGGGATTTTAAGGATGGATTTATGCCACAGTTTGGTTTAACTCGATCAAAGAAAAGAAAGCCTGAGCGGGACTGAATGTATGAGGCTTCCTGGAGACTCAGGTTCCCTCAAGACTCCCAAAGAATGAACATGAGGCTCACAGAGGCCAATGGAACAGACGTTCTAACCATTCACATTCCTCTGCAAGGTGCCAGTACGCAGAAGAAGGAACCCAACTGTCTCCTCAGCGGGAAATGCTACCTTTCCTACGCAAGCCCTCCCGCCACGAGGCAAGTCTGCAGGTCCATGACTCACTTAGAAATAAGAGTAAGTGCACAAGTGTGTCACACGTGACACACGTGAAATGCAGGATCATGTGCCACTGTGATGGGATGTGTCAGGTCTTCTCCAAATTTCGTATGCTGAAGCTCTAACCACGAATACTGCAGAAAGGGACTGAATTTGGAGACAGCGCCTTTAAGGAAAGGATTACACTGAATCAACGAGACCATGAGTATGGGCCCTAATCCAATGTGACTGCAGTCCTTGTAAGAAGACACAAAAACACTTGGAGAGATACCAGAAGCATCACGCACACAACTGTGTGAAGAGGTAGGAGGAAGGCGGCCATCTGCAAGCCGAGGAAGAGGCCTCAATAAAACCATGTTGCCGCCATCTTGGTTTTGAGCTTTTGGCCTCCAGAACTGTGAGAAAATAAATTTCTATTGTTTAAAGCACCCAGTCTATGGTATTTTGTCATGGCAATGTGAGAAGGCTAGCAGTGATCCAGACAGCAGAGATGTTGAACAAAATGAAGTAGCACTGAAGGAGTTTGTCTACACAAAGTTTCCACGTTCAGGTGACTTTAAAGGAAACAGATTTTTAAACCTCTAATGATCCAAGTTAAATCTATTTTTCCAGAAAAATACACCGCATGACACCTCTCTATAAAATCAAAACAACGTTTAATTCCAATGGATGACTTAATCTTTTAAAGCAAGATTGAGGTTTTTAAAATATATATATATTTATTTTGAGAGACAGAGCACAAGCACGAGAGGGGCAGAGAGAGTAGGAGACACAGAATCCAAAGCAGGCTCCAGACTCTGAGCTGTCAGCACAGAGTCCGACATGGGGCTCAAACCCATGAACCACAAGATCATGACCTGAGCCAAAGTTGGACGCTTAACCCACTGAGCCACCCAAGCGCCCTGAGTTTTCTTTTTTTAATTCAATGGGTCAAAACCATCAGACTTTTAAGAGTATCATATAAGAGAATATCTCCATGTCATTGTAGTAGAGAGAGAAACCTAAAATAAGACCCAAGATATTTGACTCATAAAAGTAAACAATAATAAATTGGATTCCATTAAACTGAAGAAGTTCTATTCATGATAAAACATCATTAAGAGAGGGAGATGTCAAGGCAGACAGTGGAAAATATACTTCAAACACATAAAACTAACAAGGAATTCATACCCAGGATAAACACATCTATAAGAAAATGGACTACGTGATTTTTTTTAATGAGTAAAACACTAGGTCATACAACACTGAAGAAGTCCAAAGAGCCAAAGGACAAGAAGAAAGAAAGGGTGCTCAACTTCATTAGAATCAAGAAAATGCAAAGCAAAACCACAACTGACCACGACACATCTTCGGCAAAGATGAAAAATCCTAACAGTCTCAGAAGCAGTATGAGGCAACAACAGTAACTCCCATACAGTGCAGGTGGGAGTAAAAATCAGTAGAACCACTTTGTCAAGCAGTCTGGAGTGATTCACTGAAGATGAAGATACAAGTAGCCAATAACCCAGCTTTTCTCCTTCTGGATAAAAGTATGCACACGCGCACCAAAATACAAGAGGCAGCCATGCACAAACCTACCAAATACAGGTAGAAGAATGTCCACAGTCGTCATGGTACAATAAAAAATACATATTTGGGTCTTCATCCTTGGCTCCTGGCCACAGCTCCTAAAATCTTTGTAATTCCCAGGGCGCCTGGGTGGCTCAGTCGGTTAAGCAGCCGACTTCAGGTCACGGTGTCACACTTCATGGGTTCAAGCCCCGCGTCGGGCTGTCTAGGCTGACAGCAAAGAGGTGGGGCCTGCTTCAGATTCTGGTTCTCCCTCTCTCTTTGCCCCTCCTCTGTTTGTGCTCTGTTTCTCTCTCAAAAATAAATAAACACCAAAAAAATTTTTAAAAGGGCACCTTGGTGGCTCAGTCAGTTAGGCGTCCAACTTCAGCTCAGGTCATAATCTCACGGTTCGTGGATTCAAGCCTCACAACAGGCTCTGCGCTGACATCTCCAAGCCTGCTTGGGTTTCTCTCTCCTTCTCTCTCTGCCCCTGTTCTGTTCATATGCTCTCTCTAGCTCTCGAAATAAATAAACTTAAAAGAGAGATGAGGGGGGAGAGAGGGGGGGGGAGAGAGAGAGAGACAGCACACACCAGAAAACTGATTGTGAGTCCTGACCACACTTATTAGATGAATTGGTTACTCCTCTAAACCTTGGTTTTCCCAACTATAAAATGGGCTGGATTATATAATTGCCTTACCATACAGCTGTGAAGATTAATTAAGGTAATGCATGTGAAAATAGCCTGATAGAGTAGGCTTGGCTTATTTTCTTGTATGCCATTACCTTCTTCAGAGAGTTACCAAGAATTATTCGTATCTGTACTTCCTGTCTTTCCAAACATACTTTTGTTAAAACTGCCGCTCTGCTAGAAATATACACAGAGAACCCTGGATGAATATGTGATTTTAGGGAGCGCCTGGGGGACTTAGTCGATAAAGCCTCCAACTTCTGGTTTGGGCTCAGGTCATGATCTCACGGTTTCGTGAGTTTGAGCCCCACGTGGGCTCTGCACTGACAGCTCAGAGCCTGCTTGGGATCCTCTCTCTTCCTCTCTCTCTGCCGCTTCCCCACTCATGCTATCTCTGTCTCTCTGAAAATAAATTAAGTAAACATTTTTTAAAAATGGGACTTTAGAACAAGTGTCTGCTTTTTCCCTCCAAAATTCCAAGAAATGACCAATTTTTTAAAGAATAAGTTCAAAAAGCCAAGAAAGTGGGGCGGATCTATGGGAGGGAAACATTGGGGTAACCCCCATGCTGTGGGTAATGATGGCTGCAGAGAGTAAAGAGTGGCTGATACATTCAAACCTAAAATAAACAAATTCAAAATACTGCAAGTCCCCGGGCTACTCTCAAGTGAAAGATTTACAGAGTGACATGGAGAAGAGCTAGTCAAAAAGAGAAAAGACAAAGACATGATATAAGCTCTACAGATATAAAGAAGAACTTATAAAATTATATGAGAACATGATGTAAAATTTATACCACCTATCTTAAAAATCCATGCAAAATGAATGACTTCATCGGGAAATATAATTTACTGAAATTGACTCAAGAAGAGGTAGAAAACTCGAGTAGACCCATAACCATTGAAGAAATTGGAAATGCTGTCAAAAAACTACTCAAAACGAGGGACCTGGGAAGGCAATTTGGAAAGAGCTATTAAAATTAAAAACACACATACCTTTCAACTTAGAAATATCACTCCTGGGAGTCTATCAAATAGAAATGAAAGCGCCAGTACATACGAAATGCATGAGGGTTTTTAATGCAGAATTGTTTGTAGAAGAAAAAAGCAGGGAATGGTGAAAACCCTACCATGGAAAATGACATAGTATTAAAAAAAAAGAGCTGATTTGAGGCGATCTGCACAATGTATTGACAGTGAAAAGGCAAGAAGCAGAGAAGCAAATATACATGCATTCCGATTTTTGCAGAAAACACTCAAAATAATCCCCTCTGTGTGTGTCTGTGTATGCGCGCACACACATGCATTTGTATAACTTTATGAGCACAGTAAAGGCTGCAGAGAGGTACATGTCTGGTTACAGAGCAGGTGTCCCGATGAGTTGGGAAGGAAATTGGAGGGGAAAAAGAAGAAGAAAAAGGAAGAAGAGGAAGAAGAAGGGGAAGAAGAAGAAGAAGAAAAAGAGGAAGAGGGAGAAGTTTAGCAACACACAAGAAACAGAAGATTACATGTAAATTAAGGATTCCGTGACAGAATGTTTTCATGCTGCAATTCCTTTTATGCATAATTATATCTGTGTATGTTTGAATATGCATGTGTATGCTGTGTTTTGTGTGCATTCATGAGTACAAGAAGTGAAAGTAAAAAAAAAAGAAAAACATAAATAAAAGAAAGACACCCACCCAGGCTTTTCACATAGAGTTCTGCCAAGCCTTTCAGATACAATAAAAGCCCTAAACCCAAAAAGGCAGAGGGTTGCTGAGCTCATTCTGTATTGAATCCTAAAGACAAAGCCGTAAAAGCACAATCCATGTACCACTGAAAAACTATAGCCTAGTTCCACTCACAGATGTAGAAGACATAGAAGTTTGCTTCTATGGGTTGCATTTTGGGACAATCCTATTCAGAGTGTACCAAAGCGTCATACGTCTTGGCCAAGCAGGGCTCACACAATGTGAAGACACTACAGCTTTTGGTTCCAGCACAGAAAGAGATCACAAGTCGTTACTCCCATCCTTCCAACAAGAACACGTTGAACAGATTTTGGAAAATCAGTGACTTTTCTTGGTTCCGTGAAGGAACTGAAGAGCAGACTTCCATCTTGGACTGGAGAAACATGTGAATCACAGAATTATGGTCAAGATCTGCTTACCTGGTGCTACAGACTTAGGGACACTTAAATGGTCATTTAGACGGGCTCCTGGAGGCCCGGTGAGGACTTGTGTGAGACTGAGAAACTCCAGGGGACCCCAGTCTTAGGGCATCTCTGATTCTCTGACACCCACTGGAAGTCTGAGGATTCCATTCAAGTCTGACACTACCCAGAGTTCGTGCAGATCCCAAAGGCTTAATGAAGTCCAATAAGACTGCCCCACTTCAAATGCCAGCCACAAATGGGGTGCTTAGACTACGTCTGCCCAGCCAACTACACAGTTGGGGCTTCCCATGACCATCATAGACTCTACAATTTGCAAAATGACTCCCAGGATGCAGGAAAATTCTTTATTCATATTTACCAGTTTATTATAAAGGATCCAACTCAGAAACAGAAAAAGGAAAGGAAGGCATAGGGCAAGATATGAGAGTGGAAAGCAGTGCAGTTTCCATGCCCTTGCTCGGCGAGACACCCTGTCAGTGAATCGTTGTGTTCATGAACCCAAAAGCTGTCTGAACCCCACAGTAGTTTAGAGGTGTTCGTGGAGGCCTCATTACACAGGCATAATTGGCCACTGGTGACTGAACTCAATCTCCAGTGCCCCATCTCTCCCGGACGTTGATGGGTCTGAGAGGTTCCAACCCTCTACTCAGGTCTTTGTCTCCCTGGTAACCAGTTCTGAGCCTGAAGTTATCTTGTGGCCCCCAGTCTGGAGTCATCACATCAGGATACAAAAGACAGTAAATCCCAAGGAGTTTAGGAACTCTGTGCCAGGAACTGGGGACAAAAGAGCAAATCCTTATTTTTTATTATACTACAAGGGGGTCCCCACACTTTCATGGGTTTTACCTACAGGAACCCCATCGGGTTTTCACACTGAAACACAGAGGAAGATCAACTGTGGCTCTTGGGAGGAGATGGCCAAGAGAAGAATGGCAGCCATTGTCCAATACGTCAGAGTCTTCTCCATGACAAAGGACCACTCACCAGAGGTGTTGCATTCCACCTGAGAGAATGGCACTCTCTCTCTCTAGGAACTTGAATAACCTGCGACCACAGCTACAGGGAACATTAAACACAGCTCAGCCCACAACCATGTTAACATAAAACTTCACACTAAAGGTCTATTTCACCTCAGTTCCTATAACCCAATACATCAATCAACTCTCAATCAAAAATTACAAGGCATGTTAAAGGGCAAAGAATGAAAGGACTGATGAGCTTTAGGGTTTCTATTCAGAGAATTCACTATATAACAGATGAAGAACATAAATCTACGTGATGGTTCAAATAGACACCAGAAAAGCATTTCATACACTTCCACGTTTTTCTTAAAGTGGAAACTACATCCCAACTCAAGAAAACATATCTACCAAAAATCTAAAATAAATGCCAACATAAAAAATATTTTTTGTGAAGTCAGGAAAAGACAAAATTCCTGATATTATAGCTGCTCTATCACATTCTTCTAGAGTTGGAATAAATGCAGTAAGACACGTAAAGGAGGAGGAATATTAGAAAAGAAAACATGAGGGGCGCCTGGTGGCTCAGTCGGTTAAGTGTCCGACTTTCGCTTAGGTCATGATCTCACGGTTCGTGGGTTCGAGCCCCGCGTCGGGCTCTGTGCTGACTGCCAGCTCAGAGCCTGGAGCCTGTTTCAGTCTGTGACTCCCTCTCTCTCTGACCCTCCCCTGCTCACGCTGTCTCTCTCTCTCCTAGAAATAAATAAAACATTAAAAAAAAAAAAAGTTTAAAAAAGAATTACTGAAAAGATAGATCTTCTTCAAGCAAATGAGATACACAGGAAAAAAATCAACAAGACAAATACAAAGAAAATTGTATATAAATGTATGAAAGTATCTTTAAAAAATTATGTAAGTATCTGAAAGAAGATCTGAATGACTCAATAAGGCAAGTTTTTAAAATCTCCCCCTAAAAGTATCTACACATCCTATCAATTACATTCTCAACAATATTTTTATCTAAATTGATGAGCTATCTTTAAAGAAAATATTTTTTAAATCATAAAAATTCTGTAAAAACATAATGAGGGATACATGTTCTATCTGCTATAAAAAAAAGATCAGGAAGCTAAGAAAAAATCAAGATGTTAAAATAATTTAACAAGTGTGTTGTTGATATAAGAACAGGGAAGTGGATTAGCAAAGACAGAGAAGAGTCCGGAAACAGAATCGCATCTTGAAGGAAAGTCTGTACACCACAAATGTGGCACTGGACAGCAGGGCAGGCTGGTAGAACTAACATGAAAACTGGGGATGGCAAGGGTCACCTGGGTGGCTCCATCAGTTAAGCATCTGACTTTGGCTCAGGTCATGAGCTCACAGCTTGTGGGTTCGAGCCCCGTGTCAGACTCTGTACTGACAGCTCAGAGCCAGAAGCCTGCTTCAGATTCTGTGTCTCTATATGTCTCTCTGCCCCTCCCCTGCTCACACTTTGTCTCTCTCTAAAATAAACAAACATTGAAAAATTATTTTTAAAAATTGGAGTTGGCATAACTGACTATACATTTAGACAATTTTAATGGCATTCTTCCTTCGCACTGTACATGCAAAATTAAACTGCAGATGAATTAGAGACCCAGACCTTAAACACCAGATGAGTGGACAACGTAAGATGTACTTTTATAATCTTGGGATGAGGATAAAATATTAAGCAACAAACGAAAGAGTCAACAAAAGAAAACACTGATTGGGGCTTGACCTTGTGATTCATTTAAAACATCGTTTGACAAAAGACTCTAAAGAAAAGTTACAGGGCCAAGACAAGGAACATTCTAAATCACATTATTTGCATCCTATATGATAGAAATGAGACTGAAATCCAGAATATTTCAAGAACTCCTACATTATATTTTTGAGAGAAATAAGATTACCTGTTTTTTAAATGGGGGTAAATATACATAGGAACTTTAGAAAAGGCAAAACATAAACAGCTGACAAATGTTAGAAGAAACCGTTCAAGTTTACTAGTAATCAGGGAAATGGATTTCAATCTCAAGCAGCTGGAGCAGAGACATTTTCACAGGACCCGAGGGAGGCTGGCAATTAGTCCCTGCACCCAAGTCTGCTACTTTTTTATTCAATTTTCCATAGTCCCACAAACTATCCTGTGTTTTCTACTACACTTGCCCTTACGTTTTTCTAGGCTCGTTTTCTGTTACATACACCTAAATTTTTAGCAATTCAGAGTCCCATTTTCTCTAAGTATTGGTTTCCTAAGGCTGCCGGGACAAAATACCACAAACTGGATGGCTTAAAACAATAGAAATTAGCATCACACAGATGTGGGGGCCAGAAGTCTAAATCAAGATGGCGGAGCCACACTCCCTCAAGAACCTAAATGTAAGGAATCCTTCTTTGTGTCTTCCTCACTTCTGGTGGCCCTGGGAGTTCACTGGCACGTGCCAGCATCATGTCAATCGCTGCCTCGGTCTTCAGATGACTGTGTTCTGTCTGTGTCTTCACATGGCATTCTCCTCTGTGTCTCTCTGATAACAGAGCATAAGGCAAGCTGAGCGCCAAGCACAAGCTAGCATACCCCCCCACCCTCCCACCCCAGGTGGGAAATGTGTGATACCCTTCAGGCACTCCGGGCTGCCCAAGAACAAAGAAAGGAAAGAAGACAAATGGTTAACTGATAGAGATCACCATCATGCAGGATATGAGTCTCCATCAGTTTACACATGTCTAAGTAAATTACAATAAAAAGGCAAGCTTATCCATAGCCTCGTCTCCAGAAACCTACAGACTTTGTTCCTGGAGCCCCAACATACCCTCCCCTCCACAGTGATGCAGGAATGAAGGCAAGAAACAAATGGCAGGTAAAAATATATTTCTTTATAACCTGTAGCCCATTGACAACTACTTGAGGCAAATACAGAGTGTATCATTTCTCTGGGAACCTGCAACTTTCCTCATGCCAATGCCTTACAAGAGGAAAAACCACCTTACTTTGACAACAGCAAGGCCTCGGGTATCTTAGGAGTCCTCTTTAGTTTTCAAAGTCCTTCTGGAGGCCTCCCTTTTGACTTTACCTCCTCCAACTCCACAGTATGTAAACAGTCATTCTTCACAAACCCAGGGCACCCTGTTCTGCCGACTGGTCCTGTCCCCGTGCTTTAATAAAATCACCCTGTTCACCAAAGATGTCTCGAGAATTCTTTCTTGGCCGTAGGCTCTGGACCTCCACTGCTCCAAAACTCCATCATCTCTACTCTAATAAAGACACAAGTCACATGGGATTAAGGACTCACCCCACATGACCACGTATTAACTAATTATATCCGAAGTAATCCTATTTCCAAATAAAGTCACAGTTGGAGGTACTAGGCATTACGACTTCAACAAATATTTTTTTTGGTGGGGTGCACACAATTCAACCCATAAATCAACAATAAAAAGAGTAAATTAATGAATATGCATGGACTTACACGGGTCTCAAAGACATTACGCTGATCAGTCTCAAAAAGTTACATATAGTATTATTCTCTTTATACAACAGTTTCAAAAAGCTTGTACTACATGATGGAGAACCGATGAGTAGGCAAGAAGTAGGATTTGGGGGGCAAGATGTGACTGCAAAGCAGCAGATAAGGGAGTTTGGAAGGGTGGTAGAAAGTTTTGAATCCTGATTGTGGCACCAGTCATGGGAATCTTCACACGTGTTAAAATTCACACAAATGTAATATCCATTTTAAAAACGTGATTGTTGGGGCGCCTGGGTGGCTTAGTCGGTTAAGCGTCCGACTTTCGCTTAGGTCATGATCTCGCGGTTGGTGGGTTCGAGCCCCGCGTCGGGCTCTGTGCTGACTGCCAGCTCAGAGCCTGGAGCCTGTTTCAGTCTGTGACTCCCTCTCTCTCTGACCCTCCCCTGCTCACGCTGTCTCTCTCTCTCTCTCCTAGAAATAAATAAAACATTAAAAAAATTTAAAAAAATAAAAAAAATAAAAACGTGACTGTTGTGGGGGCGCCTGGGTGGCTCAGCAGGTGAAGCATCCAACAATTTCGGCTCAGGTTGTGATCTCATGGTTCGTGGGTTTGAGCCCCAAGTTGGGGTCTGCGTTGACAGCTCAGGGCCTGGAGCCTGCTTCCGATTCTATGTCTTCCTCTCTCTCTCTCTCTCTCTCTCTCTCTGTCCCTCCCTCGCTTGTGTGTGCTCTCTCACTCACTCTCTCTCTCTCAAAAATAAGTAAATAAACTTTAAAAAAAACTTTTTAAAACATGCTTATTACTGTACGATCACTTAAATAAAATTCAAGGAAGTTACAAATTAATGTGTTTTGGGACCATCAGACTCTACTCAAAGAGCAGAAAGATTTTGAGGGCCATCCAAATATTTACGAAAATCATATCCTGTGTTGTTTCTGCTTCATAAAATCAGCCCTTGGCAGAACTAAATGGTTCTGACATATTCCCAGCTGTCCACAAATAGCCCTTGATTTGATAGTTTCTCTGCTATTGAGAACCGTAATGCGATACTGTTTACTCATCAGATACCTCCCAAATTGATGATGGTAGAGTCGGTCCTACAAAGTCACAGAATTTCTTTTTTAAGAGGAGGAGGGAGGCGGTCATAGTGAAACTAAGCTATTTAGATGTAATTAATACAGCTCAGATGTGGAATCTGTCATTCCAGACAAATCCGTTAAGGATCTGACCCTTCCATTCCTATCAGAATTACCATCTTTGGGGCTCCCCAATAACCATGCTATCCTTCTCCTGTGTCGCAAAATACCTAGCACAGAACAGGTAACACCGATTTCTTCTTGGTTCAGTCCCTGACGATGTATGGAGATTTCTCTCTGAAGCAATATGGATTCTTCATGGATGGTATGTAGGCCCGTTGTGGGCTCTCACATTGTGGGATCTCAACAATTTCAGTCCACCCTTCACCAACATCCACAGAGTCCCAACAACACACCAGTATATTAGCTTGAAAGTAATGATAATAATACATGTCTTGAAGTGTTGGGCTTTATTTCTTATGTCCATTATGGGCTGGCTGGCTGGCTGGTTGGCTGCGGGCTCTATCCTACATCACCTCTCTCACCTATCTACCAGTCCATGTGGCCGAGAAAAATGAAGGGAGTCTGAACGTTTCCGGTGGGATCATGTGGGATATGCCTCGAGGAGATTGGCTACAAAGCCTAATGGCTAAGAATGGCCTCTGGAGTCACACAGTGTAGACTCCAATCTCTGCTCCATCACTTACTATCTCTATGACTCTGGGAAGATAACTGAGCCTCTCTGGTCTTCATTTCATCTTTATAATGGGGTAATAATATATCACAACTCCCAAGAGTTGTGAAGGTTCAGTGACTCAATGGCCAACAAACGAACACGTCCTATGTAAGTCTTTGATATTCTCTTCAAAGTAATGAAGATGAGATCGCTTAAGGGTTTTACATAGGGAATGACAGCATCTCCTTTAATTGTTTTAACAATAAATCTCATTCTAGCTATGCTGTGGAAAATGGATTGGAAGGGGATACAGTGGATATCAGGTGGAGATTGCACTGGATGTCCTCTATGATGTGTGCACGTATACTGAGGTGTTAAAGGAGTAAGGGCCTCTAGCATGAATTTCAAGTTTCTGTCTAAGAGACTTCATTCATGAAGACAGTTACCAAGATGTTGACTTGAGGCTTTGTGGATCATCCAAAAGGGGTGCCCAGCATACACGCGGCACCATGGTTAGGCGAAAGGTTTAGGCTCTGGGTAACAGTCAACATAGAGGTGAGCAGAGCAGCACATCAGGGTTGATAGAATAACTAAAGGCCAGAGTTTCAAGAGTACTTAAGGACTTTCAGAGGAAAAGGATTCAGAAAAGAAGCAGATAGGGACACCTGAGTGGCTCAGTCTGTTGGGCACCAGGCTCCTGGTTTCTGCTCGGGCCATGATCACACGCTTCGTGAGTTCAAGCCCTGCATCAGGCTCTGTGCTGACAGTGCAGAGTCTGCTTGGGATTCTCTCTCTCCTCTCTCTCTCTCTCTCTCTTTCTCTGTCCCTATCCTGCTCACACTCTCTTTCTGTCTCTCAAAATAAATAAATAAACTTAAAAGAATTTTTTTAAGGAGAAGAAAGAGACAAAGAGAATCCAAAGAGAAACAAGTAAAAAAAAAAAAAACCTAAGGAAAGTTGAGTCTATTTGTTGGGAGAGGCCTTGCTGTTTTTCTCATTTGGGACATCTCACTTAGGCATTCTGATGCAAATCCGAACTCCACCACCTACTCACCCAACTCTGGAGGAGTCCCTTAACTTCCCTAAAATGTCACCCTCCTCATCTATAAAGTCAGATAACATAGAACCCACTTGATGCCATTGTCACTGAGGATTAACGATAAAATGCACAGGCCAAGACATGTAGCAATAGTTCTTAACTAGCTGCCACTGTTATTCTATCATGGTCTGACTCCTGGGGAACTTTTCTAGGTGTGGATCGGTATTTCTCATCAAGAGATCACGTGTCACTACCAATACTGCCCTGAATGGTACCTTTTGCAAACAGTGTCTACATGTGATAAATTCATGGTGGTTCACTAGCTTCAGTGTGAGTATTTCAAACACACTAGTTCATGACCAGCTTGTCCATGGCCTCAATTCTCCCACTCAACCGCATGTCTCTCTGTTGAAGCAACTGTCCAAGTCCCACCCGTATGCCCCTGGAGCTTTCTTTCACAGGGAGCTGTGTTTCCACTACCTCTGGCCACTAGAATCTGTGTCGGGGGTACGGGACAGATTCAAGAGGAACCACAAAGGGGCGCCTGGGTGGCTTAGTCAGTTAAGCGTCCGACTTTCGCTTAGGTCATGATCTCGCGGTTTGTGGGTTCGAGCCCCGCGTCAGGCTCTGTGCTGACTGCCAGCCCAGAGCCTGGAGCCTGTTTCAGAGTCTGTGACTNAAACTAAAATCTTTAAAAGAAAAAAAGGACACCTCAAGAGTGTATTTTAGGGGCGCCTGGGTGGCTTAGTCGGTTAAGCGTCCGACTTTCGCTTAGGTCATGATCTTGCGGTTCGTGTGTTCAGGCCCCGCGTCGGGCTGTGTGCTGACTGCCAGCTCAGAGCCTGGAGCCTGTTTCAGAGTCTGTGACTCCCTCTCTCTCTGACCCTCCCCTGCTCACGCTGTCTCTCTCTCTCTCTCTCCTAGAAATAAATAAAAATATATATAAAAAAAAAAAGAGGAACCACAAAAGAGAAGAGTGACAAGAGTCATTGTGGAAGAAAGAGAAGGTCACACGATGGCAGGAGTGAACATGACGGGGGAAAACGGCAAAGGGCAAATGGGGGGAGGGGCTGTGTACTCAAACAACCTACACTGTACCACCGCATAAGCATTAATGCTCACAGAAATGGGACGACGGGGAAACCAAGGCGACAGCCATTTGCAACTTGCCTTCCCCTGTGGAGTCAGGGGCTGTGAGCAAAGAATAAACATAAAATAAAACAAACTGGGCATGGAGCCCAACCTGCCAGGCATCTCTACATAAAGGCAAGCACATGAAATACACCCCCAATAGAATCAAGTTGGGGGACAGGGCGGGGACAGAAAAATGGGACCGTGCCGCATTATTTATGAGCGCCACAATTCTTGGCCAGGTCTCAGCTGCCTTGGCCGAGTTTTCCTTGAGTGATTTCTCCCAAGTTAAGCTGTACTCTTCAGGAGGCCAAGGATGGCCAGCTGTTCAATTCTAGGAGTGAAAGGGGAAATTAATGCAGAGTTCCACGTTGGGTCCCAAAGACTTTATCACGGGTCAACAGATGCAGTGCCTCCATCTGCAGGAAAAGAATGTTTCCGCGGGAATATCTATTCCTTCTTCATTCTCACCTACCACCACTGCCTGCTTCATGCAAAATAGTTTCCAGCCACCAGGACCTTCTAGGAAAGTCTCAGACAAGGCCAGTGCCTCCCTGTCTCTGTCTGTAGGACACACGGCACGCAGCAGGCATAACTCCTGAACACTCAGGAGATCCCCAAGGTCTCTGCCAACAGGCGCAGAACAAAGAACAACCAAGTAAGAGTTGAGGGGTGGGGAGGACGTATAGGGAGTAGAAAGATGAAAGAAGCAGAGAAATATGAATGTTGTTTTCTTTTTCACGAATCCTGGAGAAAATCAGTTGAGTAGATACTTACAATACAATGTGCTAAAGGCTAGAATTTAGGGGCGCCTGGGTGGCTCAGTCGGTTAAGCGTCTGACTTCGGCTCAGGTCATGATCTCACAGTTCATGGGTTCAAGCCCCGCAGCTGGCTCTGTGCTGACAGCTCAGAGCCTGGAACCTGCTTCAGATTCTGTGACTCCCTCTCTTCTCTGATCCTCTTCTGCTCACACTGTCTCTCTCTCTCTCTCTCTCTCTCAGAAATAAATAAAACATTTAAAAAAATAAATAAAAGCTAGAATTTAAACGTAATAAAGTGACTTAGAAAAAGAGATGAAAGGGGCTCCCAGGTGGCTCTGTCGGTTGAGTGCCTGACTCCTGGTGTTGGCTCAGGTCACTATGTCACATCTCTGCCAGCACAGAGCTTGCTTGAGATTCTCTCTCCCTCTCTGTCTGACCCTTACCTGCTGGTGTTGTCTCTGTCTCTCAAATAAATGAGTAACACTTAAAAAAAAGAAAAGAAAAGAAAGAAAAAGAGATGAGAAATCCACTTATTTTCTGGGTGAGGAATTTCCAGAAGGGTTTTGTATAGGAGGGGATATTTGAACATCAGCCCCAAGGCTGAGGAGAAATACAAGCAGTCAAGATGTGGGGGATTTTCAGCCCACACAGAATTTTCACACTTCTGATGCCACAAGTAACATTTTTTAAAAAAGATTTATTTATGTGCTCATTACAAGACATACTTCTGGAACAAAATAACTCAAAAAGATTAGAAATAAAATAAAAAGGCAAAATGTCAGTCAACTGTGGAACAAAAAGAACATGGAATTAGTAATTTAAATGTCAGGGGAAAAAACAGAATTAAAGGTGACAAACATCAAGAGGGACAGAGAAGAATATTTTATTAATAAAAGGTGATCAATTAAGCAACTATAAAAGTCATGAAATGCTATGCACCAGATATCAAAACTTCAAAATAAATACATATACCAAATTCATTCCGAATTCCAAGGAGATAGTAACATATTTCCTGCTCAGATATTCATAGATCAAAGAAAAATACAGAAGAGATTTCCATAATGACAAGTAACAAGTCTGAGTAAACAGGGATATGTGCTCATATATGTTTCTATGTATGTAAATACTCAGGTATGCACTTTATGTATACTGTGCCCTTGGAAGACACGCATCCTTTGAAAATAAATTTACCAGTGGAGCCGCCTGGGTGGCTCAGTCAGTTAAGCGTCTGACTTCAGCTCAGGTCATGATCTCAACAGTTTGTGAGTTCAAGCCCCGCGTCAGGCTCTGTGCTGACAGCTCAGAGCCAGAAGCCTGTTTCCGATTCTGTGTCTCCCTCTCTCTGCCCCTCCCCCACTATGCTCTGTCTCTGTCTCCCAAAAATAAATAAATGTCAAAAAAAATTAGAAACTAAATTTAGCAACAGGGTGCTGGGGTGGCTCAGTCAGTTGAGTGCCTAACTCTTAATTTAGTTCAGCTCAGCTCATGATCCCAGGTCCCTGTGCATGGAGCCTGCTTAAGAGTCTCTCTTTCTCTCTTCTTCTGCCCCTTTCCCCTGCTCATGAGCTCGCTCTCTCTCTCTCTCTCTCTCTCTCTCTCAAATAAATAATAATAAATAAATAGACTGACCCCAAAAAAAATCAATGTTTTTAATAGACCATAAAAAACCCTCAAGTTCAAAAAAAGCCCAAATTCTAAAATGTGCACAGAGGAACTAATGTGGTAAATCTAGAAACTATTAACAAACAGATGGCCAAAAAGTAAGAGTAAGTAAGAGCATCACTAAAACTACCCATCTTTAGATTTAAAACTGTGTTCTAAGTAACTCTTGGGTTAAATAGAAATTCAAAACTGAAATTATGGCCTGTTTAGAAAGGCACTGGAACGCTACACATCTAAATTACGGAATGTAGTAGCAGTCTTCTCGAGAAAACTTACAACTTCAAATGCTCGTTATCAGAAAACAAGGAAGATTGAAGATAAATGAGCTAAACACTCAACTTGGAAAGCTGGAAAAGAACAACCAAAACAACAATAAAAAAAAACCCTGAAGAAAATAAAAAAGAAGGAATGAATAAAGATAAAAGCAGTAATAAATGAAATAGAAAACAAAAGAAAAATACGAGACTGCAGCAATAAAACCAAAAGCTAGCTTTGTCAAAAAAACAGTAAAACAAAGCGCCCACAAGACCGATCCAGGGATAGAGAACAAATAAGAATGATAAACAGCCTAGAACTACAAACGAAAGGGAGCTTTATACTATACATAAATGTGTATCAATAAATCTGAAAACTTAGATTAAGTAGGCTATTATTAAGAATTTTTAACTCACTAAAGCCAATTCGAAAAGGGCTTTTAAAAAGCAAAGAGAGAAAAAAAGAAAAAGTTAGCAAAGAATCAAACTCTCCCCAGTCTACAGGCCCAGATCGTTTTTATGGGGGACTTCAACCAACGTTCTCATAACCAACAGCCTGTATTTTGTCGTGATCACGTGAGGACACTGGAAAAGATAGAAGACTTTCCAATTCATTCTCAAAGACAAACATAAAAGTGATAGAAAAACCAGGTATTTCTCCAGAAACAAAGGCCCTCAGGGAACACCCTAATTTAATGCATAAATAGGAAAGCCAAGAATTACAACAAATGATCATGACCTCCATCTGGCAGTGTCTACACCATGTCAGGCCCAAGTAGAGCTTCCTCAGGAATGCTATGATGGTTCCTCATGAGGATTTCTGAAATTACGCACTTTCTTAAAATTAAGGAGAAACCCTACATGACCACCTCAAGACACACTAATAATTTTAATACATATATAACTAATTCCCACGAAAAACCCACAGCAAGCTAGAAAGAAACAGAAAGAACCTATTACAAACATAGCACTTTGGAGGCAAACATTTACAGACATTCCAATGAAAATAAAGGACTCAATTTAAAAGTTGGCTATCACTGTCACTGTTCAGAATTGGGTGGGATACTATATACATTGCATGGAGTCAAAAAGAACAAAAACAAAAACAAACAAAAAACCCTGTGAATTAGAAGGATCCAGAAAACTACAAATTGTCATTACTTGCATGTATTTTAATTTCAGACCTAAAAATAACAAAAACCTCTGCTGAAACCACCTTAAATTTTAAAACTAAGTTTTAAGTTGAGCCTGGGGGACTCAGTCAGTTGAGTGTCCGACTTCGGCTCAGGTCATGAACTCATGGTTCAGGGTTTCAAGCTCTGCGTTGGGCTCTGTGGTGACAGCTCAGAGCCTGGAGCCTGCTCTGGATTCCCTCTCTGTCTCCCCTTCTCTCTCTCTTTGCTCCTCTCCCGCTCACAACATCAAAAAATTTTTTTAATTAATAAGACTGTGATAAAGGTGGCCAAATGCAAACAAAAGTCAATAGAACTCTATACCAATAAGAATTTACAGTGGGAAAAAAAATCTTAATTATAATGATACCAGTTAGTTCAAAATACCTGGTTATAAGCATAACAAAAAATGCACAAGATGTAAGGAAAATTAGTTATACTGAAGTTCATTTAAAAAAACTTAAAAGATTATGAATCATTGTGTTTCTTTTATTTTCATTATCTTTTTCTCACTCTTTTAAAAAAATTACTTAATATTTATTTTTGAGAGACAAAAAGAGACAGAGACCAAGCAGGAGAGGGGCAGAGAGAGAGGGAGACACAGAATCTGAAGCAGGCTCCAGGCTCCGAGCTGTCAGCGCAGAGCCCAATGCAGAGCTCAAACCCATGAACTGTGGGACCATGACCTGTGCCAAAGTCAGATGCTTAGCCAGCTGAGCCACCCAGGTGCCCCTATTTTCATCACCTTATTGGTTAACCTACTGTTTCAATGTAATCCCATGACAAATTACAATGGGATGTTTACATGAAACTTTAAATAAACAATAGAAATTTATCTGAAAGAGCAAACGTGAGAGAATCTGACAAAAAAAAATTCGGTGTTAGGAGGAGGGAGGAATAGCCAAAGGTACTCTGTTATCCTGGATATCAGCATTAAGATATACAAGATACTACAGTAATGAAAAGAACATGGTTCTAGTGGAGAGATGAATGAATGGAGCAGAAGAGACAATGCAGAAACAGGTGGAAACTTTGTACTACTGAAAAAACTCGCTGTTGAATGACACTGGTAAGACACTGGGCTAGGAGGGCCCCCAACAAAAACAAAGATTTAACCACTACTCATCAATGAACATAGCTCTGAGAGGGGCGCCTGGGTAGCTCAGTCGGTTAAGCGTCAGACTCTGGACTTCGGCTCAGGTCATGATCTCACAGGTTTGAGAGTTCGAGCCCCGCATTGGGTTCTGTGCCGACAGTGCAGAGCCTGATTGGGATTCTGTCTCTCTCCTTCTCTCTCTGCTCCTTCCCCGCTCATTCTCTCTCTCTTACACACAAAACAAATAAACTTTAAAATTTTTTTAATAAAAAAATAAAGAATAGCTCTGGGAGAGTTCTGGAGTACAGTGAAGAAACTGTAGCAACCCAGCAGAGCAAAAAAACTAAGGATGGCTGCACTGCAAAGTGTAGAAAACACTTATTTGTATCATCTCACCCCCCAGAATAGCACAGCTCAGAGGCAAGAAGGATCCCAGGGGCCCCAATGTCCCCCACCATGGAGAAACAGAAAATCAAGAAGACTCTAGCAGTCTTCACCACGGAGAATTTCAGCAGCCTTCACCACCACCACAGACACATGCAGCATTCACTGCTGACGACCCCCCCCCCAAGTCTTGGCCAACACCAATGCTGACCCCGGCTAATGGAGCTGTCTGGAGTCCATGTGGCCACTGTCTACTCCTGGAGCCAGAGCCGTGGCTGCCACTGCACACCCAGAGTTAGAGCTGTGCTGCCAGAACCAGAACCAATGCACACCCCACCCGGTCTGTGCCCATGCACCCATCTGCATGTGAACACACTTTCCCTTGGAAGGCAGTCTACTCAGCCTGAAGGAAGTGACTCCTCCTCTCCTTACTCAAATGCATAGGCACAGGGGCAAGGCTACAAGGTGAGTGAAAGATCAAGCAACATGACACCACCAAAAAGAACACAATAAATTTCCAATAACCGATCTGAAAGAAATGGAGATCTATGAACTGCCTGGTAGAGATCTCACAGTAATTGTTTTAAAGACGCTCAGCAAGCCACAAGAGAACACAGACTACCCCATGAAATCAGGAAAATAATACAAGAAGTTCAACAAAAAGATAGAAATAACAAAAAAAGAATTAGACAGACAATCTGGAGCTGAAGAATATAATACATTTAAACTAAAAATGCAACAGACAGTTTCAGCAGCAGACTTGACAAAGCAGAACAAAAATTATCAAGCTCAAAGCCAAAGACACTACAAAGAAAGAAAGAAAGAAAGAAAGAAAGAAAGAAAGAAAGAAAGAAAGAAAGAAAACAAAAAGGCCTATATTCCTGAAAAACACAGAGGCAAAAATTCTCAACAAGACTACCAAACAAATTCAACAGCATGTGAACCATATGCTGGGGCTCCTGGGTGGCTCAGCTGGTTACGAATCTGACTCTTGATTTCAGCTCAGGTCATGATCTGACAGTGCAGAGCTTGCTTGGGAATTCTCTCTCCCTCTCTCTTTGCCCCTCCACTGCGCTCGCTCTCTCGCTCTCTCTCTCCCTCTCTCTCTCAAATTAAATAAATTTTAAAAAAGGACTTTATACCATAAACAGGAAGGATTTATCCCTGGGAGGCAAGCTTGGTTCAACATACACAAATCAACAAATGAGATACATCATACTGATAGAATGAATGTTGAAAAATATATGATCATCTCAATAGGTGCAGAAAAAGCATCTCATAAAATTCAACATCTCTTCATAATAAAACTCTCAACAAAGTAGGTAGAGAAGGAACAAACTCAACAAAAGATAGCCACATATGACAAGCCCACACTAACGTCACAGTCAATGGTGAAAGGTTGAGAGCGTGCCCTCTAAGAGGAGGAACAAGACAAAAAGTATGCACTCTCACCACTCTTATTCAACATTGTACTAGAAATCCTAGCCAGAGCAATTATGTAACAAAAAGAAACCAAAGGCATCCAAATTGGAAGGGAAGAAGTAAAGTTGTCTCTGTTTGCAGATGGTGGAATCTTACATAGAGAAAATCCGAATGACCCCATCAAAAAAAACTGTGAGAACTAACAAATGAGTTCAGTAAAGTTGGCAGGATATAAAATAAACATACAAAAATCAGTTGTATTTCTATACACTAACAGGGAACTATCTGGAAAAAAAAATAAAGAAAACAATCCCATTTATAATAGCATAGAAAACAAAAAAAAAAAACTTAGGAACAAATTTAACCAAGAAAATGAAAGACCTATATATACACTAAGAACCATGAGATATTGATGAAAGGAACTGAAGACATACACATAAATGGAAAGATATCCCATGTTCATGAAATGAAGATTTAATATTATTAAAATGCCCATACTACCCGAATCCACTCTAGACACAATGCAATTATCAAAATTCCATTAGCATTTTTCACAGAAATATAAAAAAAATTCCTATGGAGCCACAAAAGACCCTGAAGAGCCAAAGCAATCTTGAGAAAGAACAGAGCTAGAATCATCAGCCTCCTGATTTTAAGCTATACTGCAAAATTCAAACACTGAGTTCATACAGAGAATAGATTGGTGGTTATCAGGGGCTAGGGAATGAGGAAAATGAGATGTTGGCTTCGGACCAGTTATAATCTTCCAGATATAAGAGGAATTAAGTCTGGGGATTCACTGTACAGCAGGGTGACTATTATTGTATTGTGTTGGAAGTTGTATATTGTATTGTATTAGAAGTTGCTAAGAAAGTAAATCTTAAATGATCTCACCATAACCACATAGTAATGATGTGAGATGAAGGATGTTTTTAACTAACCTTATAACTGGTAAAGATTCTGCAATACATACATGTGTGAAATCGTCATACTGTATACCTTGAACTTACAGAATGTTATATGCCAATTATACCTCAACAAAGCTAAGGAGAAAATACATTATAAAGCAACAAATAAAAAGAAAGTAAGAAAAATAATCATATTCACAGTAGCAACAAAACAAATTGAATAAACCTAACCAAAGTTGGAGTGCCTGGGTGGCTCAGTGGTTTAAGCATCTGACTCCGGCTCCAGTCATGATCTCACAGTTCATGGGTTCGAGCCCCATGTTGGGCCCTGTGGCTGACAGCTCAGAGCCTAAAGCATGCTTTACATTCTGTGTCTCCTTCTCTCTCTGCCCTTCCCTGACTCACACTCTGTCTCTCAAAAATAAATAAATGTTAAAAAAAAAATCTAACCAAAAAGATCTGTACGCTGAAAATCTTATAACACTGACAGGAAATAAAAGACACAGATAACTGAAAAGATACCCCGTGTTCACGTACTGAAGAATTTATATTGTTAAAAATGTCCACACCACCCAAAGTGATCTACAGATTCAATGCAATCATTCATATGAAACTACAAAAAAACCCAAGTAGCAATCTTGAGCAAGAAAATCAAAGCTAGAGGTATCACATTTCTTGATTTCAAAATACATTAGAAAGCTACAGTGATCAAAACTGTACAACACTGCTATAAAAACAGACACACAGACCAAAAGAACAGAATCAAGACCCAGAATTACACCCGCACATCCGCTGTCCAGTGATCTCTGCCAAGGATGCCAAGGACACATAGTGGAGAAAGGATGCTCTTTTCAGTAAACAGTCCTGCGAAAACCGGACATCCACATGCAGAAGAATGAAGCTGGACCGTGACCTCACACCATATACAAAGATCAACTCAAAACGGATTAAAGACTCAGAGGGAAGATGTGACATAAAACTACTAAAAGAAAACATAGGAAAGATGGTCTTGACACTGATCTAGGCAAGGATTTCCTGGATAGGACACCAAAAGCACTGGCAACAAAAGCAAAAACAGACAAATGAGACCCCCAGACTAAACCACACAGTGAAAAAAAAATCAACAATCAACAGACAGCCTATAGAACGATAGAAAATATTTTTAAACTATATATCTGATAAAAGGTTAGTATCCAAAATACATGAGGAACTCACACAACTCAATAGCAAGCAAGCACACAAACAAAAACCTAATAACGCAATTTTAAAAAGGGGCAAAAAACCCGAACAGACATTTCTCAAAAGAAGGCATACAAATGTCCAACAGCTACATGAAAATGCTCGATATCACGAATCACCAGTGAAATGCAAACCAAACCAGGGGATGGCTATCAACAAAGAGACAAAAGATGGCAAGTACTGGTAAGGACGTGGAGGAAAGAGAACTCTTGTACGAGGCTGGTGGGATTATAAAATGGCGCAGCCATTATGGAAGATGGTGTGGAGATTCCTCAAGAAAGTAAACAATGGACCCACCACAGGATCCAGCAATCCCACTTCTGGATTTATATCCGGAGAAAATAAAATCAGTATCTTCAAGAGATTATCTGCACTCCCATGTCATTGCATTCATAATAGCCAAGAAATGAAAATAATTTAAATATCCATGGAAGGATGAACGGATAAAATAAGTGTGGTATTATGTCAATATTATACAGATATGTCATATACCATAATATAAATCTTACAATAAACATTTATGTATCATAACCATACATATAGCTATATATATTACTCAGTTTTTAAAAACTGAAATCTGACTGTTTGCAAGAACAAGATGAATGCAAAGGACATTTACATTAACTGAAATAAAGCAGACCCAGAAAGACGAATACCGTATGATTTCACTTACATGGACCATGGGATAAGGAAATGAATGGGGAGATGTTAGTCAAGGGATATAAAGTTTCAATCATGCAAGATGAATAAATTCTGAAGACCTAATGTATAACAATGTGACTCTACTTAACAATACTACATTGTATGCATAGAATTTACTAACAAGGTAAATCTTAAGAGTTCTCACTGCACACACACACACACACACACACACACAAATAATAACTGTGAGGTTGTGAGGTGATGTATATGGTAATTAGTTTGATTGTGGTAATTACTTCACTATGTAAACCTTCATCAAAGCATCACGTTATATAATCAATTATACTTCAGTAAGCTGGGTAGACCCTTATTTTATAAGAAAAATAAGACTTCTACCTGTTTAAAAAAAATTAACTCACTTTATGGGGGTAGGCATAGAAACAGAGTATTTTCCCATAGTAGATCATAAATAAAATTAATTCCAGATTGATTTTTTTGAAACATACAAAACAAAATGATAAATATATATTAGAAAACAGAAAAAAAACTTCATAATGGAGAAAATATAAACTAAGATCATAAACAAATGTAATAATAGCCCTTCACTACCTTCACAATATAAATGCCTGTGAGTTGTAAGGTACTATAAACTGAATTAAGATACTGTGACAAACGGGAAAAGATACAATTTAAACAGCAAGTAACACAAAGTGTTAATGGCAAAGGGGCAGGCAGTGCCAGTTAGTTAACCGGAAACTCCTGATCAATTTCTTTTGTCTTTTCCTGTCTCCATTCCAGACATTATAAACTTCCTTGCAGATTCTGGGAAAGCTGTAGCTTTCTGATAAAAAAGACAGATGCCATCAGCACTACTGTTTTGTGATCAAGAGGAAAGAGCCAAGACACTACAGAGACCCCAGGGCTGCCAAGACTGAGTCACAGACCAAATGCCGACAGCCTCAGATCTCTAGGTTTCTGGTTGTGTAAAAAAACAAAAAAACAAAACAAAACAAAACAAAAAAACAAACAAAAAAAACCTTTATTTGTTAAAGTCATTGTTAATCGGGTTCCTGTTCCTTGCAGGAGTCACTTCCAAATACTATCAATAATATAAAAGAAGCACAAGTGGTTTCACTGAGATAAAAAGACAAAGAACCCAACAAAAAAACAGGCAGATGTCAGAACAGGTAATTTCGAGGAAAAGGAGAAACAAACATATGCATTAAACTGTCAAGAAAAAATTTGTAAAAAAAGGGTACATTAAACAGTGAGATGTCATTTTTCAGTTTTCAGCCTGGCAAAAATTAAAAATGAAGGACCACACCATCCAGTGTCGCCAGAGTGTAAGGAATCACTGTCACTGTCAAATGCCATTCCTTGGCACCTCCATTTTGAGTATCAGTGTTTTCGGCATCATTTAATCAAAATTGTAAATGAGTTTTCCCTTTGACCCAGCATTTCCACTTCTAAAACTCTTGCCATAAGATGTGAAGAGAAGAGAAGAGAAGAGAAGAGAAGAGAAGAGAAGAGAAGAGAAGAGAAGAGAAGAGAAGAGAAGAGAAGAGAAGAGAAGAGAAGAGAAGAGAAGAGAAGAGATGAGACGGGACGGGAAGGGAAAGAAAAGAAGAGAAGAGAAGAGAAGAGAAGAGAAGAGAAGAGAAGAGAAGAGAAGAGAAGAGAAGAGAAGAGAAGAGAAGAAGTATGCATGACCAAAGAAAGTGAGAATACTACATGAACATCAGTAAAAGAATAAATAAATGAATGATCTCAGGAGGCAATTAAAAAGAATGACAGTGACTCTACATACTGAGAAGAATTGCCAAGATACATTGTTTTATTTTAAATTTTGTTGTGTGGTGGTTTTTTTTTTTTGTTTGTTTGTTTGTTTTGAGAAGGCTTGAGAGAGTGCACACATAAGCAGGGGAGGGTCAGGGAGAGAGGGATAGAATCCCAAGCAGGCTCCGTGCTGTCAATGCAGAGCCCAAGTTGGGACTCGATCCCATAAACCATGAAATCATGACCTGAGCTGAAATCAAGAGTCAGACGTTTAACAGAATGAGCCGCCCAGGAGCCCCGATATGTTGTTTTAAAATAAAATTTCAGGGGCACCCGGTGGCTCAGTCGGTTAAGTGCCTGACTTCACTCAGGTCATGATCTCACAGTTCATGGGTTCGAGCCCCATGTCAGGCTCTGTGCTGAGAGCTCAGAGCCTGGAGCCTGCTTTATATTCTGTGTTTCCCTCTCTGTCTGCCCTTCCCCCATTCACTTTGTCTTTCTCTCTCTCTCTCTCTCAAAAATAAACATTAAAAATTTTTTAAATATATAAATAAAATAAAATTTCAGACACACTGGCACTGAGTACATAATTTCTGAGTGAATAAACATGAATGTTGGGGTGCCTGGGTGGCTCAGTTGGTTAAGTGCCCGACATCAGCTCAGGTCATGATCTCACGGCTTATGGGTTCGAGCCCCGCTTCGGGCTCTGTGCTGAAGGCTAGCTCAGAGCCTGGAGACTGTTTCAGACCCTGTATCTCCCTCTCTCTCTGACCCTCCCCTGTTCATGCTGTCTCTCTCTCTCAGAAATAAATAAAAAACATTAAAAATGTTTTTTAATTAAAAAAAATAAACGTGGATGTCTAGTTGAATAAGTGAATGATCCCAGGTATATTGGATAAGCAACAAAACTACAGAGAACAATCTTGGAAGACAGACATCAAGTTGTTAAAAATGGATACATACTGTTAGAAAGAACAATGATGGACCACGTTGGGGATGAGACCCGTTCAGAGGTTAGGAAATATTACTTAAGCCATCTGCAGATGATCCCAAGAATACCGACATAAAGCTTAAACTGGAGCAAAATACGGTTTCAAGAATCCCGGATACAAACTTCAGGGGGCAGGACCAGCTTGAGAGAAGCCATTGAAAACCCATTAGAATGACGTTCAGGCAGTGACATCGCGGATCACCTTGCATCAAGCAATACAGATTCTTCAAATGATAATGCAGTCCAAGACTCTCATGATAATCAGACAATCCTGTATGCAAAGACACAGGCGGCTGCCACACATGTAACAGGACTCATTAATAGTCATGATTGGAAGACTCAAGTTCATTATAGTTGTTAAATGTAGATAATCATCAGACAGATCTCCCACCACGTTTATTTTCAGACTCTTGGCCAGAGAAGCTGGTACACGTTGGAAGCTCATTTCTGAAGATGGCCTTCTAACCCTACTTCCCCCAGTGAATCATGACTCCAGGACTCATACCCTAATAGAGCCCCCTTCTCTCAAATCTGGACCGGCCCTAGGATTTACTTCTTATCAACGGAATACTATGGAAATGACTCAGGTCTAGCTAAGGGTAGGTTAGAAGAATCCTTGTAGCTTTCATTGGATCTTCTGGAATGTTCACTCTTGGAAATTCACCACCTGGGACAAAGCAAATTCCTTGAGACCACCATGAAAATCCCGACAACAATGTGGAAAGTCCCTGCCTAGGAGATTCGCCACACAGCCCCCAGCTGACCACCAGCATCTATTGCTAGCAGAGTGAGTGACCCCAGGCAAGCCTTCAGAAGCCACTATTTTACCAGAAGTGCATGAGAGACGCAGATGGAAACTGCCCAGCTAGGCCAAATTAATCCACACAGCTGTGACTGACAATAATCCACTGTTTTAATCCACTATAATTTTAAGGTAGTTCACATGTAGCAACGAATAACTGGAACTTCCATTTTCTAATAAGACGTGGTCCTACAGGAGGAAGGAATGGAAATGATAGTGTGGAAGTACAGGGAGGCATCCATAGTTTTTGTCAAGACTTAGTAAATCGTTTATATTTATTGCTCATTTCGTGCCATTCTTTCTGGGACTAATTTCATGAAATCCACTACCTCAGAGACAGATACTATTATGAGCCCCATTTTATAGATGAAAACACTAAGGCTTTAGAGAGTCAGAATAACTTGTTCAAGAGCAAGTTATCAGTGAAGCTAGCAAATTCATAAAATTACTTAATTCTCTCAGGTAATACCAATAGAGCACTTGAATGATCAGGTACTTCTAAAAGGACACTAAGCCCCTCAGAGTTCAAAATTATTATTGGTCCCTAAAGATCCTGATTTCTAGGACTCTGATGGTTAACACTGTATTTCAATGACTTCCTAATAATGGAATCAACAAGGCACAAACACCGTGTTTTCAAGGCTAATTCAATGAACTTCCTGGGTATCCAAGATGTGTCAATCGAAGGCTTAGATTCCAGGAATAAAAAGATGAAAAGGACACAGCTCTTGCCTTCAAAACCATCACGAAGGGAGGGAGGAAAGGGAAAACCCACAGTATGTACAGTAATCGAAGTCTGTATGAAGCGTTTTAAAAGCAGTGTTTTAAAATCAATTCCACATTGATTCGGTGTATCAATTATCTAAATTTATTTTAACATAAACTCAGATCTTTCAGTGTGAAATTGTCAGACTCCTACATCAATACTGCAAGTATTTCATTTAACCCAAACGAAGTGGCTCATGGTGCCATATGTAATCCTCAAACGGAAGCCAAAGCTTCAAGACTCCTTGAGGTGACCTTTTCTTCAACAAAAAAACAACCTCATCTGAGCCACTTCTCTGCCCACTGGAAAAGGGCATGTTCTGAAGCTGGGCTTCAGATGTAGGGTCCAAAATGTCAAGGAGCCATTGACTTCCATATTTGTGCCAATACATCGCAAATATGGTTTCTCAGAGTGGTTGGGCTGGGCTCAGCCCCAGAGAGCCAGATGGTACTGAGTACTCAAGAATAAAGCCATCTGTAGAACAACTCCTTCTACGGCCGTTACGATTTGTACTGATTATAAGCCTCTCTCAGAATGTGTTTAGAACTCTTCTCTCTGGAAAATCCTACCCTCTTCATTACAGCTCTGGGCTTAAGACTATACTTCCGTCCAGCTCTACGGATGGGAGAAACATAATGATTGAATACTCTGTGTATCTCCCGACGTTGGTCTCAATTTACATTACGCCTCCTTCGCGGGAAACTCGTAGGCTAGGAGGCAATTTAGACCCACTGTCAGGGAGGCTAATCTAACAACACAAGATGTTAACATGGGATTGACCTTGGCTTTGAATTCAATGTGACGGAATAAAATATTAGAAGAATTAAGTGCTGGATCTCATTTGGCCAACTATGATACTCTTCTTTCTTAGACAAAAAGCCTATTTAACTACAAATGGCGTACGGATTGGGTCTGGTATGGCAGGCTCACCCATGTGTAGTATTTACATGGCTGCCTGTAACAATAAAAACTCTTCATTGTTTATTTGTTCCAAGCTGTTAGCATGTATAATACCTTATAAGAGGATATTCCATGGTGCTGAAATTCTTCTCTGAATCAATTCTGGCCCCAGTAGGTTGATACATTATCTCCTCACAGCGCTCAGAGCATTAAGGTACTCATAAAATGAGTTAATGACCCATTTAAAAATGCCCTTTATGGAAAAAATCACTTTTCTATTCCAGGAAGCTGACATTACATTATCCTCATAATTATAATGTGATCGCGTCTAAGGACTATTTACATGGAGGCATGCCTGGGCACTAGAAATTATCTGATGATCAACAATTGATCTGGGATTAAGAGTAAAATAAAATTTGGAAGTTGCTTCATATTACTTATCAAAACACTCCCCAGTGGAATGGTCAAGATTTCATGCTGACTTCACAGATCCATAGTATATGAGGAAACTTCCGGATTATGGTAGATTGTTTCTCAAGATGGCTCAAAGGAATCCTAAACCAACCTCAAGTTTCTACTGCCATGGCCAAAGCTCTCTGCCCACTATTTGCAACACACGGCTCCCCAGACATGTTTTTTAGGAAATTTATGTGAAAAGGACTTCAGAAACTCTCAACAGGAACCTAGATCCGTCTTCACCACACTCCATCAGGCTCCAGTGAGTTATCCATATGAAAGAGATTTGCGGATCACCAAGATACTTTATGTTGTTGTAAGAAGAGGTCAACCGAAAAGAACATTCTGGCTTCCGTCGATCAACACACCATGGGCAGTATAACTCAACTGTAACATTCCGGACCTAACTTGGGTCTCACGAGACACATATTTCATGATGAAAATATTCCGGATTTGGTTTCTTCTCTGCCTATATGTTCCTCCTTTTAACCGAAAGTGTTTGCTTTTTCTCACAAAGAACTTAACCTGTCCTGAAATCGAGCCCATAAGCCCAATGCCACATAAAAGCTCAAAGCACCGCCTGACTTTCATGATCATTACTTTACCAATAAAATTAGACATCCTTCCAAGAGGGACATGACAAGGGCAGGAAATCCTGTCTAGGGCTTCCTATGATTGTCATCCTAGAACCTCAGTCCACCAACTTGTCACAGACGAAAGGGAAGAGGGATAGTTCATTGACCTCTGCAGTTGCCCCTGTATTTTATTAAACACTAGAACATAACACAATACTCTCGTGTCAAAAAAAAAAAAAAAAAAATCAGTCAATTGACTCAAGGAGGGGTCTGCTGTGTGTTGGAGATCATTGATTCAATAATAATTCTGTGCATTTGTGTATACGGTGGGGGGGTAGAGGGAGAGGTGTTTTTACTTTACTGATAACCTCTCATAACTGCTAAGAAATTGTCCTAACAATAGAAAAGTCTGAAAGAATTCTTTTTAAATGAGGAAAGGATCAAGTGGGTGATGTCCTATGTTATCTCCTCTGAGTGTGTTAATGGTACCCTTTGTCTATCAAAGGAAGGTCACTTACGGAAGGGCAAATGGTCTTTTGTGAAATTTCCTTTGTTTTCTCTATGACGTCTTGATGCAACCAGGTATCTCTTCCCCAACAGAAAACATAAATAATACATTCCACAGATACATTATCTTGGTTCCAAGAAGTTAATCTTTAAAGATCTGTTTTTAAAAGATCAATACCAAAGAGGATATATACAGCGTATTGGATTCACATATGTCAGATGCTTTAATTTCAGAGGACTCTTATGCAGGGTTGGTTCTTTACTGTGGCCAGTCTTTAGGTGGCAGTGCTGGTTACTTGACAACCTCAAAATGAGGAGCTACCTAAACCTGCCAGATCCTTTAAACCAAAGGCCAACTTTCAGTCCCAAGGCCAATTTGGTTCCATTTTATTTATGTAGAACAGTGACACCTAGTGGCAGGGAAGGCAAATCACAAAAGAGAATTCTCCGGTGGTACCTCCGACCCCTCAAGGGATCCTTCATTTTTCATTGGAATTAGTGAAAAAAGTGACACCCCGCCCCCCTCCCCGCTAAACGGCTTAAGCATTTTATTGGCTGAGCACTGGCCTTATTTTGAAGACATCCAGGGGCTTAACAGGAAGGACCATCTCAGTGGGCTGGACCTACTCCAGCTTCCCTGGGAAGATACAAACCCAGTAGAATGCTCAAGATTGGGAGATCTCTGAAAAGACCAGAGAAGGTACTAGTGTCCTAAAGTGGGAGCAAATAGGGCACCACAGCTCCTCAAAAGCCAACTGAGCGCACTGGACAACGACCCAAAGATTCTGGAGTCAATGGCCTACTGAGGAAATTTTAACAGTAAGCAGACGGTAGAACCACAAATACGAATCATCATCACAGCCTCATTGGTTTTCTGCCATTAGACTGTGAGCTACTTGAGAGCAGAAACTATTATCTTTTCCTTTTGTGAAAACCAGCTACAGATGTCTGACAAATGGCAAGTACACGGTGAATGCTGAATGGAAGAGACGGAGAGTAATAAAGGAGAATGAACCAGTCAGGTACTTCTGGGAAAACAGCGTAAGACAAGAAATGTGCAACGTACTTCCACTGAGGCCCAGACAGCCTTTAGCACACGTGATGTAGTTAAGTAAGAGTAGCAGCGGCTGACATCCAGTGAACAGGTACCATATGCCATTCAGACTTAGTCCTCTCTTGGAATTCCCACTGAGCCTCTGAGAAACCAACAACATTTGCCTAGCGCCGGGCCAGCAGAGTTGGGATTCCACCCCAAGCAACAATCTCTAAGCACCCTGTTCACCGTCCTGACACGCCGCCTCTCTTTAATAAGAGGGGTTAAGTTGCAAAAGAAGCATTTCATTTACAACAAGATTCCTTTAAAGAGTAAACTCTATTACTGCATTGAAAATATGATTTGCACCTATTTCTTCAATGACTCTGTGACACCATGGAACCTGGCCCTTATGTACACCATGCCGTGGGCTGTTGGGACTGGAATGGTCACATGCCCTCCAGATAGAGGCCAACCCCAAAGAAATGTGTTGTTTATAATTCCAGTGTATTTCACCAGGTTCTCTCTTCCTCTGCTCTCCTACTAAACTTTTTGTTTGTTTGTTTTTATTTCTGAGAGACAGAGAGAGACAGCATGAGGGGTGGGTCAGAGAGAGGAGGGAGACACAGAATCTGAAACAGGCTCCAGGCTCTGAGCTGGCAGTCCGCACAGAGCCGGATGCGGGGCTCGAACCCACGAACCGTGAGATCATGACCTGAGCCGAAGTCGGACGCCTAACCGACTGAGCCACCCAGGCGCCCCTCTCCTGCTAAACTTTTTAAGAACAAGATTGTATCATTTCGTAAAACAAACAAAAAGATTTTATCATTTCTTAAGAGTTCCTGCAATGTATCTGGAAAGGGGGCCCTTCCCCCCCCACACACACATATTCCTTATTGAAACACTGTTTCCTCCTGAGGTCCTATGGAACCCCAGTTTGTCTACCTAAGGCCTCGGCCATCCAGGATAAAAAAGAAGAAGAAGAAGAAGGATATGGGTGTAAGTCTGCATGTGTCTCATCTTAACATGAATGAGCTGCATCACATCCAGTGAATTCTCTGAGCCAGTAATATTCCGTAATGGAAATACCTTAGCTGGCTCCGGGATCCAAAATAAGGTCAGCTGCTTTCTCAAGAGGGAAATCTGCTCTCACCAAAGCTCCATTTGACATCATCCCCAAACTGAAGATTGGAAAATCAAGCATGATTGGCATCACCCCACACCGAGCTGAGAAGACGTGAGACCCCGAGAGGAGATCTGAACACGTAACCGCACAGCAGCTCCTGCTTAAATGCTCTTTCTCAAGATTATTATTATATCCGTGTTCCTGATGACAAATCGCTGTCAAATGCAGTTGGGGGAGTACTTAGGGACCACACCGATAGTCTTGAAGTCACCTTAACTACAAATTGTGCAGGTTTCTTTTTATCTGAATTCCCGCTACCTTGGGTTTTCTGTTCCTTTATACCCGTTATTCAAGAATTATGCAAGGTTATATTCCAGGTCTGTGGTAATTTAGCACTTAGAGTCCATGGTGCCTCTGGGACCAGATTACCTCCCTGCATGATATTGTTTTTCATTTCTCCGCTGACAAATATACCATTTCAACTGTCACTTAAGCAACCAGTTCAAGCTCTACTGTTATTTTAGCTCCATATTGTCAAACAGGTGGATTTATAAATGCGTTACCTGAAGGAAACGATCCCCCAAATAGCAGAAACGGAGACTTTATTTATTTATAATTATTTGTTAGATTTGTAAAAATGTTCTTGTAGCCAGAAAGCCTCTGGCTAAATACAAATTAAAACACTTTTGAATGTAGTAAAAACAGCAGTACCATCATTTTAATTACCCATTGGGGGACGCCAGGCAGCGCAGATGTCTTTCTTTCTTTCGTTCCCTGTTTAATGTGACTGCCTGCTTAGGGATAGGCACTTCCTGTGTGTCCCCACCATCCACGCACCCCTCCTTAAGAGCATCCGGATTCAGGTGGGGAGGGGAGGGTGGAGGAGAGGGTGGTGGGAAAGGACTCTCTTCCATTTGACAGGCTTGACAGGGAAGCACCCAGAATGCCCATCTCCCAGCAGCACAGAAGAACCTAGTGTTTCCCCTTGTCCTGGTCTGGCCAGGGTGGTGGCTTTGGTGCCCTGCTGTCCGAAAAGTGCTTCTGTCCACTTCTATTCTTTCCAGGCTTCCTCCCTACTCCTTGGTCCCCCTTGATATTTCCTCCACTAACTTTTCTGCTTCAGTGAGGCAGCATCAATTTCTGTTACTTGCAGTCAAGATGCCTGTCTTCTACAGAGGGTTAAAACAAAAAGAATAGTGTGGGGATAGCTGGTTAGCTTAAGAAAGAATATCTAGGGGCACCTGGGTGGCTCAGTCGGTTAAGGGTCTTACTCTTGAATTCGGCTCAGGTCACGATCTCCCAATTTGTGAGATCAAACCTCACATCGGGCTCTGTGTTGACAGCACAGAGCCTGCTTGGGATTCTCTCTCTCTCTCTCTCTCTCTCTCTCTCTCTCTCTCTGCCTCTCCCCTAGGAAAGGCCATCTAGAGATGGGATACAGGGCATGTTAAAACCAGATTCAGGGGGCACCTGGGTGGCTCAGTCGGCTAAGCATCCGACTTCAGCTCAGGTCATGATCTCGCAGTCTGTGAATTTGAGCCCCACGTCAGGCTCTGTGCTGACAGGCAGCTCCTAAATCCTACTTCGGATTCTGTGTCTCCCTCTCTCTGTGTCCCTTCCCAGCATGCACTCTGTCTCTCTCTGTCTCTCCCCCCACCCCTCTCTTTCTCTCTCCCTCTCTCAAAAATAAATAAGCATTAAAAAAATTAAAGATAGCAAAGCATAGTCATTGAAGCAAAGTCTTGATCTCCATGCAGACCTGACTGGGGCTTCTGACCCTGCACTTACTGGACATAAGCAGGTAACTTTAGTTGCTTTACCCCTCAGTTTCCCTGTCTGTCAGGTAGGGTCACTCTGATGACTACAGGAGAAAACATGTAGAAAAAGTGCTTCTCTCTGTAGATGGTACATGGTGCAGTGCTTAATAGGTGTGAGCTCCCTTGATTCTTTTCATCATCTGTCAACTGAGGAATAATAATACCCACGCTCACTCTCTGAGTTATTTTCAGGATGAAATGTGTGAGACAATACTTTGAAATATATAAAGAGCTTACAAATATGGAACCAGAAAAAAAAAAAAAAAAAAGATAAGCTGCCCTCTGACTCAGACACAGCACTCAACTGGCTCATGGAGCAAAGCACTGCTTGTCCGGAAATTTTTCTGTAGGATGCTTAGCGAGTAGTTGAGAACTTTCACGTTCAAGCACAGGTGGGGGAAGGGAAGCTGTCCTGGAGACCAAGAGACATATTTTAGGAAAGCATCCTTGCTTACAACTAAGAATGATTATCAACATGATGATGATATATTTTAGCAAGTCAACGAAACATAAAGAGTAATATAATGGAAATCAACACACCAGCACTCAAGAAAACAATCCTTTCCTTCTTCCCTCATTTCCCTACATATGCATTCATCTCTAAACAATAGGTATATACATGCATATGTAGAACTGGCTTTGCAAATTTCAAAGTAATCAACTTTGAAATGTATCCTTATACAACTTGCTTTTTTTCCTCTCTCTCTCAACACTATGTTCATGAGACACAGCCATCATCTCTCCAGTCTTGTTACGCGCCGACTGGAATGATTTTGGAGGACCACACCATGACAATTCAATGGTGATGGACATTTTTTAAAATATTTTATTTTTAGGTAATCTCTACACCCAACATGGGACTCGAACTCTCAACCCCATTATCAAAGAGTCACATGCTCCACCAATTGAGCGAGCCTGCCGCCCCTGGTGATGGACATTTAGACAACTATTGGACACTTCCAACATTCTGTCACCCATTTCCTTTGTGCCTCAAGGCCGGTTTCTCTAAGAGAGCAGCTCTCGGAATTGAGACTCGATCACCCAGAAGACGTCTTGAAACAAAGACCACTGGGCATCTCTTCCAGCATTTCTGATTCAGTCTGAGATGAGACGCAAAAATTTGCACTTTTAACCAGTTCCCAGATGATGGTGGCTTTACTGGTCCAGAGGCCACACTTTGAGAACCGTTGCCCTGGGCTGTATCTAAGAGGAGAAGTTGTAGGTCACAGAGGGGAAACACCTTCAGCTCTGCTCCATTTTGCCAAACTGTTTTCTAAAGCAACTGAATTGACAACGTAGAGTTCCAATCTCCAAATTCTCATCCGCCTTAGACCTTTTTTTTCAAGGTCGCCATTAGTCTTTTAAGCTTCTCATACCTTCTTAGTTTCATTAGATGCAGCACACAGCACACACTGAAAACACTGGTTACGAATGCGGGACTGCCTGGCCAAGCTCACCTGCAGCATCCTTACCCTGGGGACGAGGATGATTCTGGTCCCTGTGGCAAAAACTAAGACAAGACTTTTAGGAGAAGGATATGCTTGATGACTCTACTTATTAATTTCCTTGATTTTCAAATTCTGCCTTGTGTCCAATAATCCTCTGTGCATAACCAAAATGGCACTCATGCTGGCCGAGTCCCACCTGTCCTTCTGTGTTCCTATTACAGGATAACAGCGGCTCTATCACTGGGAGAGAGGCAGACACCCACACGTGCTGACGTACCACTCCACATCGGCCACTAGATCTCATTTAGCTTCAACAGAGGTCCACACTATCCATCACTATCTCTAATTTACATGGTTAGAGTAATAATAACAGCGAAGTTGTTGAGCATTTATGGTGTATTAAGCACTATCTTAAGCTCCCTATATGAATCAATTCATTTAATCCTCACTCCAATCCATGGCGGAAGCACTATCATTCTTGGTACTTAATGGACTAAGTAGTTTCAAGCAGCTACAGAATCTGATCCCAGCCGTGTCAGCAGTCAATGATCTCCAGATCTGGTTGACTCCAAGACCAACATTCCCTTCTTTTTTTTTTTTTTTTTTTTTAATTTTTATTTTTTTGAGAGAGACACCATATGCACAAGGGCAGAGGGGTTGAGAAAGAGGAAGGGTGAGCATCCCAAGTAGGCTCCATGCTCAGCATGGAGCCTGGTGTGGGGCTCGATCTCACGACGGTAAGATCATGGCCTGAGCTGAAATCAAGATTCAGACTCTTAACTGACTGAGCTACCCAGGCACCCCAACATTCCCTTCTTTTTAACAATCAGTCAGTATCTTCGCATATAAAATGGAATCCCAACTTTGGGGCTGTGGGGGCGTGGGGAGGGATGTGACCTCAGCCTTGTTTCTAGAAATTCAGCTGAAATTCACCTCAAATATCCCAAGCTACCAAGAGGAAACAAAGAGCAGATTATTTGAACAACCTCTTTTTTTTTTTCCTTCCAGAGGAATCTAGCTAGGTTCAGCAGACCAAAACTCCAACTGGAAAGCTGTTAAGGAGGGCTGAAAATAAACATGAAATTTAATTTGAAAATATATTTACAGACACCCCTGTCAATCAGATGTCCACCTGGCGTACACCCAGGTCTAATAGCTGTGAACCCAGGCTGACGAAAGGCTTTCTGCTACACTGTATCACAGGCCATTCACATTCAGCAGCCATCGCCTCTCTTGTATCTTATTTTTTGTTTGGGGAAATATTGAGAGCCTCTCTGCTACAGACCGCGGTCCCAGACAAGATGAATGATCATCAAAATACAGTCAGCAAAATTTAAAAATACGGATAAAGGAATGATATTAATATCCTTTCTAAGGTAATCAGTACTTTTTGTTTGACAAAGAAATTGCCCACTGTTTATGGTTTATGCAAATCATATATGTTAATGTCAAGGCTGCAGCGTCTATAGCTTGGCACGGAAGTGTTTGTAGAAAATACATGCCAATACATTTTAAACCTTCCCCTCAAATAAACACGACGATTTCATAAATATACAGCACCTTGTTCTTAAAACATTCATTATAATTTTATGCAATGCAAATCACATTAGAATAAATTATTTCTTGCTAAAAGGGCAACGTCAGCAAAATTACAGGGAAAATATGAAGTCCCGCCATTGCGCGCTTTTCAATTATATCAAAGTGAGCTGACACCCTCCCTGGTAGGAACTCACTTGGATACTGTTAACCAGTGAGGCCCCTGGCTCCCCAGCCACCCCAGGACCCTTCTGCACTCAAAGCACCAGGTCCTGTTGCTGAGAACGAACCCACTTTATGATGGATGAATAATGGGGACCTTTCACCAAGGTAACTTTTGAAAGCGTGAGAATCAACCCTGATTTTTTTTTTTTTTAAGTTTATTTATTTCTTTTGGGAGGGAATGAGAGAGCATGTACAAGAGAGGGGCAGAGAGGGAAAGAGAGGGAAAGAGAGAGAATCCCAAGCAGGCTCCGCACGGTCAGCACAGAGCCCAACTTGGGGTTTGATCTCACAAACCGTGAGATCATGACCTGAGACAAAACCAATAGTTAGATGCTTAAAGGACTGAGCCACCCAGGCACCCCTCCACCCTGATTTCTAAACAGCAGTTTGGAGCAGGGGGAGTGTCTAATGGAGGCTGCTCTCACTGAAATCCATACACAAGACCCAAGAAAAGAAGACGTATGTGACCGAAGAGGGTCATGAATACAAACCCTAACTGCATCTTCATTCATGGACCCGTATGTTTATTCATTCAACAAATGGTTACCAGGCACCCATCACACACACCAGATACAGTTATGTCAATGGGAAGGGAGTGGTGAGCAGGGCAGGAAAGGCCCACATCTTCACAGGTTTTCCCATCAAGAGGCTTGGATAAGGAAGCAAATACGACTATTTCAGGTGAACATGACTATTTCAGGCAGTGATGAGCGACGTGCTTCTCACGGGAGGCGCTCCTGACCGGATGGCGGGGGGGGGGGGGGGGGGGGGGGGGGGGNAGGGGGAGGGAACACTTCTCTAAAGAGGTGATGCCAAAGTGAAGAGAGGCAACCTCTCTGAAGAGGGAAAGCCAAAGTGAGGAGAGGCAACTGAATATGGAACAATCGAGGGAAAGAGCTCAAGGCACAGAGCAAGTGCAAAGGCCTGAAGTAGAGAAGAAGAGGAAGAAGATCAGAAAGGCTGGTGCAGACGGGGAGTAAGGGCCGGGCTGGGTGGAATCTGGAGGTGGCATTTGGGTCCCACGGCAGGAGAAGCCCCAAGTGCGTACGCAGGGCACGGATCCATTCTGAAACGTCACCGTGTGAGGAATGGATTGAAAACTGGGAAAGGGGACCCCAGCTGAAAGACCGTGCTGTACGCAGGATGGGAGGAGTGAGGTGGGCTGCACTGGGATGCAGCGGTGGGCCCTATACACGGGGACCAACTCGGGATACATTTAAGAGCCAAAGGAAAACCAAACCACAGCAGTGGTGGACTGAAAATGGAAGATGAAGGGAGCGAGGCAATGAAGACCTACTCCTCGGTCTTCTTGACATCAGCAGGTCAAAGGATGGGGGCCCCATTTACAGAGAGTGGAAGAAACAGGTGCGGGAGAAGTCGAGACATCGACTTTGCAATGTTGTGAGAGCTCTAGTGTAAAGGTCAAGTTAGTCATCGGATATTCAGGTATGAACTCGGAGGAGTGGTCAGGGGACCAGAGATCTAAATCTGGGACTGATGAAGAAGTGGCCGTTCCTCTGCCCGTGGAGGGGAGAAGGTGTTGGCAGAATGCGTGCAAAAGAGAAGCTCTGATACCTGGACCGTGTGATGCCTCAAGGAAGGAATCTTCACTGAGGTGACAAAAACCTGCACAAGCCAACGTGATGGAAGACGGTGACGTGGCTCTACCTGAGCTGCCTGCAGGGCACTAGAAAGGGTAAGTGTTCATCCCTCCGCTAAGCTTTCCTTCCACGCAAAGGAGGCCCGTGGAATGGAACAGTGGCCCCTCTCCACCCCTGAGCTTTCTCCGCATGAAGAGAGAAGGAGGGATTTTCCGGGCAGATGTAGGAAAAGTGTCCTGTCTCTCTCGGGAAGCCAGCTGCCACGGGATGGAAGATTCCTCCACGGCTCACAGCACACACTACCACCTTCCCAGGCAAGTCCCCATGCAGGAGGGCTTGTCCCAAGCACATGTTATCCGTGACTGAGTGGGTAAGTCAGTCTCTGCCAATGGACCCATCCATCTCCCCCTAAAGCCGCATTCCCCATCTGCCCCTTAACAAGGTGTCCTCACTGGCACTGGCCAGTCCTCGCTCTCTATTCAGAACTCAGGCCAAGGGCAGCGACGCTATTTCCTGCCCACCTGCCCTGCCTTGGAGCAGCCAATGGGCAGGTGCCCTTGCTTTTCTCACCCCAGCCTTGCACTTCTGTTCCTACGATCCACCCACAGGATCCATATTCCATGAGGTCAATCACTTGTCCAAGCTCACAAAGCAAACCAGTGACAACGCTTCTCAGAATCGACATCTTCTGAATCCACAACTTGGTTTCTTTCTTTAAATTTATTTATACAGTTTGAGAAAGCAGGAGGGGCAGAGAGAGAGAGAGAGAGAGAGAGAGAGAGAGGATCCCAAGCAGGCTCCGCACTGTCAGCGCAGAGCCCGATGTGGGGCTCGACCCCGTGACCCTGAGCCAAAATCAAGAGTCGGACGCGCAGCCAACCAAGCCTCCCAGGTGCCCCGTGAATCCACAACTTGGCTCAGACGCCTGCTCTGCCGACTGCGAGCTCTGAGGCTTGCGGTAAGGTTCTTCATGGGTGAACAAGGAACGTAATTTCACAGACGTGCGTGATGGCAGTTAAGTGAGAGACAAGTCCACATGGCACACAGTAGGCCAGGTTCGCTCTCACAAGAGATTCCCACCAGTTAGCTTTGCATTTTTTTAAATTACCCGAATACACGGGAATGATCAGAATACGCTGAATGTAGCATCTTTGGGAATCGCGATTCTAAAAACTGTGCTCCTGTTTATACACAAACCAAAGCAATCCCCTCAGTAAATAATTGAGTTCCACCAAGAGAGAGACAGAAAGCCAGCTTCTTGGTGAGGAGCGCATTTTATGTTTTGGTTTTTTTCTTTATCACTGACAATTAGCAGGAAGTTTAAAAGACAGAAAAATCTTCAAGGGGATTTGGGGAGCTATGGCTTACTCCAACCTGTTAGTAAATGTCTGGCCACCGCCCCCCTCCACCTGGGTGATGTGCGTCTGTCCTATACACCTGGGGTGCAGATGAGGGCAGCCTCTGCTGTTTGCTTGCAGGGAGAAAATACGATCTCAGGGACTGCTGCGATGTTCATCCTGCACCTTCTTGACCGAGAGAAAGCCAGTCTGCAGGGCTGTGTGGCTTTCTATGCAGCTGACATACAGGAAGACCTGGAAGCTCCACAGAAGAGCTACCTTGGATCCCAGTGGCTTTTCAGACGCTTCGTTCGGCTCCCTCATTCCGAGTGACTTTGCAATTTCTGGGGCTCGCCTCTTGAGAGGTCTGGCTCTATTTCTTATTAAGTTCCATCCTGTATCTTTGAATCCTTATAATAAATCTCCCTCTTCCTCAGCCTCGTTTGAATGATCTCTTGCTCTTTGCAAATAAAGGCATCACAACAGATGCGGCTTTGGCTGAGGTTGGAGGAAAATGTGAGGGATCATCCCTGCCTTGAAAATCGCACATTCGAGAAGGCTTGCAAAGAGCAGGCACGTCTAGGTTTTATGAAGAGGTAAACCACTCACGGAAATTATACACCATGGATGGTATTAACATCACGTCTGAAATCATGAAGATAATCAGCTGTTTTTCAACCACGACCTCTGACCCCTTCAACTTGTCTCAATTACTCCATGCCTCACTTCTGACCTCAAGCAGACATGGCGTCACTGGCCCCTAGACTGTTCCCCCGGCCCCTTCCTTTCTGTCTCCAGGTGCAGTCGGCCCCTGGTCCTTATTTGTGCCAATTCCTTGACAGTATCCTTGCCGCCTCTTTCTCATTTCACTGCCGCAACCAGGACAAGATCACGGTCCGGAATGAACCATATCCCCACCTTGTCCATGGACTATGGGTTGAATTGCATCCCCCACACACACCCAAGTTCATATGTTGAAGTCCTAACCCCCAATTCTTCAAGATGTGACCGTATTTGGAGATACAGTCTTTAGAGATGCCATCGAGGTGAGGTCACTGGGACGAGTCCTAACCCAATATGACTGGGGTCCTTATAGGTGTTTGGACAGACACATACAAAGGAAAGACTGTGTGAAGACACAGAGAGAAGGTGGCCATCTACAAGCCAATGACAGAAGCCCTCAGGGAAAACCAACTTTGCCAACACCTTGATCTTGGGCTTCCAGCCTCCAGAACTAGGAGAAAATATATCTCTGCTATTTAAACCATGCTGCATTTGGCCCTTTGCTATGGTGACCCAGCAAGAGGAACACACGAACACCCACACACACACACACACACACACACGAACACGAACACCCACGAGCTGCTGGAGGAAACTACACAACCAGGCAGAACGGTTTCAGTGTAAATGTATAATCAACAACCCTAACTGGACCCATAGCATTGCCTAGAAATCTTGCTACAAGTCTCAGGGCCACCTGCTTCTCCCCTTGTCTGCCATGACCTTCTGATCTCATCCAATCTCCAAATGCCCCCCACTTTACTCCCCATTCCTCTCAGTGATGGTCTTTACTCCTGTGTCACACTCAAACAAAAGCCATCAGGAGTAAACTCCTTCAGCTTTCCACCCTTACGCCTACAATCTTACAGGTGCGCACTTCTCCCCCAAAGCATGCACGGGTCCCCATTTCCCCGTCCCCCATCGCCCACCTTCTGAAAATCTCCTCGCCTCTGTTCTCAATCACTCCACCCCAATCATCTTATTTCCATCAGTGCTCAAGTCTCTTCCAAGTTATTTCTGCCTCCCTTACTAGAAAACAGACCTAACTACAGCTACCTTCCCAAGAGCCATTTTGAGCGCTATTTACAAATGTCTAGCACATGTCTGGAACACCACAGACGTATGTGATCTTACTTAAATCCCAATCAGAAAGACTTGCTAACGTATGTATGTATATAGACATAAAGACAGAGATAGAGACAGAGATAGCGATAGAGATATATAGATAGATTCCTATATTTAGGAGTATGGTATCCTAAATATACTATATATTCTAATATGTAAATATAATATATAACTACTATATGTAGTAGGTACATCTCCCTATATCTATGTATCTAGATACATATATTTACTATATCTATTGTGTGTAGTAAATCTATCTACATCTCTCTATATAATATCCATAATATACATATGACACATAAATATATGTATCTATTACACATTCTTAAATATAAGTATATATGGGATATTATGAATATATATTAGCTATATTTTATACACACTTAAATATATTATACACATATATTCCTGTATATAGAAAAAGAGTATCTCATAGATTTTGCAGATGAAGGAGAATATAGAGGTTTTTTTACCCCGGTAAATATTTAAAGAAGTTTAAAAATAATTATTTTCATCTCTAAACTCTCGACACTCTGATGCAGACTGTGTTTGATGAGGCCCCTGGGAATAAAACCCGCTCAGTGTCACATGAAGAGGCTGAAACGAGTTGTTTAGCACAGAACGGGTAAGGCTGCTGGCACGGTGTTTAGTGATTTACATGCAGAAGTTGACCCTACAAAGAAAACACTTCCTCTGTTAAAAGAAAGTACAGGTCCTTTTCCAAGGAGCACATGGAAAAGGCACGTGAGAGGCGCTGCTCAGGGACAGTCCCCGCCACAACTACTGTTTCAGGAGAGAGCCCTCAGTCCGCAAGCCCAGGTATCATCACCATGGAAATAACCTTGAAGCCCCCAGCCATCATCATCACGAAAGCCACGGGGACGGGCCCGTACAAATGTCACCAGAGATACCCTCCGCTCCTACTCTCCACTGGATGAGGACAGTGTGCCGTCTCCCACTCATCAGTACTGCTGTGACATGGCCAGCCTAATCCACTCGTGGACTCTGGGTCCAGCGTGCCCTGATACCCGAGGAGGAGGAGGAGCCCCTGGGGTTCGCTGAGCAGCCATTGGGGAAGCCACCCTTCACGGCCAACCGTGTGGCTGTGTGTTCCAGGAGCCAGGAGCCACCACTGCAGGCACACGTTCTGCAAGGGATATTCTCTGAAGTCAGAGACATATCTCAGTAAGACGCCAGGCTGATGTTAGAGATGGACCATCACAACGACAAGTAGACTGAGGAGCTCTTCACCTACGGCAGACACGGTTACCGGGATACGGAAGGTAGACCCGTGTAAACACCCCTCCACCTTCAAGCTCAGTGTCTGGAAGGCCCACAAGAGCAGCTGTGGTCCATGCTCTGTCCCAACAACATCAGATGCCCACGTCGCCCTAAGATGTAGTTTGAGGTTTCTCCCCAGATCAACAGGCTCACTGGATGTCCCCACTCCAGGGATGGGTACAGATTCGTGAGGGACCTGGACATCTACAGGAGGCCCGTGGACACGTGCCTGCAGACATGCCGCTTTGAGGGCCTAAGGATTTCCTGATGTCCTGGTGGAAATTCTGCATCAGAGAGGTCACTGGCCGAGGAGCAGGACATCACCTTCCTGGGCTCTATGCCAGCAAGCTCTTCCAACATGGGCTCTCAGAGAAGATAAGCCACCTGAAGAACTTCAACTCCAAGTCTGTCACCTTGGACAGGATCTCAAACAAGTTCAGCAAGGACTTCGCAAAAAGTGTAGTGGGGTGTGCTCGAGCTCAAGGATGAACTATATCACATCCACACTCATCTACACAGGATGATCCTAAGATCCTAAGACCCCAGCAATCTCTTGAGTTTATTTCTTTATTTTTGAGAGAAAGAGCAAGGGAAGGGCAGAGAGAGGGAGAGAGAGAATCCTAAGCGGGTCCTATGCTCTCCGTGCAGAGCCCAACACAGGGCTCGAGCCCACAGCCATGAGATCATGACCTGAACTGATATCAAGAATCAGAAGCTTAACCAACTGAGCCCCCCAGCACCCCAAGGCCCCAGCAACCTTAGAGCGCCCCCTTAAAGTGATACCCTGCTGGTTACCTCTATATCTATGCTATACCTGCTCTTTGGTGGCTTCTCTGAAACATCAAAGTCTGGGACTCATTTACCCTCTACTGGCAACAGAATACACCAGAAGGCAACAGCAGCACATGATGGACCTCTGAATCTGGGAGGCAAACTCTAGAACAGCTCTGCAGACTAAACCATGACCATCGGGGACCTCCAGAAACTGAAGAAAGTGAACACAGTTCATGTCCAGGACAGTCCCTTTTTCACAGTGCTATCCACACACGGCGTGCCCTTAAGCTCTCCCTAAAAGCTGAACACCAGCGTGGCCATCGTGAATACCAGTGTGGGCATGATGAATACAACATGGACATCATGAAGATCAGTGTGGACATCGTGAATGCCAGTGTGGAGCTTAAGAAGGAACTGTGTAGCCTCAACCAGTAGGTAGGTACAGGAGCTGGTCGTGGCCCAAAGCAACACGCACAGCGGCTTCTAGCAGACAACCCACGTCTGGGACACGCGCACCCTCAATCTTCCACATCCTGCGGTCATCCAGCAACAGCGTCCGTCCACTGCCACCCCAACCAATGCACAGTCTGTATGAGCTTCCAGGGAAAGTCACACAAACTCGGGTGGCTGAAAACAACATCATTTACGCTCTCCCAGTATGGAGGCTGGAAGTCTGAAATGAAGACGTCGGCAGAGCCACGCTCCCTCTTGAAGACCCCCGGGGAGGAGAATCCTTCCTTTTTTTGGGCCTCACTTCTCTGGCTGCCGGAGGCATTCCTCAGTTTGTATAAGCATCACTCCAACCTCTGCCTCTGTTGCCACCCAGTGCTCTGTCTCCCCTGTCTGTCTGTCTGTCTTCACATGGCATTACCCTGTGTGTCTGTGTCCACATCTATAAGGACACCCGTCAATGAATTACGACCCACCCTATTCAGGTATGACCTCATCTAAGTCTGCAAAGGCCTTGTTTCCAAAACTGATCACATTCACAGGGTTCCAAGAGTCTGGACTTCCAACATATATTTGGGGGGGGACGCAACCGAACCTGCAATACCCATCCACATGTGAAAAGGCAAACAAAAGGAACACGTGCAGAGCTCATAGCCACTTGGGCACTGCTGTGTGGCCTGCCAGTCATCTCTCTATGCCAGAGGAGGCTCAAGTGTTCAGTATGTTCAAACCCGGGCCCACGGGGAAAAGAACAGCATGATTTGCCCACAAGTACCTGCGGCAACTGGAAGGATGGGGTGCTGGCAAGGTCCCCCAACTGGCTTTATTCAGGAGCCACAGATAGGTCATGGAGACACTGGATTTGCTCACAGAGTATCCAGGCCAGGCTGTGGCTCTCCCCGGAGACATCAGGAGTCTGCCAGATTCCAGCCACTGGTCAGCAGGCCTCTCTGTGTCTTATTGTGTCTGCCCTGCATGGACACTCAGCCTCCAATTCAGTGAGCTGCGCTGTGTACCCTCAGCCCTGCACCCCCAGGGCCTGCCTGGGCCGCACCAAGCTGCCCACGTAACGAGAGCTCGGTCCCCGCTCATTCCCTCCCAAACGGACCACAGACTCAAACTTTCTGTTTTTCAGACTGTATCTAAATACACTGGATTATTTTATGATTTACATGAAAACTGAAAAGGCAGCAATAAGTAAATCTGTAAATAGCAATCCAATAAATAATGAATCATCCCACACGATGAAAGGAAAATTAAGGCGCGGCTGGGCCGCGCAAGAAGACACAAAGCTCATCCCTGTGTTTCTCTCTACCTGTGGCCCTCCCTCCCTCCCCCGCCTGTCACCTGTCGGAAAGACGAGCTGTTCATTACCAAGAGGTGGAGAAACAGAGCAGCAAGGAGTCTTTCTCTTGCTTTGGTCTTGAATTTTGGAAACTTCAACCCCAAGGGAAATCAGCAACCAGAAAATACAACGCGTAAGGGCATCCTCTTGATAGAATATCCCAGGAAAAGGAAATCTATGGCACAAATATGGCCATTTAGTACAAATTTCTAGGAATCCTTTGGAGACACAGCAGGGATAGGACCAAATGCAAAGAATAAATTGCGGCCTGCATTGCAAGTCCCTTCCTAATAGAGCACGTCGTCGCTATGAGAGTAGAAAGCAGGGATCCCAGGGGAACCCACCACCAGCCCCACATCCCCCCTCCCACATGGATGAACAGGTGCTGAGTGGGCACGCTCTGGGGGGCTGCAGGCATCTCTCTTGCCCAGCGGTTCTCAGCGGGGGAGGGGGGGGCTCTGCCCCCCAGGGGACACTTGCCAATGTCTGGGGAGGGGGTTGACTGTCGTGACTGGGAAGGGGGCATTGGCATCTATCAGGTAGAGGCCAGAGGTACTGTCCCCCACCCAACAACATCCAGGACAGCCCCGAACAAAAAAGATCTGAACCACAGGTCAGTGCCCCATAAAACTGTGGGTCCCATTATTCAAAAACTATTTAAATGGTGATGGCAGAGCATTAAGCCAAGCTAGAGTCTTTCTAAGCAGGGAGCCCCGTGAAAGGACACACAGTGCACGTCCATGACGCCAATCCTGCTGTTGAGAAGCCCTGTGCTGGAAAGCCCCAGCACAAGGCCATGAGCCGTTCCCTCCAAGGAAAGAAAGAAAGTCTAGGAGTCACAGGGCTTCCCTAAGTCACTCCCCCTCTGACCTGCAGAAACTCCAAGAGACTGGACCCAGACAAATACGTACCAGGAGTACAAGGAGGACAAAATACGAGACAGGTGGATCTAGAGAGCCAGGCAATAAGGCATTAGATTTATCAAACTCCAGAAGAAATCTTAAATATGCAAAGCTCTTGAGCCGCAACTGCCAAGAACTGCAAGCCTTTCCATCGGCACTTACAAAGAAAGCAAGCAGACTAAAGAGACTGACTGACAGGATCACATAAAAAGAAAAAAACCTTATGAACCAACAAATACCTTTGAAAACAAAGTGACTGTCAAGGAAAAATCATTTGCAACATACCAGACAGATGCAGAGCAGAGAGTAATACTATGTAAAGAGTACTTATAAACCAATATGAGGAAAATACATGTTTTTAAAGTGGGCCCTCAAGCCCCCTAAAACCACAGAATGTTATAATCAGGTAGCTAATCACAGATTTCGCAACACAAAAAAATTCAGAGGTACAAATTGTAATGGCTAGAAAATACTTTTCTTCGAAGGGAACACAGAAGTCATTATAACCCCTAGTTTTGTAGGAGAAAAGGAAATGAGAATGTCTTTCGAAATCTGCGGGAGGGCCTATACATTGATAGGAGCTTTCCGAAGGGCAAAGAGACAGTATGTATCAAAACCCTAAACTGAGTAAACTCTCCTTCAACAATTCTAGCCAGTCACACTGGTCCTGAAGAAATCATCAGGCAAATAAATTTTTTAAAAAATAAGTTAAAAAGGAAAAGATTTCCTAACTTGCCTACATTTCTTGAGCTGTTAAGTGGCAGAACAGGTGTTTAAACCCAGATCTGCCTTCTTCAGAGACCCGAGGCAAGCACACCAACTACACGCAGGTGAGAGACAACACAGGTGGTCAGGAGGCAATTGTCAGATGGTCAAACTCAGCGCCTTGACCATCCTCCCCTCCGCACATTACAGGGGAATCATTATGAGCTGGTTGAGTAGGGGAACAGTGCATTTCTAGGGATCTAAACATTCAGGGGGCAGAGGGAGATCCCGGGACCTGTCTGTTCTGCAAACAGCCAACCTGTGGCATGAATGAGACATCTCTCCCATTAGTCAAGAGTCTCTGCGCTGTGAATGACAAATCCCTTCCTTCCAGCGCATCTTTGGGAGCACGTGTCTAGTGGAGTTGAAGATTTCACCTGGGAACACAGCTCTGGGAGTGATCATTATATTCCGTGGGTCAAGGACCCAGGTTCACCTGCACAAAATACACGGGCCATGCAGTTTCGCAGATGGAAGTCAAGCCCAAAGATGCCACGGGATTAAGAAGAAATAGATGCAAGACTCCCAGGGCTGAAACCCAGGATCTCTTAGTGCATTTCATCTGTGGAAGGCTGCCGCGGTGCACACCAGACATGCATCCGCAGACACCGCCCAGGGCTGTGGTGGAATGATGACCCTCCTTGGTCTGAGACATCACCCAGGGGGAAATTCACCTTGAATGTGGAAGGAGAGGGAAGGCTCAGACTGCAGTGGCTGGTTCTTCCCAGCCTTGCAGGGTGCAGGTCCTAAGGACCCCCCGACTGGATCAGCCCTACCACATTTTTAAGCCAATTCCTCCTGGGAGAATGATGGTCCGGCCATGAGCTTGGGTTTGGGTGAGCCTGGGCCACTCCCTTCTTCTGCCTCAGTTTCCCTACCTCTCACACAGGCCCTGTAGGGTCTGAAGTCCTTGGACTTTATCTTGCTTGTCTCTCTGTCCCCTCTTGCCACTCGCCTGGAGGTCAGCAGAAGCCTGCCTTCACGTCTTACCTCTCTTGACATCATCTCTGGATGGAAATGATAAACATAGAATGTGAGAGTGAGAATAGAAAGAAACCAAGATTTATTCCAACCATCAGATGTAACAGAGAAAGCGTACACAACCCAGGTAGTTTCCCTCTACTTGCATTTATTTTCTTTCTCATTTCTGCATCGGAGACCTTTTGAGCAGTGCCATTCACTCCTGTCTCTGGATACAGAACTGACATCTCTCAAGGGGAAATGAGCACCCTCTCTCCTTGGCCAACTGGAAGATAAATGGCATACTGAGCCAGAAAAGATGCTTACAGAGCAGCTATCAGACTGGAAGAGCATCTACTGTGCACCTTCCATAGTCTTTCGCAAATAGCAGCCCTGGGTCCCTCACATCCCTGTCTGAATCCCCATTTTACCAGTGAAGGAACTCTGGCTCGAAGAAGTCAACAGATTTCCCCAAGATGGAAGCAAGGGGCAAGGTGACCGTTTTAGGACGCCCAAGTTCTGGGCGTGAACTGAACAGGATATATTAGTTCCTGCCTTCAGTGGTTCCGACCGTTCAGTCAGACAGGGGGAAGGTATTTATGACATCACAACTATGTTATTATAACCCATGCGAGGCAAAACTGGATCTCTATCTCCAGCAACAGTGGAATGGCCAAATAAATGATGGTTTGTCCACATATAATAAATCACTGCCACAGGCGGTAAAAACAGGTTCGCATAAATACATTTATTTACCTAACATATATCCTCTATAAGTTGCTACATAAATAGAAGACAGCGTACAGAACAGATTATAAAGTATGATTCTATTTTCCTTACGAGAAAAATAAAAGACATCTATACAAAGCCCAGGCTTTTAACTGCTATGATACACCGCCCCTCTTCTATGTACAGACCACCCTGGTAGCCCATCCTTTAGCAAAGGCATGGGCAAACTACAGCCCATTGGTCAAACCCAGCCTAGCCTGGGTTTGTGTAAATAAAGTTTTATTGGAACACAGACACATCCATTCATTTACATATCGTCTAGGGCTCCTTTTCAAACGCTACAACAGCAAGTTGAGTAACTGCAACAGACGCTATAGGACCACGAAACCTAAAATATTTACTCTCTGGCCCTTTACAGAAAAAGGCTGCCTACCCCTATACTCATCTGTCCAGGAATCCGGGAGCGAGGCTGTTCTGAAATCACAGCCATCTTAAGCAAGCACTTACAAGGTACCGGTCCTTACGTGAGCACTTTGCAAGCACCTCTGATTTCACTCCCTCAACGGCCCTATGTGGGAGGTACTGTTACTAACTTCGCTTTTCAGGTGAAAAAACTCGGGTGCCAGGAGACTCTGGAACCTGCCCAGGATCACACAGCCAGTAAAAGAAGAAGAGAGTCAGGAGCGCCTGGGTGGCTCAGTTAATTAAGTGTCCGACTTCCCCTCAGGTCTTGATCTCACGGTTTGTGGGTTCGAGCCCCACATCAGGTAGGCTATGTCCTGATAGCCCAGAGCTTAGAACCTGCTTTGGATCCTATGTCTCCATTTCTCAGTCCCTCCCCAGCTCACGCTCTGTCTCTTACTCTCTCTCAAAAGTAAGTAAACATTAAAAAAAATTTTTTTTAAAGAAGAAGAGATTCAAACGATGCTTTCACAAGCAATGACACATGGCCTCTAAACATCGACATAACAGGCTCACCTCTGCTTCTCTTCCTTCTCTTTTGGGTCCAGCCCGTGGCATTGTAAGTACAGGTACTTCTACCTCACCTCTGCCTAAAGTCCTGTTAAATCTACTATTATCTCTATCTCTGGACATAAATGATCTGATATTAATCAGATCTGATCAATCGGCAGGTATTCATTGACTCTGAAGCTGTTAGCTATCAATGGAAGTTTCTGGAAGCAGTGAGACGATGGCTGCTCTCTCTTTTTTTTTTTTTTTTGTTTAAGTTTTTATTTAAATTCCAGTTAGTTAACGTATAGTGTGATATTAGTGTACAATCCAGTGATTCAACACTCCCATACAAGCCCCGGTGCCCATAACAAGTGGCCTCCTTCATCGAAGGCCATGTCTTGACCCTTGGTGGATTTTAGGAAGTAGGGCAGAGCAGGGAATGGCCATCTAGTGATGGGATACAGGACATGTTAAAACCAGAGTCACGGGGCACCTGGACAGCTCAGTCAGTTAAGCATCAGACTCCGGCTCTGGTCATGATCTCCCAGTTCATGAGTTGAAGCCCCACATCAGGCTCTGTGCTAACAACTCAGAGCCTAGAACCTGCTGTGGATCGTGTATGTGTCTCTCTCTCTCTGCTTCTCCCCCACTCATGCTCCATCTCTCTCTCTCTCTCTCTATCAAAAATAAAATAAACATTAAAAAACATTTTTAAACCAGAGTCAGAAATTGTCTTGTCCACTTAGCGGCACTGAAGGCATGGAGTCCTACAGGGGCGGGGGAGGTGGAGGAGTTAGTGACTCACGGACCCACAGTTCAGCTTTTTGATACAGTCATGACTGAGCATTTACTTGCTGGTACATATATATTCTTTTATAAGAATTCTTTTCATTTTTATTTCTTCTTTACATTACAATTAGGTCACATATTGATACTTTTAATTATGCATGTGAATCGGTTATATTATCTATGAAGTCCATTTCTGGAGGTCCTACAAAACATCTGTTGCAAGAAGGGAACGCCTGGCCCAAATGGAGCCCTAGAACCATCAGCCTGGTAAATTCAGGGGGTCAGGGGCAAGTTCCGTGAGGCTGGCACCAGACGGAGGACTGGAGACATGAGCTGGAAGGGGCCAAGCTGCATGACACAGGACGGACACAGGACATGTGATGGCCTCTGGGCACAGAGGCAATTTTACCATGAAGCTAATGAAGTAGAAGCTTCAGTTAAGCCTCTCATATGCTTGGGGCCATTGCAAGACCTTGGGAGAAGACCTACAGTAAATTAAAAAGTCTGAAGTAGATGTTTAAATTTGAAGTCGATTTTTATTTCCATTTTGCTTAAAGAGGGTCCCCAAAATTGCACACAGAGCGCCCCTCAAACTCTGGCCAGTCTTGCTGGGTGAATCCAGGCTTCAACAATGGGCAATGCACGGAAATGACACACCCCTTGTACAGAAACACCCGGGGCCACTCCCCTCTCAAGCTGATAAATGTTCTGGTTTCTTGTCTCCCAGTCCATAGTAGTGAGACAGGCGACGTGGTTCAGACCTGCTTTCTGCACGGTCCACGTATGGACCCAGACATGTCCCTGCACGTCACTGTGGTCCAGTCACCATGGTGCTCAATCCAGCCAGTCCCAGTGCCCCAGGCCCATCTCACAGAACAAACCAACTATTTGCAAGAGAAGGAATCCCAAGACCAGCCCTTGCACAACCTTAGCACGAGGACACACCTGTACATTTCTCATATCTTCCTGAATTTGTGGCTCCACTACCTGGGTAAGGAACAATACTGGCACTCATTGCTGATGCTTTCATCCACTCCACACCCGTGTGCTGTACTCCTACTATGCACCAGAGCTGGTGGTAGATGCCAGCAAGACCGGGCAACAGAGTGCTTAATGTAGCTGTTGGGAAACTTTGCATACCACTTACTACGTGGCCTTGTGCAAGCCATTTGACCTCTCTGAGCTCAAATTTATCTCGACTATAAAACAGACATGATGGGGGACTCTGGGGTGGCTCGGTTGGTTAAGTGGCTTCAGCTCAGGTCATGATCTCACAGTTCGTGGGTTTGAGCCCCACATCGGCCTCTGTGCTGACAGCTTAGAGTCTGAAGCCTGCTTCGGATTCTGTGTCTCCCTCTCTCTCTGTTCCTCCCTCCACTCATGTTCTTTTTCTGTCTCTGAAAAAATAAACATTAAAAATAATAATAGTAATAAATAAAATAAAATAAAACAGACATGATGGCTATGTTGACTATATTTCATTTAAAAAATACGAAAGTGTTTTTGAAACGAGGAGACTTCCCAAATGAAAAAAATGTTTAAATTAAAAATAAGAGGACATAATGACAGCAGTGAGCATCTTCTATTGTTGCCTGTCCTTCAAATCTTCCTCTTTCTTGTTTAATGTTCCACTGGATTACATAGTTATTTGTACTTAGGTATGATTTTCATCCAACAAAATACAGTTAGGTGTTCAGCTTGATGAGTTTTGACAACTGTGTATTTCCAAGTAGCCTCACTAGAAACAACATATAGAACACCACTATTGCCCCAGAAAAGTCCCTTGAGCCCTTTTCACATCAATTCCACACTTATTTCTAACACCACCTCTTACTTCTAACACCCTGGATAAATCGCATCATACGTAATTATCTTTCTATATCTGGCTTCATTTGTGCAGCTTAATGTTTTAAGCTACAACCACACTTTTTATACATAGCAGTGGTCTGTCTCATGTTGTTGAATAATATGCAACCGTGTGAATGCATACAACTTATCTCTCCATTCACATAATGATGGACATTTGGGTTTTTCCTTTTTTGAGCTATGGTGACTATAGCAGCTATGAGTATTGCTGTCAAAGTCTTTTTTGCAGACGCATGATTACGTTACTCTTGGGTACATATCAAAGAGTGGAATTTCTGGGTCGTGGGGTAAATGGATATTTAACATTATAAGAAATTCACAACCAGTTCTCCAAAACAGTAGTGCTATCTGCTACTTCCCCCAGCAGGCAGTGCAATGCTCTAGCCACTGCTCTATACCCTCACACTTTCTTTGCCAATTTTTGTGGGGTTTATCTGGTGTTGTTTTTGCCATTCTAGTAGCTGCAGAATAGAACTGCAGCACTAAAGACGTGTCTATTTTCAGTTCTAGCCTTTGCGACAGGTATGCGGCAATACCTCATTGTGCTTTTACTTTGTTTCTTGAATGGCTATGATCAAGCCACACCTGGACTGGATTACCTCTGAAATTTCCTTTTAAATAAACCAATGTTCTGTAGTTACTGAACCCAGCAGTTCTGTCAACTGTCACCAAGTTTCCTCGGTGACAGAGTGCCATCATGTTCATTTTCCAACTAAGAAGCTGAAAATTAAAAAGGATAAGTTTTCTATTTGGTCACACAGCTCATATCTGAGATCAAATCTATCCTCACTCCCAAAGTCCATGCGTTTTCTAGCAAGTGTTGCTTCTTCTCAAACGTAACAATTTCTGAATCAACATTAAAAAACATAAATGAGAACTAATGAGATTTAATTGAAAACTACATGATGCATAATTTATACAACCAGGGGGGAATCAAATCATAGCTTGAGAAAGTGAAATATTTTCTGTCTTTCATTTACATACTTAATTTAATTTTAACTTGCCAAATCATTCAGGGAATACTTACTGACAGCATATAGTATATGCTGGGCACTGTATTAGAAATATAGAAAGAGTAATAGAATGATCCTAAATGTATACTCACCAAACAACAGAGCCTAAAACAATAAGTAAATAAAAGCAAAAACTGGCAGTGTTCAAAGGAGAAATAGACAAATACGCAATTACGCTCGGTAACATTAACACTCCAATCCCAGCAACAGACGGAAGCACTAGACGGACAATCAGCAATGATATAGAATGTCCGAACTTAGCCAACCAATAGGATCCAGCTGACACACATAGAACATTCTACCTGAACAGCAGAAAACACATTTTTTTTTTCAAGTATGGAGAACTTTCACCAAGAAAGATCATACCATGGGGCATAAAATAAATCTCAACGTATTTAAAAGAACTGAAATCATATAAACTATTCTTTATGACCACAATGGAACCAAACTAAAAAGTAATACCAGCAACAGGAAAAAGCTCTAAACATTTGGAAACTGGACAACAGACTTCTAAATAATTGACCAGTCCATGAGGAAGTCACCCAGAAAATAAAGACATAATGAAAAGGAAAATACAGTGTGTCAAAATCTGTGGGATGCAGCTACAGCCGTGTTGACAGGGAAATCTATAGCCCTAGTTGCTTACTTTAGAAAAGCACAAAGGGGCGCCTGGGTGGCTGAGTCAATTAAGCATCTGACTTCAGCTCTGGTCATGATCTCACAGTTCATGAGTTCGAGCCGCACGTCAGGCTCTCTGCTGTCAGCATGTGGACCCTGCTCTGGAACTTCTCTCCCTCTATTTCTCTGACTCTGCCCTGCTGGTGCTCTCTTTCTCTCTCAAAAACAAATGAATTTTTTTAAAAAAATTTTTAAGAAAGAAAAGAGGAAAGATCTCAATTCAATAAGCTCTAAGTTTCTACCTCAAGAAACTAGAAAAAGGAGGACAAAAGGAACCCAAAGCAAGCAGAAAAAAAAGGCAATAATAAACAGAAGAGCATAAATCAACAAACCGAGAATAGGAAAACAATAAAGAATTCAGTGAAACAAAACCTGGTTCTTTGGAAGGGAAAAATCAATGAAATTGATAAAACTTAAGAAAAAACTAACAAAAATTTTTAAAAAAGAGAAGACACCGGTCACCTAGACCAGAAATGAAACAAGAGCTATCACTACAGATCTTGGAACCACTGAAAAGATACTAAGAAAATACCACCAACAACTTTGCACTCATAAGTTCATAATTCAGAAGAACTGAATAATTCACCAAAAATCACAAACTACCAAAACTCAATGAAGATAAAACACAGAGTCTGAATAGTCCTATAACCAGTAAAGAAAGCAAATTCATAATTTTAACATTCCCAAAAAAGGAAATCTCCAGACTCCAATGGTTTTACTGGGAAATTCTACAAAAACATTTTGAGAAGAATAAATATCAACTGTATAATCTCTTCTCCAAAACTCTTCTTCACTTCTCAAATCACTTCATGAGGCTAATATCACACTGTTGTTTAAAAAAAAAAGTGCACACAAAGACAATTATTAAAAAGGAAAATACAGATCAATATCACTCATTGACTTAGATGCAAAAATCCTTAACAAAAATGTTAGCAAATTCAACTATATATAAAAGGGATTATAGACCATGACCAAGTGGGATTTATTTCAGTGTGCAAGGCCAATTCAAAAATCAATCATGATAAGCCACCATATCAACAAGCTAAAAAAAGAAAAATTGATACAGCAAAACCATCTGACAAACTCCAACCCCATCCTTGATCAAAACACTCAGCACATCAGGAATAGAAGGGAACTGAATCAACTTGATAAAGATCATCTACCAAAAAAAACCTAAAAACAAAAAAACCCAAAAACATAGCTAACATCACACTTGATGATGAAAGACCGCATACTTTCTTACTAAGATCAGAAGCAAAGGCAAGGATATCCACTCTCAACATGCTTATTCAAGAGTCCTAGAAGATCTAGCCACTGCACTCAGGCAAGGAAAAATAATAATAAAGACTACACATATTGGAAAGGAAGAAATAAACCATCCCTATTTACAGACGGCATGATGGTTGACAAGGAAAATCCCAAGGAACCTCTCCCCGAAACACTTCCAGAAGCAATAAATGTGTTCATCAAGGTCAACATGCACAAAACCAACTACATGTTCCTATTAACAATGAACTTGTGCAGACCAAAATTAAAGATGCAGTATCATTTACAATGGCTCCAGAGAAAATAAAATACTTAGTTATAAATTTAACAAGACATGTACAGGATCCGTATGCTGGAAATTACAAAATGCTAATGAAAGTAATCAAAGAAGATCTAAATAAATGGAGAAACATATCATGTTCAGGAATTGGAAAGACTCAAATGTACTAAAGATGTCAAGCCTCTCCAGGCTGATCTATAAATTTAATGAATTCCTATCAAGATTATACAAGGCTTTTGTCAAAATTGACAAACATATTCTAAAAAAGTATATGGCGTGGCACAGGCTTTAGAATATTTTGAATAATCTTGGAAAGGAAAAGTGAAATGGGAAGAATCACCCACTTTCAGGCTCACTGTACAGCTATAGTATCAAGACAGTGCGATTCTGATGAAGGAAGAGACACACAGATCAATGGAATGGAACAGACCCACGCAAATGTACTTAACCAATTTCTGTAACAAATGTGAAAGTACTGCAGAAAAGCAATGGAAGAAAGGCAGCCTTTTCAACAAACGACGTTATAGCAACTGGACAATTTGCAGAGGCAAAAACATGAACATAAACCAAAACCTCAAACCTTACAAGAATGTTAACTCAAAACAGATCATGTACTTAAGCGCATAATTCTCAAAAACTTTTTCACGAAAGCATGAGAGGGGCGCCTGGGTGGCTCAGTCAGTTAACCGTCCGACTTCAGCTCAGGTCATGATCTCACAGCTGATGGGTTTGAGCCCCGTGTCGGGCTCTGTGCTGACAGCTCAGAGCCTGGAGCCTGCTTTGGATTCTGTGTCTCTCTTTCTTTCTCTGCCCCACCCCTGCTCACGCTCTGTCTCTGTCTCTCTTTTTCAAAAATAAGTAAAAACATTTAAAAAAAAAAAAAAAAAAAAAACAGGAGAAAATTTTCCCAATCTTGGCTAGACCAAAAAAAAAAAAAAAAATCCTGAGGCACCAAAAGCATGATTCACAAAAGGACATTCTGATAAACTTGATTTCATCAAAATAAAAAACATTTGTTCTGCAAAAAGCCCTGTGAAGAGGATAAAAAGACAAGCTACAGCCTGGGGAAAAAAAAATCTGCAAATCACGTATCCCACAAAAGACTACTATCTAGACTACATAACGAACTCTCAAAACTCAAGATTAAAAATCAAACAATCCAATTAGAAAATACGCACAGGACATAAACAGGCATTTCATCGAGGAAGATATACAAAAAGCAAGTAAGGCACACGAAATGATAATCAACATCATTAGCCATTCAGGAAACAAAGTAAAGCCACAATGAGGAACCGCTGCACATCCATCTGAAAGGCTAGAATTAAACCCAGAGTTGGCCCTGATGCTGGTAAGGATGCAGAGAACCTGGGTCCCTCCTATTTTGCTGGTGGGGAAGTGGAAAATGGAATTCTGCAAGAGTTAGAAAGTGTCTTATAAAACTAAACACGCGATTATCATATGACCCAGCGATTGCACACGTGGGTATTTATCCCAGAGAAATAGGAACAAATGTTCACACAAAAACCCATACAGCTGTGTTCATAGCAGCTTTCTCTCTAATAGCCAAAACTAGAAACAGCCCATAAGCCTTTCAGCAGATGAACAAACAAATCGAGGTACCTCCCCTCACGGAACACTGCTCAGCAATACAAAGGAAGAGAGTACGCCCTTACACACAGTGGCACCAATGAGGCTCCAAGGGATTGTGTTGAGTGAAAAAAAGCCACCCTCAGAACGTTCCATTGCAGCATGACTCTGTCTACACAACAGTGTTGAAATGACAGAACTACCGAATCAGGGAACAGATGAGTAGTTCTCAGGGGTGAGGAAGGTGGTGCTGGGAGGAAAGAGGGTGTGGCCACAAAAGGGCACAGGACGTATCTTTGTGGTCACGGACAATTCTGTATCCTGACTGCGGTAGAAGACTCACAAGCCCATGCTTGTGACACAACCGCACACGGCTAAATATATATGCACACGCAAAACACATGCACATACGCATACTCTCACACATGCATAGAAGGGTCCAGGTAAAACAGGGGCAATCCGAGTAAGATCGGTGGATTGTATCAATGCCAGCATCCTGGATGTGATACTGTCCTAGGGTTCTACAAGATGTCACCACGTTACCGTTGAGGGAACTCCATGAGGGGCCAGTGGGACCTCTCTGTACTATTCCTTATCCTGTGAGTGCAGCGAACACGGATTTGGTGGATGGAACACTAGCACGTGATATGAGAAGAAAACAGAGGCATGAGACGTGTGGACTGAAGTCCTGTTTCTGACATGGAGACACACACACACACCAGGGCGCGCGCACGCGCGCTCACACGCGCACACACACACACACACACGCTCAGCAGAACCGATCTCAGAACAACCGACGTGGGGGAACTTGGTCCCAGCGCTGAGTCTAGAGAAAGGTGCCATCTACTTGTTAATAGTCCGTGAAACACAGGTGATGTGGATTGCAAATATAAGGACACCAAAAGAAATTACCACAGGCAACCTCCTTTCTGGAAAGTATTGGGAGCAAGATGTAATCTGGGAGAAATGGAACTACATGCCCGAAGGACTTTCTTAAAGACAAAGCATAGGAGGCTGGACTAGGGCACGGTCCAATATGGCAGCCAGTAGCATCAAGAGAGGAGTCTGTGTGGGGGAGCCTGGGTGGCTCAGTCAGTTGAGCATCTGACTCTCGGTTTTAGTTCAGGTCATGATCTCACAGTTCGTGAGTTCAAGCCCCATCAGGGCAGGGCCTGTTTGGAATCCTCTCACTTCCTCTCTTTCTCTCTGCCTCTACCCCACTCGCTGTCTCTGTCTCTCTCTCTCTGTCTCTCAAAATAAATAAATAAACTTAAAAAAAACAGAGAGAGGGGTCTGTTTAGATCCTACCACTTTGCACCCTGGCAACCAACAAGCTGATAAGACTGCCTTGGTCCCAGAGCCCCTTCCCATCCCCTCTGATGCCACCCTCAGTCACCCTCGTCTCCAGCTTAAGAAAATACTGTAATGAAAACAATTGTAACAAACTATTAAGTGCTGATGTCAAGCATCAGCCAATGACTAAATATGCTCATTAAACACATGATCTCTTTCCGTCATAGAACAATCTTAACAAGATGGAAGCCAAGGATCCCAAAGGCACGAAGGTGAACCAAACAAACGCCATGCAATTTGGGGGCAAATAAAAAGCTGGAGTGTGGCTGTCCATCCACATTTGGGGATAAATTTAAAAGAGAAATGCCCGGGGCGCCTGGGTGGCTTAGTCGGTTAAGCGTCCAACTTTCGCTTAGGTCATGATCTCACGGTTTGTGGGTTCGAGCCCCGCGTCGGGCTCTGTGCTGACTGCCAGCTCAGAGCCTGGAGCCTGTTTCAGTCTGTGACTCCCTCTCTCTCTGACCCTCCCCTACTCATGCTGTCTCTCTCTCTCTCTCTCTCTCTCTCTCTCTCTCCTAGAAAAAAAAATGTTTAAAAGAGAAAAGCCCCTCCTCCACCACAAGAGGCTTGTGAACACTTGTCGCTTTCAGAGAGGATTTAAACATAACCTACAACAAGCAGAGGAGAATCATATTTTCAAGGAAAATTGCTTGGGAAATTTTCAATACCATCTGCTTTGCACTCTCAAGGAAATCGTAGAAAACAAAGAACCTGTAAAATAAGAAGGAATAATAAGACAACTTACTGAGGGCGAAAATAAAGCGCACGCTGCCACAGTTAAGGAATTCGTTCAAGGGAAGAAATGAACGATTTCCAGAACTAAAACATTAAAGGTGGCAAAGAGCTGAACTGACAGCACAGGAAATGTTAACACCTTGCTGAGCAAAACATGAAGAAACTCTTCCAAAATGCAAAAGAAAAGGGGGGCGGGGAAGAGAAGTCATTAGAAATTACTTTTAGGATGGTTTCTATAGACATGTTGATGACAGTGCTGAAAAACAGAAACTGAAGTCCCCGAGGAAGAACAAAGGACCAATGGAATATAAAGCAGATGACCACACATGGAATGGGCTCACTTAGCCCTTCATGCATATGTGGCATGGACTGCATATGAGGAAGCTGAGCCCTAGATAAATTAGTTGCTTGCTCATTCACTTGCCAGACAAGTTAGCAACTTGTTTATCAAGCCTTTGGGGCAGAGCTGGAGAGAAAGCGAGAAATAGAGAGAAAAAGGGAAACTAAAAACACAAAATACAAAATGGAAGTGCTCATGGAATTGCTCATTCTGCACTAAAAACAGAAAGCCAAACTAAAGCAACATCTAGACACACCTTAATACTTTTTAGTCCAATGGGAGGGGCAAGGAGAGGTCTAGAAGAAGACCAAGTAAAATAAGGGATGAATTTAAAAATAAAAACAGAGGGCATCTGGGTGGCTCAGTCCGTTAAGCATCCGACTACGGCTCAGGTCATGATCTCATGGTTCATAGGTTCGAGCCCCGCATCGGGCTCTGTGCTGACCGCTAGCTCAGAGCCTGGAGGCTGCTTTGGATTCTGTGTCTCCCTCTCTCTCTGACCCTCCCCTGCTCACACTGTCTCTCTCAGAAATAAATTTTAAAAAATAATAACAATAAACATTAAAAAATAATTTAAAAGTTAAAAATAAGAGAGCCTGAGTGGGTCAGTCAGGTAAGCATCTGATTCTTGGTTTCAGCTTAGGTCATGATCTCTAAGTTGGTGAGTTCAAGCCCTGCATCAGGCTCTGTGCTGACAGACTGGCTGACAGTATGGAGCCTTCTGAGGATTCTCTCTCCTCCTCCTCCTTCTCTCCCTCCTCCTCCTCACCCCCAACATAAATAAAACTTTTAAAAAAGACTAAAAAATAAAAATAAAAGCCTCACTTGCAGGGAGGGCGTGTCATAAAAGAATCAAAAGACAGGATTCAGTGCTGAAAACATCTACACCTGAAACTCTCCTGACCTCCTACACCTCGCACAATGCACTGCCTGGGAAAACATTCCATGCTCGAAAAATGTCTGCTCCATCATATTTAATGATGCTAAGATGGGAGAATTCTCATTAAAGTCAAGAACAAGAAAAGGAAATTGTCTATTTTTATTTAACATCATCCCAAAAACTGTCAGCAGGATGAAAATGTAAGAGGAAGCAATACTGTATAAATACTGGGAAAAAAGCAACTATCTCATTACCCCTGGATTGCACCATATTACTTACAAATCCAAGAGATTTCATCACAGACTTACGACAACTTTTCAGTAGGGAGTCGAGGCCATATTATATATATATGCACATATATAACTAATATCACATATGAAGATACTGTGTATAAAATTTAATGTCTGCTAATTTCCTTTATATGGCAATAATATCCAGTTAAAAAGCAGAATATGTGATTATGACACGCTAACAACAAAAACGTACAACACCTTTGAAACAACTTCAGAGAGAAATGGCCACAACCCCAAATGAAAAATATTTTCCTTTTGGTGGCCAACAAAACAAAACACACTGTTATACAAACGACACATTCTTGGATGGGCAAAATTAATACTGTATCAATTTTTAGTCCTTAACCATTAATCTACAAATCTCCTATCAATAAGTAAAACTCCAAAGTCATTTTATACAGAACTTAACAGCAAGATTCTAAAATAGATCAGCAAGTATAAGCAGATCAGAACAGACCCTCAAATTTTTTTTTTTAATATTTTTTATTTATTTCTAGGAGAGAGAGAGAGAGCAGCGTGAGCAGGGGAGGGTCAGAGAGAGAGGGAGACACAGACTCTGAAACAGGCTCCAGGCTCTGAGCTGGCAGTCAGCACAGAGCCCGAAAAAAAAAAGTGAGGACAAGTTGCACTGTTAGAGAATAAAATATAAGGGAGCAATTTAAAAAAAAAAAACGTGTTTCTGATTAAATAGCCTTTATAGAGGCATCTGGCTGGCTCAGTCAGAAGAGCATGTAACTCTTGAGATCTCAGGATCATGAGTTCAAGCCCCACGTTAGGTGTAGAGATTACTTGAAAAAAGAAAATTCCTGGGGCGCCTGAGTGGCTCAGTCATTTAAGGGTTTAACTATTGATTCCAGCTCACAGTGGTGAGATCAAGCCCCGAGCCAGCTCCACTGTGAAGCCTGCTTGAGATTCCCTCCCTTCCATTTCCTCTGTCCCTCTCCCGCTTTCAGGCTTTCTCTCCCTCTGAAATAAATAAACATAAAAATCTTTTTAAAAATTTAAATAACTAGCCTTTATAAAATACTGAGAACCAAAAAAAAAAAAAATGGGCAAAAAAATGACATCCAGAAGAAGAAAAACGTGAATGGTCAATAAACATTTAAAATGTGTAGCATCACAAATAACAAAAGAACGTGTGCTCGAATAAGGGTGAGATACATCATTTCTCTCTCCTCTGACTGGTGCAGTCTGACCGTATTCCATCTTCAGCCAGACTGTAAGGAAACGGACTCTTACACCAGTAAGCAGAAGTAAATTTTAGTACAATCTTTCTGGAGAGCAATGAAATGTGTCAAATTTTATATGTGCATGCCCATTTACCAGCAATTCTGCTGCTAGGAAACTGTCATAGAGAAAGGCTTGCACAAATACAGTCCTCAGACGAACAGGGGAGAGGATTTTTGATGCACTGCTATCATCATAATAAAAAAAAGCCTGCAAGAGCTTAAATGCCTCTGAAACCAAATAAATTAGGGCGCATCAACACAATAGAATAATATATACTCTGTTGCATGCCAGGGTGGGTCAGAACTGCCTAAACAGTATCTGTGATAAACTCAGCAAGACGCCAAGTTACTCAGCAGGATGGACTGCTCATCTGTGTGTGCGTACGTAACCGTGGTTCTCATCGAGTCCCCAGACGAACAGCATCAGGATGACTGGGGACGTTGTCTGAAATGCAAATTCTCAGGCTTCAGCCCAAACCGACTGAATCATACACTTCATGGGTGGCACTCAGAAATGTGTGTTGTATCCAGCCTTGCAAGGCACTCTACTGCATGCTCAAGCTCTGAGAACCATGGGCGACCCTTCTGGTTATAGCTTCAAGGGAACTTTTATTTTCTCCTTTTTGTGTATGTCTAGAAGCCCACGGACATGCACTGCATCTGAAGTTAGAAAAGGAAAGTTATTTCCATCAGAGAGAGAAAGTGGGAAAGGAGAGAGAGAAAGAAAGAAAGATGGGCCAACAGAAAAATGGAGAAGAGATTCACCTGATGCCATCCCCATGAAAAAGCCAGACAATTCCAAATAAAGGTATGTTGTATGCATTCAATTGGACCAGACTTAAAGCTGTACTAAAATCTGACATTTCCCACTTACCAAATAAACAGCAGTGAGAAAAATAATAGAACAGAATGGAGTCAAACGTGTAGTGCCCTCAAACTGATCTTCAGCAAACATAGAGCACTAGAAATCTATAGCAAATGTGTAAACTTGGGCATATATTTGGCCCAATAATCCAAATACTAGGAATATCTGCCAGGCAATATTTGAGGTCATGTTTTTCTTCAATTAGAGTAAAAAAAGTTATTTGAAAGCATCCTAAATAGTCTGCAATATAAACCTGCTTAAAAGAAGTATGTCATAGTCTCAATAAATACAAATGTTGTCAGAGAGGGGTGAGGGTGGGTGAAATAGGTGAAGGGGATTAAGATGTGTAAACTTCTAGTTACAGAATAAATAAGTCACAACGGTGCCTGGGTGGCTCAGTCAGTTGAGCGTCCGACTCTCAATTTCAGCCTAGGTCCTGCCTTCACAGTCACTGAGATCATGCCTCTTATGGGGCTCTGCATGGAGCCTGGAAACTGCTTAAGATTCTCTCCTCTCTCTACCTCTGCCCCTTTCCTCTGCTCGCATGCTCTAAGAAATAAATAAGTAAATAAATAAATAAATAAATAAATAAGACAGTCACAGAGATAAAAAGTACAGCATAAGGAATACAGTCAATAATAGTGTTATCATGTTGTTAGGGGACAGAAAGTGATTACACTTATCAAGGCGAGCACTGCGTGCTGTATGGAATTGTCGAATTACTATGCTATACACCTGAACTTGTACATCAACTACACTTCACAAAATAAATAAAAGATAGATTTAACAAAAAGAATTGCTATACAATTTAAATTACTATTACAATAATAATAATACAGTTATTTCATTAAAAAAAAGATGGCATGATTACAGATACCCTGATATAGACATACACTAATACGCTGTCAAGAAAAATATAGTTATCAATACTAAGTACTTACTACATGTTAGGCAGTATTCTAAAAACATTATGAAAACTAACTCCTGTAATCCTTGGGACACCTGGGTGGCTCAGTCAGTTAAGCATCTGAATTTGGCTTGGGTCATATCTCATGGCTTATGAACTTGAGCCCCACCATCAGGCTCTGAGCTGACAGCTCAGAGCCTGGAGCCTGCTTCGGATTCTGTGTCTTCACTCTCTCTGCCCCTCCCCTGCTCATACTCTGTCTCTCTCTGTCTCTCAAAAATAAACATTAAAAAACAATTAAAAAATAAATAACTGACGTAATCCTAACAGCCATATGAAAAGGGAGATGGCCATCTTCTAGATAAGGAAGCATGTCTGGAGAATCTCAGCAACTTGCCCAAGACCACCAAGTTCATTAGCAGTGGGGCCGGCTTGTGGCCGACCACAACCATCTCCAACATCCACCTTGGCAATCGCTACGCACACAGTATCACTGATGGGGACCGCTCACAGACTGTCTAAAAAGTCTGAAAGGTTTAGCCCAGAAACATGAACGATGGTTATCTCGGGTCATGGAATCAAGGGCAATTTAAGTTGTGCTTCTTACTGGCTTATCTTTTTGTCGTGAAAGATGATCTACGACTTGTGTAAGTGATAAATATTTAATTGGGGACATTTTTGTGTGTGTTCACAAGAAAAACAAAGAAGAGCTCAGTATGAGGGCAAGCTCTACAAAATCCAACCAGCTTTGAAAGGCATTGAGTTGGGGAAAGAAATGGTACTTCAAGGTAATGATGGGCACTTGAATGTGGGTGGCATGGAAACCACTCACAATGCCCATCACCATGCATCAGGGCTGCAGCTACCAAATAGATGAATAAATAAATAAAGCTCAGGGAAATTTTGTTCTGGTCTGCTCCATGAAAATGAAAATACAGCTTTTCCTCAGTGAATGCCCAATAATCTGAGTATTGAAATTGCACAGCCAGGGGAAAGCACCTGGGTGGCTCAGTCGGTTAAGCGTCCGACTCCGGTCATGATCTCACAGTGCGTGGGTTCAAGCCCTGCGTCGGGCTGTGCGGACAGCTCAGAGCCTGGAGCCTGCTTCAGATTCTGTGTCTCCCTCTATCTCTCTCTGCCTCTCCCCCGCTCATGTTCTGTGTGTCTCTCTCTCAAAAATAAATAAATATTTTTAAACATTTTCTAAAAGAAATTGCACGGGACCTCCTCACTTCAACACACTACTAAGCTTGTACTTAGGAAAGCCTGTATTTGCTCATCAGCAGGATCCCATACGTGCTACCTGCACTACACCATCAACAATCTCGACTCCGCATCCAGGGAAACACTGTAAGAGCAAGCCGGGGGCCTTCCTGACCCTAACAGGGTTGCAGCCTTCTAGAGAAGACTGGAGACAAACATCTGAATGACTGGGGGCTGTAAGGCCATATATGACTTCACATGTCCTGACTGCCAGCACCTACTACTCAGATCTCTCCCATCATGCCACCCTATGGCATCCAGTTCCCTTCTTCACAGATGAACCTGTCCTTGTGATAAACTGTATTATTGTTCAAAAACACTTACTGCTTCTCTTGTGGAGATTCTTTTTCTCCACCCTACTGGCATGTGACTTTCTTTGGCCAATGAAATAAAGATGGAAGGTTTACAGAAATACTTCTAATTAGAAGCTTTAAGAGTGATTGTCTACTGGGGTGCCGGGGTGGCTCAGTCAACTAAGCGTCTGACTCTTGATTTCAGCTCAGGTCATGAGCTCACAGTTTGTGAGATTGAGGACTGCATTGGGCTCTGCCTTGACAGTGTGGAGCCTGCTTGGGATTCTCTCTCTCCATCTCTCTCTGTCCCCTCCCTCACTCATGTTCTCTCTCTCTCTCTCTCAAAATAAACAAACTTAAAAAAAAAAAAGTCAGCGTGGGGTACCCTAGTGTCTCAGTCTGCTAAGCATCCAACTTGGGTTCAAGTCATGATCTCGCCACACATAGGTTTGAACCCCGCATTGGGCTCTGTGCTGACAGCTCAGAGCATGGAGCCTACTTTGGATTCAGTGTTTCCCTCTCTCTCTGCCCCTCCCTTGCTCACACTCTGTCTCTCTCTCTCCCTCTCTCTCTTTCTCTCTCTCTCTCAAAAATAAATATTAAAAATTTTTTCCTTAAATAAGTAAGAGTCATTGTATGCTTATAGTATGTGACTATGCTCTCTTTTCTCTGTGCCTTAAAACCTTTGATATATCAGATAGGTGCAGCTCTGCTAGCCTGGTTCCCAGAGTAGATAAGCTGTGGGCATAATTACAGCTGACCAAAAACAGATGTGAAATGTGAGCTATAAAACTTGGTGGTGGTAAGTCGGAACCTTTGGGGTCAACTTGTTACTGTAGCATATCTTAGGATGAACTGACTGATACACCACTCTATCTCTGCTTTCCTAGTTGAAGAGCCACTTAACCTCAAGAATCATTTCTTCCTAGAAGCTCTGTGACCACCCTCTGTATTCTCAGAGATAAAAAAGCTGATCTGGGTCCATCATTCTTACTGAAGTGGAGACAGTTTCTTTACTCTCCTTTGGATTAGATGGCTTGCATCACGGTCCCTCTCTGGAGTGGAACAGCAGGCTGATTTCTTTGTCCCTTCCTTCTATTCAAGATTAACACAGACTTACATCAAAATCATCTCCCTGAGGTGCCCGGGAGGCTCAGCGGGTTGAGCATCTGACTTCAGCTCAGGTCATGATCTCATGGTTCATGAGTTCGAGCCCCGCATCAGGTTCTGTCTGTGCAGAGCCCACTTCAGATCCTCTGTCTTCCTCTCTCTGTCCCTCCTCCACACATGCTCTCTCTCTAAAAAAAATAAGTGAAACATTAAAAAATCTCTCTCCCTGTCCTCCTACATGTCACACGGCTTCTGCCTGTGAAGGCAGCCTAGGGGAAGCCATCAACAGTTTCACCTGCCGAAAACAAAGTGAAGTCTTCAGACAGCATCCAGAAAATAACAAAACAGGAAATCTCTTCTTCCAGTCAATCCTCGAGGGCTCTCGCTTTCTCAAGCCTCACATAACGAACCTTACAGTTTGAGTAACACTGTCTTCCAAGAATCCAGGATTCCGGCTGTTATTCACAGTTCTACTCCTTGACGACAAGGCATAGTTGTCGCTGGCAATGGAACACAGGCATCTGTTTTCCGAATGGCTGATGAGCAGTGCTTGTGGGCCTTTGCAAACCGATCACTTGCTTAGAGATCGGGGAAGCCTTGGAAGGAAATGAAAACACGGGGCGGAGGGGGGAAGGGGGTGAGAATGGTCACGAGGCAGCAGTCACAACAACAGGAGCGTTATTGTCATTAAATACGAAAGCTGACAAGCTCTTGCCAGATGGCACGTAGTGGTCTAAGCTGCCCACAGGCTTTAATTCTTTGGGGATTCCTAACTTACCTGAGAATAAGGTACCATTTATTACCTGTGCTTTAAGAGTGGGAAAATGGAAGTTGAAAAAGGTAACTTGCAGAGTCATAACTCCGTGGAAGGTTTGGAATTTGAATGCAAATCCCTTAATATCAGAGCCCAAGTACCTAGTTATCACATTATACTGCCTGAGATTAAAAATACAAATAAATAAAACTGTTTGGGAAGTTTTCTAGGTCTAGAATCTTCTTTCAAGGAAAGCAGCATGGATAAAATGGAAACACACATAGTGTCGAGATGGTTTTTGTTTGGGTCCCAACAGTGGCACTTTTCGACATCATGATCTTGAACGCCCCACTTAATCACGCCTGAAAGATGTTACCTCGTTTATAGAATGAAGATAATGATTCTCATTCTGTAGGGTTGTGATGAAAACAGAAAATGGCAATAGATGGAAACAACAACCATAAACTCTGAAATCTAAGTCAGTGTTGCTTCTAATAACTCATGTCTGCAATGCCCTAATTGGTTGCTCAATGGTAACCATGAGCTGAGACTGACCAGCACTGTTAGACCACAGACAGGAAATCTGTGTGTAACATCAAATCCTACGCATCCAGTTTCTTCTAAAGTGGAATAGCGTGTAGCAGACCCACACTCCCACCAAGAGCAATGATAAAAGCCAATAACCTATCAAAATTCATCTGTTTGAAAGCATCACCGTGTTTCTAAGACAGCCAGAATTTAAAATTCAGACCCCAGAGGGAAGGCAAGCTCACAAAAATGAGCCCAATTGTCTGCACGCTGATGTTTGCCACAGGATATTTGTCAAAATTATTGGCCCAGGTTAAAATGCTGGAAGAATAAGCAAAGGCGATCGTTACAAAAGAGAGAAACCGGCAGAGACAGAGGCAACTGCACGGGGCTTGGGTTAAAATAAACTGGGGCTTGGGGATGCCAAGTTAACTAGAACTTGAGAAGCAAAAATCAAAGGCAGAAGGAAAGAGCAGAGAAGTGAGACTAACACTCAGCACCACGTTTTCCCTTGACGTGTCGTCTAGGAAATGTCACAGGGCAGAACGCTAAGGAACCGAACTAAAAGAGATAAAAAGAAGGAAGAGTCCTGACAATCTTACGGCACCAGAGACACAAGACGCAGATGTGACAATCTGTCATCGGGAACAGTTCTGGGACATGCCATGGGCTCTAAGGTGACCCAAAGAGGCTGAGACCCTAAGACTGAGGGTGAACGGAAGGTAGACTGAGCCCTTCAAGGGATGGAATACAATCTCAAGTCCACTCGATCCACAATGGTAGGAGATGATCTGTCCCCTGTCCCCTTCCATAGAAAGGAGTGACTCTTCACTGAAAAACAAGGACGCCATCCACAGTTTTTACAATTTAACCTTCATAATGTCCGACATCCAACCAAAATTACCACGTGTATCAAAAAGCAGTGTAACTTGGAAAAGAGACAAAGAATAAAAAGAGACTCACAAGTGACTCACTTTTTGGAGTTAGGAGACTCGGGCTTTAAACTTTGATTAGGATCGTCTGTATGACAGATGAGAATTTGATAACATAACCGAAATAGAGAACTGAGAGAAATTCTAGAACTAAAATCTATAATAACTGCCACTAAGAACTCACTAGACAGAAAAAGAGTATGAGAAGGATATACGTAAGCCCGGGAGAAGGTTTATCAGATATGGAATTTGGGTCCTACACAAAAAAATATGGAGAAAGGAAGCAGATCAAGATGTGAACAGACAGTAGCTCAGAATTTTCTACAACTGGTGAATGACATCAAGGCACAGATTCAAGAAGCGATACAATGGTACGAGGATACCTACAAAGAAAAATTACACCTAAGTAACTCACATAAAAACTGTTGAGAATGAAAAAAAATTTTTTTCAAACACTGGAGGGGGGTGGACATGTATCCTCAAAGGAGCAAAAATCAGACTAACACCTGATTTTCCACTATAATATTGGAAGCCAGAACATGATGGAACAGCAAAAAGTGAAGGAGAACTCCCAAGTTAAAATTCTATACTCAAGACAAAACATTTTTCACTAGCAAAGATGCAATGAAAGCATTTCCAAACAGACAAAACCTCAGGGAGTTCATTGTCGGCAGTCCCGTGCCAAGGAAATACTATAAGGAATGACTAAGAAAGGAAGAAATGAGGGGCGCCTGGGTGGCTCAGTCAGTTAAGCATCCGACTTTGGCTCAAGTCATGATCTCACGGTTCGTGGGTTCGAGCCCTGCGTTGGGCACTGTGCTGACTGCCAGCTCAGAGCCTGGAGCCTGTTTCGTATTATGTCTCCCCCTCTCTCTGGCCCTCCCCCTGCTCATGCTGTCTCTCTCTCTCTCAGAAATAAATTTAAAAAAAATTTAAAAAGAAAAATGATCACTGACAGAAACATAAATGCAGAAAGGAAGTTTAAAAGTTTAGGGGTGAGAACGAATTTAATGAAACATTGAATGTACACAAGAAGTAGAATGTTTTCTAGTGTAAAGATTATATGCAGAATTAAAATGCATGAAAACCATAACACAGAAGGCTACAAAGAGTAGGGGAAGTTAACACAGTCTATATGCCTACTATGATTTGTGAATTGATTAATAATAAGATATAATATTCAAAGATTCATATTTTTAATGTTTATTTATTTTTGAGGGAGAAGAAGGGTCAGAGAGAGGGAGACACAGAATCTGAAGCAGGCTCCAGGCTCTGAGCTGGAAGCACAGAACCTGACCCAGGGCTCGAACTCACGACTGAGCCGTGAGATCATGACCTGAGCTGAAGTCAAACACCTAGCCGACTGCCACCCAGGTGCCCCTCAAAGATTCATGTTTTATTTTATTTTTATTTTTTTAATGTTTATTTATTTTTGAGACAGAGAGAGAGTGAGTGAAAGAGAAAATGTGAGCTGGGAAGGGGTAGAGAGAGGGAGATACAGAATCTGAAGCAGGCTCCAGGATTTGAGCTGTCAGCACAGAGCCCGACATGGGGCTCAAACTCACAATCACGACCTGAGCCAAAGTCAAACGCTTAACCAACCGAGCCACCCAGGCACCCCTCAAATATTCATGTTTTTATTTCTAAGGAACCCCTATAAAAATCTACAAACTAACAGGGGGCAATAATGGAATACTTTTTAAACGTTCAAGTAACCAAAAGGGAAACACACACACACACACACACGCACACACACACACACAGCACTGGGAAAACAACAAATAAATGGTTACATAAAAACTGCAACATATCAGCATTTAAATTAAACATAAATAATCTAAATGCACCAACTTAAAGTATCAAAATGAATTAAAATAGAACAGTATATATTGATTTTATAGAAGACATACCTTTAATATAAGAACAAATAAAGGTTGACAGTAAGGGGTTGGCAAAAGTTATACCTTGCAAACACGACACAGAAGAAAGTCAATGCAGCTATACGCGTAGAAGGCAAGGCAGTCATTAAAGTGAGATACCTCACTAAAGATAAAGAAATTTTCACACTAATAAAATGGTCAATCCTCCTGGGAAACAGAAACCATCTAAATGTATCCACAACTAATAGCATAACATCAAACACATAAAGCAAATAAGGACAGAACTACAGGAAGTAAGCAAACCCACAGACACAGGAGAGGACTTTCACAAATGCTTCTAGTAACTCACAGTAACTGCTGAAACAAACAGAACAAAATACCAGAATGTTTCTTAAGCTCAGTAGGATTAACAGCATTTACCAAATTGAAACGTACAGAATGGGATGCCCAGCAATTAGATCATACACAAAATTTTGAAGTGTATCTGGGCATTCATTAAGATTTATCATATCCCGTACAGGTACGCTATTTCTAAGGGCCACATGCACCCCAATGTCTCTATTTGCGCTACTGACAATAACCAAAGTATGGAAAGAGCCCAAATGTCCATCAACGGATGAATGGATAGAGAAGCTGCGGTGTATATACACAATGGAGTATTACTTGGCAATCAAAAAGAATGACATCTTGCCATTTGCAGCTACGTGGATGGAACTAGAGGGTATTATGCTAAGCGAAATTAGTCAGAGAAAGACAAACATCATATGACTTCACGCAAATGAGGACTTTAAGATATAAAACAGATGAACATAGGGGAAGGGAAGCAAAAATAATGTAAAAACAAGGAAGGGGACAAAACATAAAAGACTCTTAAATATGGAGAAGAAACTGCGGGTTGCTGGAGGGGCTGTGCTGCAGGGATGGGCTAAATGGGTAAAGAGCATTAAGGAAGACACTTGTTGGGATGAGCACTGGGTTGTTATATGTAGGGGACGAATCACTGGAATCTACCCCTGAAATCATTATAACACTACATGCTAACTCACTTGGATGTAAATTAAAAAACAAACAAGTAAATTTTAAAAAATTACTAAAAAAAAGTTATCATGTTCTGGATTATAAAGTGAGCCCAAGCAAACATCATTCAGAGTGTATTATTTGACTATATTAAAATTCAACAACAAATCGATACCAAAAGAAAAACTAAGAGATCAAAAATATTTGGAAACTAAACATTATACTTGTTAGTAACCATGGATGGGAAAAAAGCATATTAACATGGAAATTAGAAAATATTTTCCTCTGAATATTAATGAAAATACAATTGGTAGAATACAGCTAAATTGTTTAGAGGGAAATTCATAATCTAAATGCATCTATTAGAAGAGAAGAAAAGCCAAAAGCAATTATCTAGTTACCTAGCTCAAAAAATGAAGAGCCAAATAAACTACCAAAGGAGAAAGAAAGAAGTAATAAACATAAGGGCAAATCTGATACGCAAACAGAGAAAAATCAAAGAAGTGTAAGTTGGTTCTCTGAAAAGACTAAGAAATTGATACAAAATTGATAAATACCTCTGCAAGATGGTCAAGAAAAAAAAAAAAGAAGAAAAAGCATCAATCACAATGTCAAGAGCAGAAGCAACATCATCCCAAATCCTACAGACACTTAAAAGATAATGGAAGAATATAAAGATTAACTTTCCGCCCACCAACGTGAAATTTCAGATTAATGCAAAAAACAACACAATTTAGAATGTGAGTACAAGAAGGGTAATCTGAATAGTCCTTATCAATTAGGGAAATTAAAAATACATACAAACTTCCAAACATAGAAATCTCCAGGCCCTGAGAGCTTCATCCATGAATTTCTCTAAGCATTTAAGTTACAGTTAACACCAGTCTCATACAAAACCTTCCTGAGTATGTAAAAACAATAACAAAACAACAACAGGCTATTTCCCACCTTGTTTTGCGAGGTCAGCATTACGTAAACGCAACCAAACTCTGGTATGACTAGTACAAGAAAGGAAAGTTAGCAAGCCACCTCTTTCGTAAAAACGGATGTAAATATGCTAAATAAAAATTACCAAATGTATCCTGTCGATTAATGTTATGATACATCTCAATATTTTTTTAAAAAATCAGTGCAAGTCACCATACTAACAGAAAAAAGAGGAAAAATCATATCAAAAGACGTATAAAAATCATCTGATAAGATACAACACAAATTCATGACCATTTGCAAGCATATTATTGACAAAAATGTATTTCCTTTATCTGATAAAAAGCAACTTAAAAACCCTAGAGTAATTACCATAATCAAATTTGAAATGTTGAAAGTTTCCTCTCTGAAATAAGAAACAAGACAATTTTATCCAACAACATATAGGAGATGAAATCTCAGAAGACAAGAAAATGAAATAAGAAGATTAGAAAAGAAAAAATAAAATTGTCAATATTCACAGCTCACTGGGTTCTACATACTAAGTTCCAAAAGAATATACAAACATGTTACTAGAAATGAAAGTGAATTTGGACAATATCCAAAAAATAGATTGGATACTACTAACAAACAACTATAAAATGAAAAAGTTTTAAACCTACCATTTGCAGTGTCATCAAAAACTTAGGACTAAATATAACAAAAATGTGCAGGACCTCTGCACAGGAAACTAGGAAACATTGACATAAATCAAGACATCTTAACACATAGAAGAATTTAAATAAAGATGCCAATTTTTCACATAAATTAGGCTATAGATTTGATGCCATTCAAATCAAAATCCAAGGATTTGTTTTTGTGCAAATTGATACAGTTCTAAAATACATATGGAAACTTAAGAGACCAAGAAAAGACAAGATAATCGTGAAGGAAAAGAGCAAACTCTTAAGGGCTTAGACTTCCAGATATCAAGAGTTATTATAAAGCTACAAGAACTAAAATGGTGTGAAACTGATTCAGGAACAAGCCAACAATCCAAAAAACAGAACAGAGTTCAAAACAGACCTACAAATATACAATCACATCATTTGTGACAAAAGTAGCATTACACAGCCATGGGGGAACATAGACATGTCAAAAAATGGTTCTGTGTCATCTGCATACCCCATCAGAGAACAAAACAATGACAACAAATATAAGAAACATTGGATCTAAAGATCTACCTCTACTTCACCAAAAAACTCCATCATATATGACCCAGGGATCTAAGTTTGAAAAACTGAACAAAGCTATAAGAAGAAGGCATAGAATGTCTTCATGACCCTGAGATAAAATCTTAATTTTTAAGTGGGATGAGGAAAGCACTTATTATAAAGAAAGGTATTGGTAAACTAGGCTATATAAAAGTTAAGAATTCCTGTTCACAAAGATGACATGGAAAGACTTGTTCAAGATATATTCAACACATATATCCAACAGGGGACTTCTGTCCAGAATATATAAAAACACACTTATAAATAAGTAAGAAAAAAAAAAGCAAACCATTAAATACAATGGTTAAAGGGGTGCCTGGGTGGCTCCGTGGGTTCAGCATCCAACTCTTGATTTTGGCTTGGGTCATGATCTCATGGTTGTAAGATCTCCCTGCTGAGCATGGAGCTTGCTTAAGATTCTCTCGCCGTGCCCCTCTCACCAACTTGCACTCTTGTCTCCCTCTCTCTCTCAAATTAAAAAAAAAAAAAAAAAACTCAAAAAAAAATGAAATGCAATTCACAAAAGAGTAGAGCCAAGTGTTCAGTTAGTATGTGAAAAAGTGCTCCATCTTGTTAGTCATCAGAAAAATGCTAATTAAGGGGCGCCTGGGTAGCTCAGTCGGTTAAGCATCCGACTTCAGCTGAGGTTATGATCTCATGGTTAGGGCCTGGGGCCTGCTTCAGATTCTCTGTCTTCCTCTTTCTCTGCCCGTCCCCTGCTCATGTGCGCATTCTCTCTCTCTCAAAAATACATAAACTTTAAAAAAAAAATTTTTTAATCCAGTTCTGGGGCACCTCGTTGGCTCTGTCCGTGGCGCATGTGATTCTTAGCCTTGGGATTGTAAATCCGAGCCCTACCTTGGGTACAGGGATTACTTAAAAATAAGACCTTAAAAAATCCAGTTCTACTTACTATTACGTTTTCATGAGATAAAAACAAAGAAAAGTCTTTGGATCCGGGTTCTTTTATCAGTAAAATGATAAATCGGAACAAAATAAATCCTTTGTGGCTGCCATTTCAACTTCTGATGAGAAACACCCATGCCCCCATTCCCAGACCAAGAATTTCACATAGAACTGACCCTGCCCCTCAACCCCACATGACCTGGGCCTGGCCAATCAGAGTGTTCCATCTCCTGGCCACGTCACTGATTAAGTAATGAGCAGGTAACCCACAAGAGACCAGGGATTTGAGGACAGCTTTTTTGACAGAATTAAATGATTACAGCAAACTGCCACTGAGATTGAAAACTAACTAGTGAACATTATCCTTGGTATAACTATCCCACATTGTGAAATTCTGCCTGAAAATAAAGAAAAAATAGATGAAAGCAGAAACGATGAGGAGGAGGAGGAGGAGGAGGAGGAGGAGAATGACAGATATACAGAAAGACAGGGTGATGATAGATGGAGCCATAGACAGACAATACATACATAATAGATGGACAAAAAGAAAGAAGATAAATTGATTATTCATAGAGGTTGATTTGTAATGACATTATTTTAGAGAACATGAATACAGTCCCATCCAATCCTGGACTTTCCAACTTTGCAAGCCAGTAAATTCCCTCCTTGGCTCGAAGCAGTTAAGTCAGATTTCTGTAATTTGCAGCCAAGAGCCTTGACCTAAAATTTCCAAAGGCACTTCCAGCACTTAAGTCCATGGCTTAGGCGGTGCGTTCCAGAATTTTCCAATGAAGCACCCCCTACGGGCTAAGGGGATCAAACAATACACTCAAAAGTCCAGCCCTTCCACTACTTTTGAGAAATCTAAGCCAAAAAGCATGTGAATTCTCTAACTTGCCTTGTGATTTTTTTGTCTTAATATAAAAATATTTCCTCCCAGGTACCTGGGTGGCTCAGTCGCTTATTCGTCCAACTTCGGCTCATGGTGTGTGGGTTCGAGCCCCACGTCAGGCTCTGTGCTGACAGCTCAGAGCCTGGAGCCTGCTTTGGATTCTGTGTCTCCCTCTCTCTCTTCCCCTCCCTTGCTTGTGCTCTCTCCCTCTCAAAAATAAATAAATTTTTGAACTATCCTCTGAACTGTTGGGTAAAATCAACAATCCAAGAAGAGGCACCACATTATTCTAAAGGTTGCTGTACCACTTGCACACTCTTGTGTGCTCCTATTGACATCCCGCCCCCCCGCTCTGCCCCCAGTTTAAAAGAACAGACTCACGGACGGGGTGACGGGCTCAAATTCCCACAGGGGTCAAGCAGGTAGGTCAAAGGATGCAGGAGACAGAACAAAAGCCAGTCTGAGACAGGTCACTGCCACTCAGCTCCACTGTCACTCTCAGGGAACGTCTTTTAAGCTCTCGTGCAGGCAAACGTCCCAACATGAATCACATCTGGGCAAAACCACTCCCCCCACCTCTGATTTTGAACACACGCTCTTCTGTTTTTCCATCTGAAATACAGGCAATTACTTACACTGTTGCTGACATCCGTTCTCCAAATACCTCGTATTTGTCTTCTTATACAAGATCTTTCTTTCAAATAGAGATAAGGCATAGAAGCTTTGGTATATATTTACTTAGTGAAACTATATTATACTTGCTGAAAATCAGACGGCTTTATCTGTGCAATCTCTAGGAGGAAAATTACCCTCTCCAACTGGTATACTCACATTTTATGTGACATTTTTAACAGCCTCAAAGTTTCCACCTCAACTAGCAATGTCTGAATTGCTTTTAATTTAGTAGGTAGGAAGACGAGAATAATCTGGCGGCTTCTTCCTGACATTTGTCAGAGGTAGGGCCCTCCCACGAGGGATATGGTGTTCGTAAAAGTAATTTTTTCCATTTACGCCACCGAGAACACACTTTACAGCGTGGTCCCGTGGCTACCATTCTCGAAGCAGACACCAGCCTCTGAAATAACAGGGTGTTTGGGTTTGGTACTTTTTTTATATATACTAGTATAATGAGGAATTTGATCTGAACTTAGTAAAGAAAGGAAAAAATTAATTTAAAACCTGACATCAATGACCTTTACAATTATGTATTGTAGCTCTTGTATAAGGGCAGGCATGTTTGCAATGGTTTGCCTGATTTACTCGTAATAAAATGTCCTTTCTGGGCAACAAGATCACAGTGTTCAGGGAAGCCCATCGTTAAGTCAAGAGCAAGGTGTAATGGGTCTATCCCAAAAAAGAAAAGAGCCCTGTCCTCTGCACCCAAAGGTCCTCTACTATTTTACTTACAAATCATTTTAGAATAAAAACAATGATAATAACAATAAGGATCCAGGTACCTAGACTGAGTACTTACTAGAGCATTGGGGTAAGTGCAGCATGTGCATTTTTTATATAATCCTCCCAACTCATCAGGGCAGGTACTGACAATCTCCCTCTCACTCAAGAGGACACAGAGGCTCATGGGAGTGACTGGAAACTCCTAGAAGCTGCAGAGACTGAACTCCAAACACTGTTCTTCACCAAACACAACCATTCACTGCCTAGAAATCTGGAGGGCCCTTCAGAAATCAGCCACCCAAACTTAATTCTTACAGTCTCGCCAGCTTCCTGATCTTTCCCCCAAATCTGGCCACTTCCTGTATCTTCCCCAGCTCCGTGAACCTTCCCCACCTTCCACGTAGCTGTTCAAGCCAGAAATCCAGGAGACATTACTGATCCACATTCTCCCTCCCCCCACCCCGCTGACGTCCAGTGCCACTCCAAGATGGGCTCATTCTTGGTCTTTGACAGTAACTGTATTGATTCATTTCCCTACATCTCCACCACCACCGGCCTTGTGCAAACCACCAGCATCTCCCCAAATAGTGTTCTAGCCTCTGCCTTCGTTCTGGTCCGTGTCCAATCTGCATCTACATGACTGAGTGATCTTTTAGAAATGCAAATGCCACCCTTCCCGCGCAGAATCATTTGATGGCTGCCCAATACCCTCTGAATAAAGACCGGCATCCCCAACATGGCCAAACAGGCCATGCACAGGCCCCTCCACTTCCCCTCTTCCTGTCTGTGTCTCAACCGCACCAGACTTCTGGTTTTTCAAGGCTTGGATCTCTCTCTCTCTCTCTTTTTTTTTTTTTCTTTATTTATTTTTGCGAGAGAGAGAAATAGAATGCCAGTTGGAAGAATCAGAGAGAGAGGGAGACAGAATCTGAAGCAGGCTCCAGGCTCTGAGCTGTCAGCATGAAGCCCGATGCGGGCCTCAAACCCACAGACCATGAGATCGTGACCTGAGCCGAAGTCGGACACTCAACCAACTGAGCTGCCCGGGCGCCCCTCTCAGGCCTCCTTCTGATCACAACCGCTGTGCCCACTGGCCCTTCTTGCCCAGAATTCTCTTCCTTTCTGCTCCACCTGGTTATAATCCGTGGCTCATCATCATCTCCTGAGGGAAGCTGAGACAGGGAAGGTTTGACCAGCTCAGACCCCTCTCCTGAAACGATGCACCTGTCACTGGAAACACAGGCCAGGACCGCAAGGAGGGACCTGTGTGTGTGACCAAATGAACAACGGGCTGTTTACTGGACTGACTGGAAACAGACTCTTTCTGAATGCCTGACATCTCGGCATTAACAAATGCTCAGGGGCAGGCTGGTGAAATGGTAAGTGCACATGCTTCAAGGTCAGAGACCTGACCTTGAACCCCTCCTCTCCTAACCAGCCGTGGGACCTTGAACAAAATGCCTGAACTCCCTGGTGCTCGGTCTTCTCATACATAGAGTGAGCATGGTGCCAAGACCCCTCCCTTCCCAGGGTTGCTATTACACGTAAATGCGCCAAAAAGGTAATAAAGGTCCCCGACTTGCAGCTCTTCGCACACAGTCAGAGTCAACCGGCACTTACGAAACTTACATAGGAAAATGCGGATTGATTTTCAAAAAATGTTGTTGAGTAAAAAAGCAAATGTGGGACACCCAACCAGCTCAGCTGGGCGCACATGCAAATGTTAACCTCGGGGTCCTGAGTTTAAGCCCCACAGAGAGAGTAGAGATTACTAAAAAAACAAACTTAAAAAAAAAAAAAGCAAATTGCTCAGCAATACCTACAATACGGTAGCATTGATGTTTAAATGCCCACCAAACATCACTGCAGAGCACAGAGCTACAGGGGATAGAACCTGGAATGATGCAGTTCAAATACACTACAGGGATGCAGTTTGAGAAACAGGCCACGTGGAGGTGGAGATGAAGGGGAGGGGCGGGGAGCCTGGCCTCACAGGAGGCACATGCTGGCTCTCTGAAAAGCATCACACTCAGATGTGTTTAACAAGTAACCATTGAATAGCTACTCCAGCAGACCAATCACTGTGGCCAACCCACCAGGCTACGAGGCTCCTTCTGTCCAGATATCACAGACAGCCCTCTGTGCCCAACGCTATGCCTCCAGGAGCAAAAACAACCAACAGATAAACATAAAAAGGATAAAATCATGTATCTTAAAAAACGAATAAGGAAGGGGTGCATGGGTGGCTCAGTCGGTTGAGCATCTGACTTTGGCTGAAGTCACGATCTCACGGTTCGTGAGTTCGGGCCCCACATCTGGCTCACTGCTGTCAGCACAGAGCCCGCTTTGGATCCTCTGTCCCCCTCTCTTTCTGCCCCTCCCTTGCTCACTCTCTTTCTCTCCAAAATAGATAAAGCATTTTTAAAAAGACAAACAAGGGGCACTTGGGGGGTGGGGGCTCAGTCAGTTAAGCATCTGACTTCGGCTCAGGTCATGATCTCACGGCTGGTGGGTTTGAGCCCCAGGTCAGGCTCTATGCTGACAGCCCAGAGCCTGGAGCCTGCTTTGGATTCTGTGTCTCCCTCTCTCTCTCCAGCCCTTCCCCACTTGCTCTCTGTCTCTGTCTCTCAAAACTAAATAAGCATTAAAATAAATTTTTTAATAAAAAGATTAAAAAGACAAATAAGGGAGACATAATGACAGAAAAAAGTACTTTAAAAGTGCTTGAATCTAGTCACCTAAGTCATTCAAAATCTCTGAAATCCTTATAGAAGATCTAGAAATGGATGGGGGTGGGGGCTGCATAACGCGGTAAATGTACGTAATGCCTCTCTGAATTGGACTCTTAAAAATGGTGAAATGGGGGGGGAGCATGGGTGACTCAGTCAGTTGAGTGTCTGACTCAGGTCATGATCGCACAGTTCGAGGGATCAAGCCCCATATCAGGCTCTGTGCTGACAACATGGAGCCTGCTTGGGATTCTCTCCCACCTCCCTCTCTCTCTGTCCCTGCCTCTCCGCCACTGCAGCTCACTCTCTCAAAATAAAATAAAATAAACATTTTGGAAAATAGAAATCTGGGCTTGAACTCAGGTGAAAAATGGTGAAAACAGTAAATTTTATGCGATGTGTATTTTACCACCACAACAAAAAAGTTCATAAATATCTCTCCTCTGAGTGTAAAACAATAGCAACCCGAATGCCCGTATAACCACAAATTCTTTTTATTTTTTTTAATGTTTTGTATTTATCTCTGAGAGAGAGAGACAGCGTGAGCAGGGGAGGGTCAGAGAGAGAGGGAGACACAGACTCTGAAACAGGCTCCAGGCTCCGAGCTGGCTGTCAGCACAGAGCCCGACGCGGGGCTCGAACCCACGAACCGTGAGAACCCACGACCTGAGCCGAAGTCGGACGCTTAACCGACTGAGCCACCCAGGCGCCCCTTACTACAAATTCTTTATTATCATATTTTTCGCTGCTACCCCGTCCTATCCTTCCACATCACCCATTTTATCCCCCAAAAGTGGCTGGAGCTTCAAAATGGCTCAAGCCTCACGAGAGCAGAGAGCTGCCATCAGACCACGGGAAACGCTACCAGCGGCTTGTTTACCAAAGCTCTGGCAGAAAGCGAAAAAATGTGATTTTCGGTGACAACCGCCATCAACGGAGCAGATGTTAAAAACAGGGGATGGAACAGCCAAACCCCCACGGTTCTGACTCCAGAAACGGTAAACACAGGCGATCATCGGTATCTTCAAACCCAGAGCCTTTCTGGAAAAGTATCAGAAGGTTTGGAAGAGGAGTCACAAGCTATAAATAAAAGCAGCGGTGAGTTAAAGAGATAATTAGATCAGCAAAAAGAAACATGGTGGAAAATTGAAAAGAATCCTTTCGCTGACAATGACATCTTCAAACATGTCTACAAAAATCTACAAAATATGAAGGAAAAAAATGAAAACGGGGTCCCTCTGACATGAGAGATTGGGAGCAATGGCACACTGGCTAAATAGCCCCATCCTCCTTTTTAATTTCCAAAGAAAGGGGCGAAATGAGGGGTAAATTAGGTTTTCTTTGTGTTAAGTAGGGAAGGAAAACGCTATCACAATGCAAGTATTTGACAAGAGACCCCATACCACTGAAGCAGACAAGCTATGGCCGTACAGAAGGAAAATCTAAGAAAAGTATTTTTAAACAATGAGGCCAGTTGAGACGGATAGTTAGATTTCATAAGCTCTTGTTTGCAAAAATACACGAATCCACTTTATTTTAACCTACCTGGACCTTCTAATTGAATGAAACCTCATTAATTCTCGAAGAGGTCAGAACATTAACAAAAGCCAGTATTTGATTTGCTTGCATGCGATTATCCCTTATTTGTATTAAAGAAACCACGGGCTATCCGAATCGCTGCAAGGTGCATCCTTCTTTAACTAATCTGGGGCTGCTTTAATGAAGTTTGCTTCCAAATCATCCTCAGACACCAGAGATGCCAGCAGACAGAGAGAGGGAGTATGCACCGTAACCGGATCAAGTGTAAAATATTTTTCTTATAAATTGAATTCCAAACTATACCGTTAAGATCCGACAGTGGAGAAAATCTAAGCGTGAGCTAGAGAGAATTGATGTGAAACACACAGGACGGGCAGGAGGCTGACAGCTCGTGGGAAGGGGATCCAGTGCCACCAAGCTCGCGGCAGAGTTCTGTGAGGCAGAGCAAACAGACGCCAGCAAAGGACGGAGCTGTTTCTGTTTAGTGGCTGAGTGTGTGTGTGTCTTTCTGTACGGCTATGGTTTTTTTTTAAGTTTATTTATTTATTTTGAGAGCAAGCAGGGTAGAAGCAGAGGGAGGGGGGGGGG